>NC_137046.1:10708943-10771443 GCF_032717465.1 Coenobita brevimanus
CTCTCAAGTAACCTATTTCCACTGCTCTCACTCTTGACTTGTTCCCCTCTTTGCAAGGTCCATGCCTCGCTTCCATACGTCAGGGTAGGGATCACAATACCATCATGCAGTGACTTCTTAACTTCCATACTCACCTCCCTATTACGACATACCACTGCTTTCAGTGTGCCAACAACCTTCCTTCCCTGCTGTACCCTTTTCACGTACTTCATCCCCCAAAGTTCCATCCTTACTCATCACTCTACCCAAGTACTTGAATGCACTCACATTCTCCATATCCTCACCATCCAATCTCACTGCACACCCCCAGACTTCATTCCTCTCAAACACCATAACTTTACTTTTGTTTGCTACTAACTTTCAGCTTCCTCCTCCTACACACCGTCCCAAATTCATTCACCAAACCTTGCAACTCCCATTCATCTTCACTCAACAATACTGTATCATCAGCAAACAGCAAACACCAAAGCTTCCAAATCTCACCCTCATCTATTAGGGCCACCCCCACATCCACTGCCCTACCTTGTACCTCCCTTTATGACCCCATCCATATATATATTTAAACAGCCATGGAGACATTACACACCCCTGTTTCAGTCCCACAACTGCATTTGACACTCTCAGGATGCATTCAGGTGTTGCTGCAACATCAGGTGGAAGCATTATGGGTTGTAGGAGTTTGTTCACTGTGTCTGATAAATCATCCGTGCATGTTTGGGTCCAGCTGAACAGGGTCACCTTCAGATGCGTGCTTCCAGATACAAGGCTGAAGGTGGGCTTTCCGGACACTGAGCTGAATGATTCATCTGTTAGAGGTAGAGACATGAGTTTTGGTGCAGAGATGATCTTTTGCTTTTCCAGTTTTAATTTTCCATATTTTTATTCGAACATCAGACAACCGTCAGCAAGCAGCTATGAAACTGGTAGACTCCTGGACAACATCAGATAAAGCAGCAGCAGCTTCTCCAAGTTTAGAAAGTTGATGCCCTTCGTCAAGAACTTTCACTACCTTCGTCGTTCCTATCCCCCATAACTCCACATTGAGACGCATCCTGATAATGCGTGAACAGCCAGTAGCTGTCCAGCAATATCTTTGTGTGCGTATGTGGTCGCCTGAATATCAATTATTTCTCCGGTCCTTACATTTGGGTTCCATTGCCAGTGAGCAAGTGAGCCGTTGACCATTATAGAAGTGAGCAAGTAGAATGAAGACATCAGTGATGTCTGAAACTACGCTGATAACAGCATCAGGATTTTCTTTTGGAATGGTGAGCATTTGGTTAATCATGATGCGACATCAGCCTCCCCTTGGGCGTTCTTCACGTCTTCCTGTGGAATTGTATGGTGTTTGTTGATTTCAGGGGGAACTGGTTCAGCGTCCTGTCACAACCAGTTTGTGATTTCTTGACTCCAGCTGTCGTCCCTGATCTTGAAGAGTCTCAACAATATAATCAATTAAGCTGAATTTGTTGAATGTCACAGTTAATACAATATTTTGAGGTGGAAGAAGCACTGTCTAAGGATTCTTTCCTCTCTTGTAGACCGAGTAACACCTTTAATGGTGTAGTTTCTTGATACCTAGTCAAACACCACGTATACGTCATGATCCTTAAGCTTTTCTGTAATGTATGCCATATACTGTAGTTATCAATGTAGTTCTACACTGTTCCATGGGCTGGCCAGTGAATTACCAACAATATATTAGATCCATCAATTATTAGAGATGTTGCCGTGGGTGCTTCGTGAATTCATCATCTCCATTTTAAGCTTGTTCTTGAGAACCAGAAGTTATTCAGGATTTCATTTCCTTATTGTGTTGCTGCCATTTGGTCTCCTCTCCAGCAGCCATGACTGCTAGTAACTGAGTAAGCATTCCACAAATGTGATGAATTGAGGCCTATGTTTTTCATGGTACTGGGTTTTAATCTGACACCTGTGATTCCATTCGGTCCCACTGTGTACCGTATAAAGGTGATTTCAACTATATCTGTCCACATGCCATTACAAATTCCAGGAGTGTGACGAATGACATGTTCACCTTTCATGAACATCTCGAGTATGTCAGGCGATAGTGCTGTGACAGACCGTAGGTAATAGAGCCCATAGTAAGCAACAATTTTTGTGTCAGGCAGCAAAAAGTATGGCATCATTTTTTCCACAGCTAGTAGGTGAAGGGCCCAGTCAGCTTCCATCTCAGCAGGACAAAATAGCACTATTTGCAGAACTGGCTTAATCAGCATGTCCACCCATAGTCGCGTGGTTCTGGCTTGATTAGATATGCTTTCCAAATTGGTTGTTAAGTCTTCATGATCTTCAGTATTTTGAATTCTAGCTACGTACGAGTTCCTCAACTACAATTCGTAAGGCACGGAAGTTCTGTGGGTATTTCTTTCCACTAAGCATGTGAGTAATCCCATCAAAAGCACACTGGATGACGTCAGACAAACTGGAATCAGTCATCAAAGTTCCAACACAACCAATAAAGTCTATGATGATTTGCATCCCACCAAGACAGAAAACAAATTGCTGAATCGCTCAGGGTATGCCCATGGGATGTTCACAGCTACTTTAGTACAATTGTTGGTCATGGTAAAAGCACTCTATCCCACAGTTTTCATCAGATGGTCTACTTCTCCCATAGCAGTTAACATCGTGTCTGGGTTGGTTGGTTTCATAGTCCATAAGCGGCATGCAGACACATTTAGCCGCTGGTTTCACTGTGTGTCCCTCTTGTCGATTCATAGAAAAGTTTTCCACTACGTTCGTTTCCTTCCGTCATGTTCTTCAAGAACATGTAATCCCTCACTAATGTCCGATTGGTTGCCACATACTTGACCTGCCAGAACCCTTAGTGGAAGTTGATTTCTTCGCTGCAATTACTGGCATTTACTATCTCTTAGATCCTCGTATCTAGGACTAGTACACTGCTGGATATTTCTTTGGCCAAGCCCATTTTATTGATATGTTAGTATCAAAGTTAATCACTATTACCTGGACCAAGCCAGCCCCATCTTGTAATGTGTTGACAAGGCCTCTGGATGTTACTTGTTGTGAAGCAATGACTACAGATTTTCGGAGTCTGAGGACTTCATCATAACAGTACGCAACTCCATACTTGTACAATTAAGTAGATGATATGTTTTTCTCTTATCAGTCCTCCAATTATCACTTGCTTGGGGGTGAAAAACTTCCTCTGTTGGATCGTTATCATATTACCGATCATAATCAAAGTAAGCTTGTTGGTTGTCTTAGGTAACAGCCTCGTCAGAAAGTCCATCATGGATTGGCTCATGTACTCTTCAGCAGAGTCGATGTTTATGAGGGAATTGAAATCCATCTCCACTTAGTGGAACTGCTTGAGACTCACTTGTAACTTGCTTCACGACTTCTTTTACAGCTTCGTTCCAGTTCATCATTGCTGTCATTAGGAATCATACTGGACATATCTTAGGTTTCTCACGGAACACGAGCATACTGCAAATTCCCTGTTCTACTAATGATGCTATTTTGTCGTGTTGAGATGGTGCTGACTGGGCCCTTCACCTACTAACTGTCAGATAATGATGCCCTACTTTTTGCTGCCTGACACCAAAATTGTGCATACTATGGGTTCTGTTACCTACGGTCTGTCACAGCATTATCACCTGACATACTCGAGATATTCGTGAAAGGTGAACATGTCATTCGTCACACTCCCTGGAATTTGTAATGGTTTGTGGACAGATATGATGATTGAAACCACCTTTATACGCTACACAGAGGGACCGAATGGAATCACAGGTGTCAGATTAAAACCCAGTACCATGAAAACGTGGGCCTCAATTCATCACATTTGTGGAATACTTACTTCAGTACTTCGCAGTCATGGCTGCTGGAGAGGAGACCAAATCGCCAGCAACACAATAAGGAAATGAAATCCTGAATAACTTCTGGCCCTCAAGAAGAAGCTCAAAATGGAGATAAATTCACGAAGCACCCACGGCAACATCTCTTTAATTGATGGATCAGCATAGTAATTCACTGGCACAGCCCATGGAACAGTGTAGAACTACATTGATAACTACAGCATATGGCAGACATTACAAAGAAGCTTATGACTGATGACGTATACGTGGTGTTTGACAGGTATCAAAACTACACCATTAAAGGTGTTACTCGGTCTGCAAGAGGGAAAGAATCCAGCAGACAGTGCTTCTTCCACCTCAAAATGTTGTGTTAACTGTGACATTCAACAAATTCAGCTTATTGATTATATTGTTGAGACTCTTCAAGATAAGGGACGACAGCTGGAGTCAAGAAATCACAAACTGGTTGTGACAGGACATGAACCAGTTCCCCTTGAAATCAACAAATGCCATACAATTCCACAGGAAGACGTGAAGAACACCCAAGGGGAGAAGATGCCAACATATGATTAACTCAAATGCTCACCATTCCAAAAGAAAATCCTGATGCTGTTATCAGCGGAAGTTTCAGACATCACGTCATGTCTCTCATTTTCACTTGCTCACTTCTATAATGGTCAACGGCTCACCTGCTCACTGGACAATGGAATCCAAATGTAAGGACCCTAAAACTAATTGATATTCAGGCGACTGTACACGCACACAAAGATATTGCTGGACAGCTACCGGGCTGCTCACGCATGATCAGGATGCGACTCAGTGACGAAGTTATGGGGGATAGGAAAACGACGAAGGTAGTGAAAGTTCTTGACGAAGGGCATCAACTTTCTAAACTTGGAGAAGCTGCTGCTGCGTACTATCACTTGATGTTGTCCATGGAGCCTACCAATTTCATAGCTGCTTGCTGTGGATATGCTGAAGCAATAACGATGACTGATGTCTGAATAAAAATAAGGAAAATTGAAACAGGAAAGGCAAAGATCATCCCTGCACCAAAACTCATGTTCCCACTTTCGCCAGATGAATCATTCAGCTCAATGTGTCTGGAGAGCCCACCTTCAGGTTTGTATCTGGAAGCACGCATCTGAAGGTGACCCTGTTCAGCTGGACCCAAATATGCATGGATGGTTATCAGACAGAGTGAACAAACTACCACAACCCATAATGCATCCACCTGATGTGGCAGCAGCACCTGAATGCATCCTGAAATTAATCAAATGCAGATGTGAAAAATGCATATCAGAGAAGAGCTCATGCTCATCAGCAATGCTGTCACGTACGATCGTTTGCAAATGTGAGGGAGGCAGTGTTTGTTGCAAAGAGCGCACAAAAAACACCTGTAACAGACACACAAGAAGATGAAGACTATGAATTCCCAGATATGTAACTATGGAAGACCAGAACAATGATCCACAATGAGAATGTTAATTGTGAATTAATTTTTTGGTGACTTCATGTGTTAAAATTCAAGGACATAAGGAGAGTAATCAAGCTGTAAATCACTTAGAATTGTATAACTCATTAGATTTCGCATGCCAGAAAAACAAAAGAAGAGACACCCTGAATAATCATTATGTTAATAAGAAATGGAAAAATATGTATATTCTCGATTCTCCGCAGTGTTGCCCCAGCGCGCCGGATGGTTGCCACTGAATCCACCATTTTCTGAGAAATGCTAGGGGGTGCCAGCTTTGCACCCTGAAGTTTCTTAATCTATACGCCCTATTGATTCAGAATCCTCAATAAACCATTGTGGGACCCTCAGTACAAGGTTATCCAAAACTTCTGCCGGACCTCAAAATTAATCCGTTCTCAGATAGCAATGGAAAGGTCAATGAGGGGAATATCTTTAAGAGACAGGAAAAGATCAACTTGGGTAAGAGAGCAGACTAAAGTCAAAGATAATATAGAAGTTATAAAAGAACAGAAAGGGATGTGGACAGGTCATGCAGCAAGAATAAGGGATAACTTATGAAGCAAGAGGCTGACTGTCTGGAAAGCAAGAGATGATAAATCAGGAGAGAAACGCCAGACAGGAGGTGGAGGGATGAGATAGAGAAATCTATAGGGAAAACGTGGGGAAGATTGGCTCAGTCAAGGAATTCGTGTAGATGGTTGGAGGTGGCCTTTCCTCAGCGGTGGACTTGTAATAGCTATATGTTGATGACAGATAGATTTTATTTATCAATCTATCAATATATATATATATATATATATATATATATATATATATATATATATGTGTGTGTGTGTGTGTGTGTGTGTGTGTGTGGAGAAAGTATATAGATGAGTGGAGTAGATAATAGATTGTGGAAAGTGTTAAAACATATATGGAGTAGATGGGATGTTTATGATTGCTGTGAAGAGTATGCAAGATATGCGAATGTTGCAGTGCATGTGGATGGAGAACGAGTGAATCTTTCTCTGTTGAAATTTCCTGAAACAGGGATGTACCATGTCTCCATGGCTGTTCAATCAGTACATGGATTAGGTAATAAAAGAGGTACAAGGTAGGGTAAGGATGTTGGAAGGCCCTGGTGAGATATGATAGTGTCAAGTTCCTAAATATTGTTTGCATTATTACACAAATATTAGAGTAAAGATTAGCAAGAGCTGCAAGGTTTGGTAGATGAGCTCGATAGAGAGAGGTGTGTAAGAAACTGAACCCAAAGGTGAACAGGGAAGAGGCAAGTGATGGTCTTTGAAAGAGGTGAAGTTAGTGAATGTACAGTGAGGTTAGATGCAGGAATGTTGAGCCAGATAATGTGAGTACGTTTCAGTATTTGGGTAGTGTGATGAAAAAGATGGAGGCTTGGAGGGTGAAGTGCTTGAAAGGGTACATAAGAGCAGCCAGGTTGCTGGTTCTTTGAAAAAGAAGAGGCTAAGAAAGAGGCGGAGGCAGCTTGGAAGTGAAAAAGTTATTTACAGAGAAAGCCGTGATACTCAACCCCACTGTTTGAAGTGAAGCTTGGACATTACAGGCAGGACACAAGCCAAGAGTGAGAGTAAGAAACGAGTTATTTATATAGGTTCCTGTGGAGTCACGTTGAGAGGCAGGCAGCACACTAACATGACATTATAAAGATGCGTTGTGGTGTGGATGTGGATGCAGGAAGCGCATGAGGAACATCTGAGGTGGTTTGAAGGCGGAGAGGATGGAGTGGTGAAAGACTGACCACTAGAGTGCATGTGAGTGGAGTGCAGCGAGGAAGAGGGAGGGGAGGTTGAGAGATGAGAGCTGGAGGGATGTGGGGGTGGAGAGGTAAAGAAGAGAGGGGGTGTGAGCTTGGGAGCATGTGCAGTGAAATGGCGGGGGACAGATGTAGCTTGATCAGGTGATTTATTGTGGCCACTGTCCAAACTGGGACTGAGGGCACCTGGGCGCCGATAGGAGGAGTGTGTGTGTGCCTGTATATGCATACATATATATACAAGCCTAGGCTTGGGAATCTCTAAAGGTGTTATCCAATTTACTGATAATAAAATAGGATTTGCTCATTGACTTGAATGGATGACCAAAGAACTGTCAAGTGATCCTCTGATATACTGTCCAAATGGTCTAAAGATCGCTCACAACAGGAATATAACGTGGAAAAATGCAAAGTATTTTAACGTGGACAAGATTCATCGGAGAGTAATATAGTGAAGTGTAGATGGCTCAAGAAATTATTATGCCAGAAATGTGTAACAGAGAGATCTTAAGCTCTAATAAGGGAACTGAAACCAAGCTTCTATAAGAGTGGTTAATGTTAGAAATAAGACAAACAGGGTCCTTGTATTCACTGCCTTGTGCTTTGAGCAAAAAGCGGCATTCAAAGTAGTTTAATAAAAATTGTTATCTAGCATTAGTAAGTGCTTCACTCAAGATATGCCGTGCAATGCCCATGGTTTAGAATGAATACAAAATCGTTAAAGAAATGTAAAGAAAAGAAAGATAAAAGAGATACATAATATTGATAATTTCTTATGATATTCAGACTGATAAGACTTAAATTTGCTAAGTCATTTGTATAGCATAGAATAGGGGGAGATTTAACTGAGGTGCTTAATTGTTGAAAAAATAAACGAGAGAGATTTTGGGAATGTACTTCAAGTGAATATACTATTGCTGAACCTGTAGAAACTTATCATTATCAAACTAAATCAGTCCTGTTTGAAAGAGCAGCTTAGTAGAAATTTTGTTTGGCAAAGAGTAGTAAGCGAATTAAAAAAGATACGTAGTGATGGGCTGTTACCTCTTTCATTCTGAGTTTCAGGTACAGGCTTGATGGGCACATGGAAGTTAAGGGTTGGATATAAAATAAATTTAATTATCGGTGCCAATAATTTATTTATTTTCCCAATCAGATTGCCCTACAAATAACTTCCTTTCTCTTTTCACACCCCCTTTCCTATAAGATTTCCACACCAGTTTTTGTATATTGCTTGGTGCTCCTCACTTTTTTTTTTTTTTTTTTGGTCAGTTTCTGCTGGAGGTTTTGATAGTGGACATGTTCTTTTTTGCTATTCTTGATTTATTCTAATAGTTTAGTTGCATTCTTGTAGGAGAAGCCTAACTTGGTACAGTTATCTTCTCTTCTTATACTTCTGCTGCAAGCGCCTAGCCAGAGTCACAAGAGGGTCGTCCCCAGGGTAAGGTGCAAGGACAAAGCAGCTCCCTCAACCCAGAATCACAGCGCCAGAGGAAAGAGTGGTATGTTAGTGTGTGTGTGTGTGTGTGTGTGTGTGTGTGTGTGTGTGTGTGTGTGTGTGTGTGTGTGTGTGTGTGTGTGTGTGTGTGTGTGCATTTTTTCTCTGTGTACACCTGACTGGGTATTCAGCCGGAATATCAAAGTAACACACAAGTACCGCACAATGTATTTATAACAGCATCACAAGCCTGCTACGGTATAATTAATGCGGGAACAAATATTTCTACATGATAATTAGCTCTCCATGTGCAGAAAAGAAACATAACTACTGATCATCATATTACAACATAAGACCATGGCTTACAATGAGTGAAGGACTAGAGAGAGAGAGAGAGATAGAGAGAGAGAGAGAGAGAGAGTCATCATATGAAGGTAACAAGCTAGAAAGAAAGAATTTGCTGCCCATGAGAGAGAGAGAGAGGGAGGAAATTTCCCACGACAGTCATGAATCTAATGCAGGCACAGAGTGAAAAACTCCAAGCACAATTACAGGCACAGAGTGAAGGACAGAAACAACTTCTAGCATAATTACAGGCAACAGAGTGAAGGGGACAGAAACAACTCCTAAGCACAGTTACATGCACAGTGTTAAGTACAGAAAAAACTCCAAGCACAGTTACTGGCACAGAGTGAAGGACAGAAACACCTCCAAGCACAGTTACAGGCACAGAGTGAAGGACAGAAACAACTCCAAGCACAGTTATATGCACAGAGTGAAGGACAGAAACAACTCCAAGCACAGTTACAGGCACAGAGTGAAGGACAGAAACAACTCCAAGCACAGTTACAGGCACAGAGTGAAGGACAGAAACAACTCCAAGCACAGTTACAGGCACAGAGAGCAGATGACAGAAACAACTCCAAGCACAGTTACAGGCACAGAGTGAAGGACAGAAAGACTCCAAGAAGAGTTACAGGCCCAAAGTGAAGAGGTCAGGAACGAATTTAAAGAACAGTTACAAGCACAAAGTGCCTAACAACTACAGACAAAGAATGAAGGACTGAAAGAACAACTACAAGCACAGAGTGAACAGCTAGAGGCACAACGTGAAGAATAAGATGAACAATGACAGCAAGAAGAGGGAAAGAAATCAAAGAACAATTGCAGGCACAGAACGTGAAGAACAGAAAGAATGATAAGAACAGCTTCAGGAGGCGTTACAGGAGCAACAGAGGGAACTACAACTGAGGATGCAAGGACAGCTAGACAAGCTAAGATGGCGGAAATGAAGGAAGAACAGGAACAATTGAAGGAGGAGGTGGTATACGCTGAGCTACGGCAGCAGAAGCATGAGGTAATCAATAATGTGACTGGAGTGCAAAACAGCATATAGACAACCATTTGAAGTAATTAGTGAGGAAATAGTGACAGAGTGCAAACAGCATGTGGACAACCAGTTGAAGATTAGTGAGGGAATAGTGATGGAGTGCAGACAGTATGTAGATAATCAGCTGAAGCATGTAGTCGACCATGTGAAAATAATTAGTGAGAAAATTGAGGAGATAGAGAAATATTGCATTGCTGAGCCTCAGGTTAAGAAGGTAATAGGAGCATGCATGATGGGGAATGGACAGTGTATGGTGAATCTTATGGATCCCATGCATCTAAAGGTAGCATTACAGGGTTGAATAATCAGAATGCAGAAATTTTAAGTCGTGGCCTTGATTATGATGCCCCAGTTGTTAGGCCCCAAACTAGTGACGTGCATGGCTTTAAGTAATGGGGGTCCAATTAAAAAGAAACCTCAGGAATTTGATGGCAAGAGTATCTTGGGAAGCTTACTGTGCAAGAGTCAGGAGTTACTGGCAGATCAGAATGGTTGGGATGACAGGTAGAGAGCAGAGCAGCTTGACTACTAGCCTTAAGGGAGTCACAATAGAAATTCTGGGCCAGATGTCAGTGACGGAGAGGAACAGTTATCAGTCCCTAGTAGAAGTGCTGGAGCGCAGATATGGGATCATGCGTACCAGACTGAGGTTTACAGAGCAAGATTCTGGAGCTGTGTACAGGCTCTAGGAGAATCCCTACAGCAGCTTGCTCATGACCTGGAGAGTATGGCAAACAAGGGCATACCCTGGAGCAGCACCAAAGCTGTTGGGTATTTTACTGAGGGGACCAGGTTCATTGATGCTATTGATAGTGCAGAGTTCAAAGTGCAAGTGGAAGCAGGCACAACCAAGAAGCATGCAAGAAGTGCTAGCCAGGGCTCTAGAATTTGAGTCTTACGTCAGGTTCATTACAGCCACCTTTCAGGCAGGGCATAGTGCAGGATTCAAGGCAAGAAAAGGACAGGTATGTGAAAAGGAAAAATTTGAGGGAAGTTGCTGGAACAGAAAAGCCAGGACAGAAGAAAAGAGGACTGCTACAAGTGGAATAGGGAACAGGACATGACCGGAGGAGGCTGCTGGTTCTTAAGTGAGAAGTCGGGGCACACAAATGGAAGAAGAAGCAAGAATAGAGCAGTGCAAGGAAATCTTCACTTGTAACAAAAGCGTGTTGGACATGTAGTGAGGTGGAGCACTCTAAATTCCGAGAGTCCGAAGAAGAAAAAGAAATGATAAGAAGAAGGCTGTGAAGAATCTGGAAAGCAGCTTAGAACTAGTGGAGGCTGGTGTGAAGGAGCAACCACCAGCCTGCTTTTCTCAAGTAGCCCCAACACTGAGAAAATGCAAGAGGACAGCAATCAAGTGTGAGAAGATGGAGGGATAGACGGAAAGCAGAAGTGTTCTCAGGTGACTGATTCGGCCTCAGAGCAGACTTCTTGTGAGACCTGATGTAAGCATAGCATCATCGGTATCTGCCTGAGTCATCAGAACAACTGTGTGGCATAACTGGGCACTGTGCAGAACTGAGCGGACCCCTGGATGTCCGGATTGAAGTAGCAGGGCAAGAGGCTAAATTCTTTCAGTCTAACATGGCCAACATGGAGGATTCTTGCCTTTCTGGATCTGGGGACGTCCATGGGATGTGAGCTGGACTTTTGCTCCATGAAGTTGAAGGTTCAGAAGGTCAATTCCCGTCATAACAGTGAAATGTACCAGTTCTGGTGGTGAGGAGGGGTCACTCCGCACTATAGTGATACCCCCAAAATCAACTGTTGCTCTAGTGTAAGGAGAGTGGCTCTTTTGACAGCTGTATTGGGGTAGTGGAGCCATGGATGTACAGTGCAAGATGAAGGCTGGGGTATTGGTGGGGAGAACGCAGGAAACAGGTGCAGGTGGAATGCCGTTTGTGGTGGCCAATTTCTCCTGTGAGCCACAGAAGATCAACAAGGGAGAAATTGTGGGACTGTGCCAGGCAGTGGACCCTGAGTGGCATCAGAGGAAGGCCTGTGGAACGAAGCAGATAAACAGGGAAGACTGGTGATGCCAGACCACCTACCAGACCTCTTCTCAAGGAGTTGCCAATGCCTGGAAGAATCAGACAAAACAAAGTTAAGGCAAGCTGCTGATGGAATATGCAGATATCTTTTGCATCGGGAGGTCTAGATCTGCAGCGCATTGATTCGGTAGGAGTATACTGAAGGACACCGGGGATCGCAGCCCAATTAAAGCCAGCCAGTGCACGCCCTGCCCAATGGCAAGAAATGGAGATGGTAAGATGGAGAATCTCCACTGGGATTGGAAAACAGAAAAGTCCAGTAGAACCAGAGCATCGGTAGCAGTTCATTAGGAAAAAGGATGGCTCAGTAAGGTGCTGTAAAGGATCCATCGAGCCCTGAATGAAGTAGCAGTGAAGGATGCATACCTCTTGCCGTGATGATTGATGACGCCTTGGATGCTCTGTTAGGTGCTGGTGATTCTCCACCCTAGACAGTGAGAAGAGGGCGGATACCGCCAATCGGTCAAGGTTGCAGAGATGAACAAAGAGAAGACAGCCTTTTCAAATGGGCAGGGGTTTATGGCAGTTTGAAGTGATGGTTTTTGCCAATGCAATGCGCCTCCAGCTACTTTTAAACGAGCCTTCATGGTCTGCAGATTTGAATGTCTCTGCGTAACTAGCAGACGGCTCTGGGATAACTGGGACGATGTGTATTTGTGTTTGGACAGACTTTCGACCAGGAACTGGAGAGGCTGTCGGAGGTGTTGAACAGGATCCACACAGCGCACCTCAAGCTGAACCCCAAGAAATGCTACTGGTTTCAGAAGGAAGTAAATTACCTGGGACACACTGTAGGCGAGAGCAGCGTCCGTACTGACCTGAGAGAAGGTGGCAGCTGTGGAAAACTGGCCAGTTCCTACTGGTGTGACAGGAGCTACGGAGTTTCCTGGGCTTGTGCACCTACTATCAAGGCGTTTTAATAAAGATTCTGCAATGATAGCTGCACCTCTTCACAAGTTGTTGGGGGAAAGGCAGAAGTTTGCATGGACAGCAGAAAGCCTTTGACGAACTGGAAGCATGCATTGGCAAGCTCTCCAGTATTGCCATACCCAGACCAGAATCAGCCATTTATCTTGGACTATGACACTAGTGACCATGGTATTGGGTGGAGTCCTGTCACAGAAGAAGGATGACAAGGAGTATGTGGCTGCGTATTACAGTAAGAAGCTCAGCCCACAGGAGTGGAACAACTGTGTGACCCGTGAAGGAGCTCTTGGCAATGATGAAGCAGGCCTTGATTTCTTCTATCCTTACCTGTTCTTGGCAGTAAAATTTCATCATCAGGATGGACCATGCAGGACTCAAGTGGCTAGAAAATGCCAGTAAGAATCTGAGGGATAACCATGGCTGGCTGGCTCGGGAAGCTAGACCAGCACAATTATGAGGTGCAACACCATCCTGGACGGGTACATGGCAATGCTGGACAGCCTGAGTCAGTCGTCGGGCCTTGTGATCTGGAGTGCCGGTAGTGTAGTAAAAAGGAAGATCATGGTAAAGAAATCCAGCACTGCAATAACAGGCTCCGGTGTCTGATGAAGACCTGAAGAGTGGATGCAGATGGAGGATGCAGATTTCACGACCAGTGCTGGAGTGCTGCAGTGCAGTACAGTGCGGCCATCTTGGGAAGAAGTTTCCCAGGTTAAAGCCCTGTAACCAAGAGCTATTGGATTCAGTGGTGGACCTTCTTCGTTTGACCAACTCACTACTGGAGACATCAATGGGAGACAGCCGATGACCTCAGCAAGTGAGTTGGCAAGTGGTGGTTCTGAAGATCTTGAGGTGTTAGATCCTGGAATGAGTCCCATAACCAGATCACTAGTGGGCACCTGGGAGTGAAGAAAACTCTAAGTCGGGTTGCGACAGAGGTTCTGGACTGAATTGGCATGCGTCAGGATGTTGAAGAGTGGCGGCTACACTCAGATGTGGGAAGTAAAGTTAAGGACCCAAGAAACAGGGTATGGGTCCCTTCCCAGCTGTACCAAGTGGGTGCACCAATGGAAAGAGTTGGGCAGTGGACATTGCTGCTGACCTTTGCCACTCATTGAGAGAGGAAAACAGTATATATGTGCTCACCATAGACTACTTCACAAAGTGCTTGTGGCTCAGAAGCCTATGCTAACCCTGATTAAGAGGCTGCGACTGGTTGCTCAGATGTTGGTTGATCAGTTTTTCTGTCATTTTGGAATGCCACAAAGAGTTACATTCAGACCAGGGTAGAAACCTCGAGTTTGCTGTGTTTCTTGTGAATGCTGCAAGTTACTGGGGATCAGGAAGACCAGGACGACCCCACTAAGGCCACAGTCAGATGGGATGGTGGAGAAATTCAACTGGACCCTGGGATGCAAGATTCCTGGCCAATTATTGCATTGATGGACAAACAGTTGGACTGGGACCAGAAATTACCTGCTTTGCTGATGGCATATCGAGTCTGCATCCTGAATGAGTCGTACTGGCTACATTCCTGCAAAACTGATGTGCTAGGCCATGAATTACGTTTACTCCACTCAACTTGTTAATGGGATGACCAACCTCCTGAAGAGCTGCCTAGCTGAGCATCACCAGCTACGCAAAGCACCTTCAGGAAAGACTAGCTGAGGTACATCATCATGTAAGGAGCCCCAAAGTTTTTCAGGAGGTGATGAAGTGCAAGTAAGTATGCCAAGACAAGTGAGGTGAGCTTGGCGAGGATGGTGACCAAGCTTCTGGTTATATAATCCTCAACGTAAGAAGGGGACAGTCATCTGAAGCTGCAAAGCCCATTGAACGGGCCTTACACAGTGTTGGACCGCCTATCAGACGTAACAGATCGCGATTTGGGAAGGCAGGAAGTCTCGCCCAAATGTGGGTAAGCACGTGACCATCGTCTGTGGCAGTACCACTGGCCAGGACAGTACAGCTGGGACAGTCTTTCTTTGAGGAATTGCGCTCACCCAAGGATGACATGTGGGAGGACCAAGGAGCTGAAGTGCAAGAGGATAGTGGACAGTTTCCCAAGACAAGAAGCGAATCAAGACGAGGACCAAGATCTTGGAGGAAATGGACTGTGCGGAGGAGCAAGTGACATCGTCAGCAACGGCATAGAAGACCTGATAAGTTGAAGGATTATTTTGAATGTATAGTTAGATGTTTAACTAGGATTAAGGTTTTTGTTTGTGTATACTGTGTAGTTTACTCGGGACGACATAAAAACTAGGGAGGGGATAGTGTTAAGAAGCGAGATTGACGCAGTCAGGTAGTCCAGAAGTATCGCGATGTTCCCAATGGTTTACAGGTGAGTTCCTGTATCGGTAACGAGTCAGTTGCCAGTTTGCCTACTGTTGGTCACAGGAACGTAGTTATTTTCTGTAAGTTGTACATTAATTTGTGTGCTCTTTTTTCTTTATAATGTTTTATTTTAGTGATTGCTCGTTTAAATTATGTAATTTAAGTTCGTATGGTAAATGATTTAGTGTTAGTGTAATGTAAGACAGCATTGGAATGTTTTGCTTGTCTCTGAATTGCGTCAACTGTTGTTTTCTGTAGAATGTAGACGTTTCTAGAACAATGCAAGCTTATATAAGTATGTGGATAAGAGACCAGAACGAGTTCAGTTGGTTTTCAGTTCAGTTTGAGTGAAGTTCTAGCTTCGGTTCTATTGGTTCAGTTTGGAGGTAGTGCTGTTAGGGACAGTTGTGAAGAGTTGCTGGCAAGCATTAAGTGTAATTACTGTCAGTGGAGCTTATTTTCTTTGTACTTGTGAAAACAGTAAAATGTTTATTGAAGTTTGTATATCATCAGAATTTGTAATAACGGTGAAGTGTTGTCGAAGCATTGCTTCTTTCCTTTCCTAACTGCAAAGTTAGTGAAGTTGGTATAACTCCAGTGTTTGTGAGAACAGTGAAGTTGGAAAGAATTAAAGTGGAATTACTTGGAAAATAAAGACAGTGAACATTAAGGAGCCGGTGTTTATTTTCGCCTCAACTGATCACGTGCACTGTACACCTAAAGGCTGACCATAGGGAAGAACAAGTCACTGGGCAACATCCTTCCTGTACTGTATTACTGCTGTTGGAGCCTGTGGCAGTGTGGGGGTGGGGACGTAGCAATGTTAATAATGTATGGAATCTTTGTAGGGCTCTGTGAAACACTAAAACTATCACATGAAAAGAGGTGTATCCTGGATATTGGTGATATGAATATTCGTTTTATATGGTGATGATGATGATACCAGTATTTGTTCATGTTTGATATTCCAGATTGGGAAAACATTATTCCCTGGAAGAATATGAATTCCTCAAGTACCATACAGTGCTTTGTCCTGAGACTTCATCACTTCCCCCAGTTCTTAAACAGGCCGTTACAGAGAAATGCATGATCAATGAGGAAAGTATGAAAAAAAAATGTACAACTTAGTTACAACTTCTGTTAGTATCTCCACGTTTTCAAGGTAAGATAGCTTTGCTATACATGTATCAAAGACTAGTCCGTGCAAAAATTGAAAGTGAACATTAGTAATTTAGACTCAACTCGTATACGATAGTTTCACAAGTTTCACTTGAAATAATGCCACATGCGTAACTATGCTACTATTTGTGAAGTTTCAGTCGGTATTGGAAAAAATTACGCAGTGTTAAAGGTCATCGCTGTCTGGCCAGCTCTCGAACATATGCACATTGCTAATCAAAATGCTTCTGGAAAACGTAGAGATTTAGTTTTCTACAAACTTCACTCACATATCTACACATTGCCCAAAACAAGGAAATGAACTGCTTTGTTCCCTATTCTGTGTAATATCTATAATGATTTTGTAAAAGTTATTTTTGTGTTAGGGATTCCTCCCCTTCACACCCCCCAAAAAAAAAAAAAAAGTGGGAAAATGAATAGTCTAATAAACTCTGAGTGCAGTGGTCAGAAATACATGAATCAAATGGTAACGATAATTCTATGAATTTTGGAAAGGAGTTTTTAACTCGATCGTTTTCATAAAGAAAAAGAAATTCGACATATCGTTCGTTTGTTCGTTTAAAGTTTTAAATGGCACCAATAGTGCAGGCCGGGCCATACATGTGACCTGATGCAGTGATATTTTGGGCTGACTTAAAAAATAGAAAGAGGGAAGACAGGGCCTAGGGATCTGCCCACAGCACACACACTGTCTCTCTTGGCTGGCTTTGTGGGTGTGTGTGTGTGTGTGTGTGTGTATATAATGAAATGATGTTGGAAATACATCTATGACTGGAAAGTTATCTGTGACTAGGTGAAGATCTTGATATCCATGTTAAAGTGTTTATTATTATATGGTGGTGTATGTGATGTTTATGATAATGTGGTATTACGGTCTTCCTCACTAATTTCAACATGAATTTACATTTTTTATCATCTTATATGCTGTGAAGAAAGAGTACAATGATAATGTTGCTCATATAAATCTGGAATATGTACCAGTAGTTGAGGAACAACGGAGGGTTGGGAAGAGATGAGGTCCAACTGCTATAGCGGCCGTCATTATAAAAGGGAAGTTGGAGATGAAGAGCTGTTCAGTAGTGGTGACCAGAGTCCCGCTTTTAGGCGGTGACAGTCCCTCTTTTGAACGTCTGTCCCGATGTTTTAATTGTGACTAGAATGTCCTGCTTTTTGAGCAAATTTTCTTAAATTTGTCCCATGGCTTTTACAAAATCACTATTGCATTAGGCAAAACATGACCTTCTTTATGAATTTAGGATGAATTTGAAAAAGGCATAATCGTAACCAAATGAAATACCTAATTGTTAATATAAAATCTGTAATACTCACTAGCTGGTAACTTGGTCGGCCCATTCACTGTACCGTATGGTATGTTTCGGAGTTATATATATATATATATATATATATATATATATATATATATATATATATATATATATATATACACACACACCCGCCCGCGCGCGCGCGATAGTAGTCCCGCTTTTAGCTCCAGTAAATCTTGGTCACCTTATGCTCAGGAGCTATTGGCTTGATAATCTTTTCTTACTGCGTTCATATTTTTTTTAAATATTTTTCTGTTGTTCTTGGTGTCATAGACGGTTTTATATTGCTACTGTCAAAGTGCTTTATTCAGCTGAACTACTCGTTCCAGTATACGCTCATTGCCGCCTTCTTTTTTTCTGATTGGTTAATCGTTTACCGTTTCATTGCCATGGACACACTTGGGCATTTTATTCAGATTAGTTCACTGACAATTTTATTTTGAGGAGGGAATTTCCAGCTATCCCTAAATTATATTTGAAGTAGTTTTCTAAGTAATCCACCCGTGATTATATTAGTAATTCCCCTTTGCTTAAAAGCGAGTCGATGCAGCAACTTCAGTAAAAGGGTGTCTGTTCTGTGACGTTTTTATGATGTTCTTAGCATTGGCCTGTGATTTTAATTTTGTTACTGCTAGACACTTTTTATTTAACTTACAAAAAGTAATTTTTTATTTCGTTTAAGGGCGGAATCATCTTCGTCTCTCTGACTGGTGAGTTGTTGGTATTCGTAATTTATGCTTGTTGCAGCCTAACTTTTTTTTTTTTTAACTATAATTTGTTGCAGTTTACCTTTTTTTAAACTAAAATTACTTGTCATCTTAGTGAATGTCTCCCCATTAACCCATCAGCACTGTATCATATATATGTTGTTCATCTCCAGTAAACTAAAATTTTTCCACACAGGAACAAGAATACTACAGGATCTTTTACTGTCACATTTTTAGTACAAACTGGAAGTTATGCACCATATGTTTTATTTATACATCCATTATTTTAACTACATAAAACAAATGTATACACAATACTGGTGCTGCCTTCATTTAGCCCACACACACACACACACACACACACACACACACACAGTATGCGTGTTTAACTGCATAGTTAAATATTATGATGACAATAATATCATTACCGAGTCTTAACCTTCCCCTAACCTCCCAGTAATCTCATACCACCCAGCTCCCTCTTCATCCACATATTAATAATCACAGCTTCATCAGGAGGCGTAGTAGTGTTTCATCTAACAGTGAAACTTTGTTTAACACTATTCATCTCCCCACCAGGCTACCCAGCAGAGGTGTATTACTATGGGACTCAAGCAACCACATTGCTGTTGGGAGTAACTCTGGGTGTGCTCTTTGTTATCAAGCTCTCTCTGCCTGTATTCTACAATTTGGGCATCGTTTCATTGAATGAGGTGGGAACTTGAAGAGCATCATCATATTAACCACAGTCACGAATATCAACAATACCACTATCATCATCACCATCAACTCATCATGATAGCAATCAAAAATCTGTTTTCTATACTTAAATGCGGTAAATATAATCCAGAAGTCATGATAGTAATGTAGACTACCTTTTGAAATCCGCCGAACATCTAAAGATTTGGAATTTTTTACTCCACTTCAAGGGGAAATTGGTTCACACTAAAAAAAATCTAGAACAACCCATGTATTTGCTGCTGGACAGTTATTACATACATGTTACAAATAAATGGAAGGGATTTAGGGGAGGGGGCAAGGAGTGAGGAGTGAACTCTCTTTCCATTTCTGTCAGAGGCTCATTGACTCCATGCAGTCCTGTAATCCATCCTGGGTGAGCCTGACAACTTCCAAAGTGTCGCTAACTTCATTCAGTTATGTTTTTTAGGATGATATGTATAAAATGTACAGTTTATTGGTGGTCCATGTACCCAGAGTTTCTAGGAGGCTTCAGAAGAAGGCATTTTAAAACACAAGAGAAACATGAGAGAGTCCAAGTCCTGTAATGTGACAAAATAGGCTAGTGAGTTGTGGTTGGGCAGTGGCCTGGCTGGACAAAGGACAGTCGGCACCTCAACAAATCAGTAACGAGTAAAATGGGCGTTTATAGGCCAGGTCATAAGGTCGATATGGAATTGTTGTGTTATGCTGACTGCCAAGGGGTGCCACCTCTGTCATGAGCGTCTTCATATATACTTCTATCCATTCATTCCTATCTTTTGCCAGTTGTTGCGCTTACCATTCATGGGACACAGCATTCAGCTTTTTGTTTTAATAGATTTTTCTTGCCCCACATCTGTCACGAATCTGAGTGCTTGTCCTATCTAGGTATGGTTGAAACGCACATATGTTCCTTAAGCTTCATCAGTACAGTGGTATGGTTTGATTTTATACATGTTACCTCTAGACGATATTCTTTCAGTTTAAGAAATATGTTTTGACGTGGAGGGGTTTATAGAGCCTTCGTTAACGTTTTTACCTACGAATTTTACACTTGCATAAGGCTTCTCGGCAGAACAAATTGCAGACCACTATAATATTATTTAGTTCACAAGATTTTAACAGGGTTTCATGACAGTGTAACAGAAAGTCTTGACGGCAACTGTAAATTTTCTATTAATTTCTTGCTTCTTTTTGTAAAGAAGCCTCAGACCTGGACTGACCAAAAGGTGACGACTAAGGACCGAACAAAGGACATGGTACGAATACCTACATTGAATGTAAGGGGTGCAAAATGATGAGGCAGGAAAGAAAGAGAGTTGTCCAGGTGCTTGAGGGTGCGAAAATGGATGTATGTAGATTAATTGAAAACTAAATGGAGAGGTGTAAGTGGAGAGAGTGGGAGTGTGGATGGTGCACATGCGAGGAAGGGGGTGAGGAATGAGAGGGCAAAAGAAGGAGTGTGTATTGTTGTAACAGATGGAAGGAGAATATAAGAGAGTATGGATCAGTTGGCTCAAGGTTATTGTGTGGGTAAGACTGAAAGTTGGACAACAAAATGTGGGCGATTGTGTGCAAAGGGTATGCATCAATGCAAGATCGTACAAGCAGAGTGAAAGAAGAGTCCTGGACAGATGTCGAGAAGCATGTATGGAAAAGTTTGAAAGGAATGAGAGAGTGTTTTCTTGATTGGAAATATGAATGGAAACACGAGGGAATGTGAAGGTGAATGGAGTAGCTGGTGAGGTGGGGTGTGCCTGTAGAGATGGCTCAGAATGGCAGTGCTTTAGTGAACATTTGTGCTGGGAGGGGGTTGGTGATAGTTAATACCTTCTTCAGGGCAACCAAATGATCCATAGGTATACGTGGCGAGTGATGGGAAGGGTGTGGTGGTGGAAATTGAAATGAACGGAAGGCAATGATTGGATTATGTGTGTAGTGGATGAAAGGATGAGAAAGTGTGTAATCGATGCAACTGAGTATAGAGGATGGGGGGCGTAGACTTTCGGACCACCACTTGGTTGTGGTCAGAAAGTCCAAATCAAGTAGAGAAATAGAAGAAGGAAGGACAGGAGGAAGTTCATACAAGGAAGGTGGAAATGTTACAAGAGGATGGAAAGAAGGCAGAATATAAGAGGGAAGTGGAGGAACCATTGGGTATATATGGATTGGAGCAGATGGGAGACGTGGAAGGTGTGTCCAAGATATTCACTGGACAAAATCTGTGCAGCATGTGAGGTGGTGTGTGGGGTTTAGAGAAGACGAAAGAGAGCACAGGGAACAGCATGGTGGAATGAGAGGAGATGAGAGGCTGTATGGCAACAAAAAAGAAAGCATATAGGGAGTGGAATGAGAAACAGGGGCGTGGAAGAAGTTGAGAGACGGAAGAGAGAGTTACATGTAGAGGGGAAGAGAGGGGTGACAAGATTAGTAAGAGAGAGAGAAGAAGAGAGTGGGTGAGGAATTTGGAAGGAATTTGAGTGTAGAAACTGGAGTGGAATGTAAGAAAATGTTCTTGGACAGAGGTAATGAGAGTTAGGCATTGTGCCAAAGGGAGTTAGTTGAGAGAATGAAAGATAAAAATGGTAGATTACTAGTGAAGAAGGGAGAAAAGGTGCAAGGCAGATGGAGAGAAGCACTTTAAAGAATTTTTGAACATAAAGAATGAATGTAATGCAAGTAGGTGAAGTGGCTGGGGAATGGGCTGGGAGAAGGAGGGAAGTGAGGAAAAGACTAAGAACTCAGTAGATTGAAAGTTGTGGAAGCAATGAAGAAAGTTAAAATGGCGAAAGCCTCAGGAACTGATGGAGTGTGTGGTGAAATGCTGAAGCACGGGGGAGAGATGGTAGCAGAATGGACGTGGAAGATGTGCAGATTGGCCTGGGAGGAAGGCAGAGTCCTGGAGGATTGGAGGTCAAGTATAATCATTCCCCTGTGCAAAGGAAAAAGTGAAAAAGAAGTGTGTGGTAATCAGAGGGGCATTTGTCTCCTTTAGGTGTAATTGGGAAAGTATATGGTAGGATACTTAGCGACAGAGTTAGGAACAACTATAACGGAGGAATTAGTTGGAAAAGAACAGGGAGGTTTTAGGGAGGGAGGAGGTTGTGTTGATCAGATATTCTATTCTTAGATCTTTGGTGGAAAGGTTTCTAGAGAAGGGAAAGAAGTTGTATGCAGCCCTGCATGGATTTGGAGAAAGCATATGGCAGGGTGGGGTATTAAACAAGATCAGTGGAAAGCATTAAGAATATATGGAGTAGATGGGAAATTGTTGAAGGCCGTGAAGAGTATGTATGGGAGGATGCTAAGGCTGCAGAGCGTGTGTATAGTGAACTGAATGAATTTTTCCTATTTGAAGGTTGGATTGAAATAAGGATGTGTCACGTCTCCATGGTTATATGGATGGGGTTATAAAAGAGATACAAGGTAGGGCAATGGCATGTTGGAGCAGCCTAGTGAGAGAGGGAAGCAGAGGTGTTTGGAAAACTCCCTGTACTAAGTTGTTTGCAGATGTTATTTCTGTGCTGTTAAGACGAAGGAGAGCTGCAAGGCTTGGTGGATGAGTTTGGGAGAGTGCGTAAGATTTGGAATCTAATGGTAAATGTATGGAGGAGTAAAGTTATGGTCTTTGACAGAAGAAGGCAATGAATATACACATTGAGGTATGGATGAGGAGGAAATGGAAAATGAGTGCAGTTGGCAGTACTTGGGTACTGTGATGAGTAAGGATTGAAGTTTGGAGAGGATGAAGTGCTTGAAAGGGTACAACTAGGAAGAAAGGTTGCTGGTTCCTTTGAAAAGTAGACATAAGAAACAGAGAAGTGGAATATGGAAGTAAAAATGCTACTACATGACAGTATTGTGATATCAACTCTAGCGTAGGGAAGTGAAGCTTGGACGTTGTGGGAGGGACATGGAAGTCGATGATTGGAGTGCAGTGGAAATGAGTTACTTGGGAGGAGCAATGTGGAGTCGTGCATGAAGAGACAGACTGACAAATAAGGAAGTGAAGGAACATTGTAGTGTGGATGTGGATGTGAGTAGGAAGTGTTAGGATAGAAACACACTGAGGTGGTTTGGCCATGTGTAGAGGATGGAGAGTGAGAGATTGACGAGGAGAGTGTGCGTGAGTACAAAGGCAGTACATAGGGAGAAGGCAAAGTGCAACAGGACCTTATAGGTCCTTTCAAGGCTGTTTGTTACAGAGTAGACTATGACTACGAGATCTAACTTTACGTGCTGAAGGATAAGGACAGTAAAGCAAGAAGGCCTCCCCCCACCTCCAAACCCTCCAGTTAAAACTGATAAGAAAAAGTGAGGAAATACCACCCAGCAGCATGGGAAAACTGACATGGAATTTTCAGTAGGAAAGACTGAAATGGAAATGTTACTTTCTACAGTATAATACTTTATCTACAAGCTACATGTATGAATAACCTGAAAGGAGAAAGTAGTAAAGTAAAAATGAATGATCAAATAATAAATAACGCATGACAACATGTATGGGTACTGATGAGTCAATCGGGGCGTCTGCGGACACAGCATGGAAATTGCACAGTGCACAGTGTGGATGTTCATGAGTGGTGTACTTCTGGGCAGCGCATGACTGGCGCTATAAAGGTAGGCAGTAGCCAATCAGGCTCCAGTCTCCGTTCATTCCACTAAGACTCAGGGAGCTTTCCGCCATGTGGGACAAGCACACAAGGCACCTTCTGGAAGCAGTGATCCCTGGCACGTTAAAAAATCCCGATGGTGGTCACATAACTAACAGGGACCCTCAGTGATCCTCAGCCCATCAGCAGCCACCGAAAGTATGAGTAGTGGCAGTTAACCGGAGCTATCTGTGCATATGCTAGTGTGTGCATATACTAAATTTGCATTCATAAATTGATCCGAGGTCTCTAAAAAAAAATAAAAAAATAAAATTATACATACACAAGTGTTTTATTCAGGAGAAACATATTAAGCTGGGGGTTAGTCGACAAATACTTATCGAGGCGAACTTTTAAAGGTCAGTACTGTATTAGAATTTACTACATTTGAGGGCAATTTATTCCATACATTTACAACTCTGTATTGAAAAAGAAATGCTTAGCTTCATGTGACTGGAATCGTTTGCATGAATTATTTTAGACCCATTGCCTCTAGTATAAATCGAGTGGATGTGAAGTATTTATCAACAGCCATGTTATCATGTCCTTTGAATGATTTTGGAATACTTGAATTAGGATCTCCTTTGTAACTTTCTGTTTGAAGTTAGAGTAAATAGTTTCAGGGCTTCTAAACCTTCCTTGTACCGTTTATTTCTCAATCTAGGTATCATCTTTGTCATCCTTTGCTGCACTCTCTTTCAAGCTTTTCCAGATATCCTTTTTATGTTACAGTGACCAAAACTGAACGCAATACTCCAAGTTTGCGGAAGTACTAAGGAATTATACAAAGTGAGGACAATATTATCGGATTTATATTCTACCTATGAATCCAATCAATATATTGGCTTTTTCACAGTTTCTGTGCATTGTTTCAAATTGTTTGTTATTATAACTCCTAAGTCTTTCTCATGGTTGACCCTTTCAAGTTAGGACATTATTCAAGCTCTTACTTTATTACTGCCAATGTTTAGCACTTTGCATTTTTTAATATTGAGATCCATTTGCCAGACTTCTGGGGCCCAGTTAAACAGTCGATCAAAATCTCTCTGAATTGCCTGTCTTTGCAGTATCTGCTCTGTTACCTATTTTAGTATCGTCAACAAATTTTGAAATTTTACAACATAATCTCTTCATCAATGATCATAGAAATATATTAAGAAAAGAATAAGACCTAACAATGAACCCTGTGGCACTCCACGTGTAACATTTATTCCAGTTTGACTCTTTTTCCGTTCATTAATAATTTCTTCCTGCTTTCATCCGGTGAGCCAATCTTCAACCCACCCAAGGACCCTGCCGCTGAAAACCATGTGCCTGTAGCTTTCTGAAGGAGTCTTTTTGTGGAACTCGTGGCAAAAGCCTCTTTGAAAATCAAGGTAAACAACATCAAATGATTTAGTGTCGTCATACATGCTCAGTATATATTGAAAAAAGTCCAGCAAATTCGTGAGGCAAGAGCAATTATTGCGAAAAACCATGTTGAGGAATCTTTGATGAGATTGTTTGATTCTAAGTGTTTCACAAACTTGTCTCTGATAATAGTTTCAAGCAATTCTGGCAAATAACCAATGATAAAACTAATTGGGTGGTAGTTTTCTGGCTGTGCTCTGTTGCAGTTTTTTTTAATATTGGGGTTACGTTAGTAAGTTTCCATTTATGTGGCACCTTACTGGTCTTAAGTGATAAGTTAAAAAGTTCAGATAGTTAGGTTTTGATATTTCATTCTGTAGAATTCCTCCAAAACACGTGGAGATACTTTGGTTCCGGTCCTTCCGGTGTTTTACTATCTTTTAATTTGCTAATTGCAAGTAGTATGTTGCGATCACTAATTGTAATGTCAGTGATATTTAAAAGCGGTCCTCTTCTATAGGAGTGGGAGATACTGCAGGAATCGTATGTATATTTTCTGTTGTAAATACTGACGCAAAGTAAGTATTAACAATTTTCGCTTACCTATCATAGTTTCATCATCAGTGTGCTCACCGTTATCTGTGATTAAGGGAACCGATTGTCGGAGTTATTACCTTTTTTCTTCTTATGTAACTGAAAAATTCTTTTGGGATTTGTTTTACTGATACTTGCAATATGTGCCTCAAGGTTTTTCTTTCTGCATTTAATTAATTTTTTGGCTGCCCGTCGAAGGGCACTCGTATTTATTGATTTATCACTTTGACTTCTTTCTGGAATTATACTTTTTATATGCAAGATTTTTGCTTCCAGACAATGTTTAATGTCAGAGTTCCACCATTTGGGTTTAGGACCTTTTGGTAGGCCTTCTGTTGTGCATTGTAATACATAACCTGATGTAGCACTGTTGAGAGTTTCTGTAAAATAATTCCACACGTCATTGATATCTAATGTTTCAGCAACAGGATGCCAGTTACCTGCGCCAACAGTTGACTTTAATTTCTTAAAATTTGCCCTCTTAAAGTCAGGCACTTTCTCGCAACTGGCCCCGACCTTGACCTCCTGTAGATTTTAATGTTAAATGTGTAACTGTAAACAAATGATCACGTGTACTAAATTCTTCTCCTACAATACAGCATTACTCACTACATATTTCTGGTGTGGCTAAGACAAGATCTAGGATGTTAGCTCCACATGCTCTTAATAATTTACAAATTCCAATACAAAGAAAGTTTCCTGCAAGTTAGTATATAGGTCTAACTCCTTGTGTATGAAGATAGCACTTCTCCCCATTTTGGAACTGGTAAATTAAAATCACCAAATATTACAGTGCTTTGCACACAAGATATTTCTGGCAATTTGATTGTAGATTTCATTATCAATGTTGAGTGGCTGACTGGGTGGACGGTATATTAACCCAAGTGTGACTCTTATGAGAAGATTCATTTCTAAGCTGAATATTAATAGCGTCAATGTTTTCAATAATTGGCCTGGTGTAATTATGACCAGATTGAAACCTGACTGAGAGTATATAACAACACACCGCCCTGCCTCGATTCTTTTCCTTTCACTACAGAAAATGTGATAGCCTTCCGGTAAATTAAACTCTCGCTAGAAAATCTTTTGGTCAGTAATTAGCCACGATTCTATTATAGTACCACCATTACGTCATAATCTTCTCAGTAAAGAAGGGCACTCTAAAAATAAAAATTTATTACGTAGACTACTCGCATTTACAAGCAGAGCTTTAATGTGTGTGTTCCTTTCCGATGTGTGTGAAGCTTCCATTATATTGATTCATCAGATCGTATGACACTCTGGCGTTTGCCTCCCTTGATTCTTGTTTTTCTCCAGAAAAAAACTTACCGGCATCACTAAGCAAACGACCGAGACGGGCAGAACCAATGATATTCAAGTGTAATCCATCATTCGCAAATAGTGTTGGCTGCTCATAAAACTGATTCCATGTGTCGATGAAACTCAACTCCCTTCCTGCAGGCAAAGCGACCTGACCTATTATTTATATTAAATGCTTTACATTGAAGAAGGCATTCCTAGTAATGAATATGTCCTTGGGAGTATTCCTGAAATTAAGATGTTGTTAGTTTTCTCTCCTTGTAGTGAAGTGGAGGGGGAGAGGGAGGGGGAGGCCAAGGATGAGATGGAGAGGTGGAGTGGAGAGGTACATGAGAGAGGGGGTATGAGCTGGGAGCAGGGCAATGAAAATGACGGGGGACAGGGCTACATGGTAGTGAGGCGATGTGGCCGCCCCTTACGGGATTAAGGCGTCTGGCAATAGAGCAATAGATAGATAGAATCTGTAATGAATAGATAAACCGTGAATAGTGTTCTTATTCCAAGGCATATTTTAAATATGCAAGTGAGTTGTAGAGAGGCCTGTGTAAAACTTATTATTGTTAGATTAATGACTCATTGCAGGGCAAGGGACAGCATTTTACCTGTTACTTATGGACCGCATTTAATCCAACTTATGAAAGACACCTTTGAACTTCAAAGGTTAGATATTAGTCCTTCATTAACTCTTTCACTACAAGATGTCCTCCCTGACCTTATTGCGCTGGGTTATAGACAGGTAGATAAGTGACTTACCTTCCAGTACCTGTAATGTACGATTACAAAGGCGTTAGTTTAGAAATAGTCTACTCTGGTATAGATAAGATTGTTATAATTAGGGTATGGCAGGTTATCTATCTATAGCTCCACGCCCTAATCCCACAAAGGGTGGCCGCAGACAAAACGCCTCCAAGTCGCCTCTGCCACACCATCATTTGAATTTCACCCTTCCCCAACTCACTCCCCTCCCTCATATACCTCTCAACTCCATCCCTCCACCTCATCCTCGGTCTGCCCTCTTCTCCCTCTCTCCCTCCCTCCACCTCACCTACATACATCCTCTTAGTCAATCTTTCATTCTCCATTCTTTTCACATGTCCAAACCACCTCAGTAGTATTTCTTAAATCTTCTCAACCACATCCACATCCACCCCACAGCGTTCCTTCACTTCTTCATTCGTCAACCTGTCCCTCCACGTCACTCCACATGCTCCTCTCAAGTAACTCATTTCCACTGGCCTCTTCACTCTCTGACTTGTTCTCTTCTTTGCAAGCATTCCATGGCCTCGCTTCCATACCGTCAGGCTGTAGGGATCACAATACTATCATGCAGTGACTTCTTAACTTCCATACTCACCTCCCTTCCTATCCCTCATCACTGCTTTCAGTGTACCAACAATCCTTCCTTCCCTGCTGTACCCTTTCACGCACTTCATCCCCCAAAGTTCCATCCTTACTCATCACACTACCCAAGTACTTGGAATGCACCTCAACATTCTCCGTATCCTCACCATCCAGCCTCACTGCACAATTTCTGTGACTTTCATTCCTCTCAAACACCATAACTCTTTACTTTTGTTTACATTAACTTTTCAGATTCTTCTTCTTACACACTGTCCCAAATTCATTTACCAAACCTTGCAACTCCCATTCATCTTTTCACTCAACAATACTGTATCATCAGCAAACAGCAACACCTGGAAGCTTCCAAATCTCACCCTTATTCATTAGAGCCACCCCCACATCCACTGCCCTACCCTGCACCTCCTTTACAACCCCATCCATGGTATATATTAAACAGCCATGGAGACATCACACAACCCTGTTTCAGTTCCACATTGAGATCAAAGAACCCTATCTATCAGCTCACCATCCACTCGTACCGTAACCCTAGCCTCCCTCGTACATACTCTTTCACAGCACCCAAACAATTTCCCCCTCCACTCCATATATTCTTAATACCTTCCACATACCTTGCCTATCTATTCTATCATAAGCTTTCTCTAAGTCTAATGTTGGCAGCATACACTTTCCTTCCCTTCTCTAGATACTTCTCCACTAAACATTCCTAGGGAAATTAAACATTCTGATCTTGTGAAATTCCTTTTCCCCTTCCTAAATCCCCCTTCTTCTTTCTCCAACTAGCTCCTCTGTCATATGCCTAACCCTATCAACGTATATTCTACCATATATTTTACCAGTCACACTAAGTAGGCAAATACCCCTATGGTTACCACATACTTCTCTCTTTTCCTTTTCCTTTGTATAAAGGAACAATTATACCTGATTTCCAGTCCTCTGGAACCCTTCCCTCCTTCCCAAGCCAATCTACACAACTTCCATATCCACTCCACAACAATCTCACCCCCATACCTAAGCCTTTCACCACACACTTCATCAATTCCTGGGGCCTTTCCCAACTTAATATTCTTCATCGTTTCCACTACTTCTGCCCGACTGATTTCTTCCTCCCTCCTCTCATCTCTTCTTCTCCTAGCCATTCCCCAACCGCTATTTCCTCGCACTGCTCTCACTCATCATATTCAACAAATCCAGCAAGTGCTCTCTCACTCTCCTCAGTTTCTCTCTCTCTTCTCCACCAACAATCTATTATTCCCTATCCTTCACTCCCCTACTATTTCCCCTTTCACACTGCCTTACTTTCTTTACCTCCTTCCAAAACAATTTCTTACTCTCCCTCCATTTCACACTTAGATTCCTCCCCAAACTCCTCATCCACTTTCTTTTTACTCTCCTTCACCAGTCTCTTAACCTCCCTTTCTCCTGCTCACATATACCTCTCTCTTCTCTGCCTCATCTTCTCCCCTACCTCTACTCGCTAACCATTCACTATATGCCTTCTTCTTTTGTTCCACAGCTCGTTTCACCTCATCATTCCACCATGCTGTCCCTTGCACACTCCTGCATCTCCTCACTCCATAAACTGCCCCACACGCTACGCCTATCTCTTCCGTGAATATCTTACATACGTCTTCCACTCCCTTCCATCTGCTCTAGCTCATACCTTCCCAGTTTCTTTTCTGGCTGTGCTCATATACTCTGTCATTTTCTCAATATCTTGTAATTTCTCCACTCTTCTCACAGGAGTTCCTTCCTCCCTGTCTTCCCCTTCCTCTCCTCAACCACTTTGGGTAGCAGCTCCACCTTGGCCACCACTAATTGATGGTCCAAGACTCCATTCCCCCACCCTCTCCACACTCTTGCATCCAACACCGTCTTCTCATTCGCTCATCCACACACACGTAGTCTATCATTGCCTTTCGTTCAACAAGTTCACCATCCATCCTCCTCATTACTCTCCATGTATACCTGTGTGTGGATCATCTTATGCTGAAAGTAGGTGTTGGCCATTGCCAACCCTTTATGAGGTGATGTCCACCTGTTATGAGTCCATATTATATTTACAAATCTTGTGAGATAGATAGATAAATAGACAGATAGACAGCTCTATGCGAGCCTGGGAATGGGAAATGATCTTGCAAGTTGAACTGAGGAAAGGCTGATGACAGATTAGGAAGTATCACTGTCTGGAGATGATGCAGTTAGTCAGGGCAACAGCAGGAGAACAAAGCCTAGTGACATACACATATACTCACACACAGGTTTCTGGAACTTTCCAACCACAGTGTAACACACATGACACGACCCCCGTTTCACCAGAATTTAGGAAAGAGAGCTCAGAAGGAGACAGGCCATACAACAGGCAGGTAGTAGGGAGAAAGGCTTAGCAACTTAGAAGAGAGAGAGCGAGACAGGGAGGTAGCTAGCGGGACTTCCATTTATACTCACTCGTGTGTGAGAGACTTGTTAATATTTCTAAGACAAATAAAAATAGTCCCATACTATTCTTTACCTCTCCTGTCATTGCATGACAAATAGGAACCAAGATTATCTACTTACAAACAACTCAAGTATAACAACCGCTCGTCCACAAGTCTAATAGATAACTTCTCTACAAGTAACTACAAAGTCTTTTTGTGACATTTGGTATGCTTGTAACGCATACGTGAACCCCTGTCTACGAATCTACAGTGAATTTCTACAAAATATCAAGAGTGAAAAAAAAAAAAACTCTCACAACCAACAACTCACAACCAGCTCCTGACAGTATTCTCTCCAACCAGCCCCTCCATCTCCCGATTTACTCAAAGGATGTAGAGGTGAATAGGCCGCTAGGACGCCTGGTGTTAGTTTAACAAAATATTGATACAAACAATCTTGAAATTTCTATGACGAACCAACGAACTACCTTTCGTTCGTCATTTTTATCTCCTATAGAGACTCCTTTCGTCATAGACGAGAGTCTCGTGGTTGTGGAGAGGCAGTAATATTTGCATTTAGGCAGTATATACCCAGCAAAAGGGCACCGCTTTGGGTCTCAAGATCTTTGTTATGCGCGACTGTAGGACTGGATACGTGCAAGACATAGTCTTGTACACCGGTGCACAGACACAGACATAATAGAAGATCGGAAGTATTGGACTGTCAGGAACAGTGGTAAAGACAATGATAGAAGATCACCTTCATCGTGGTCACGTCCTCTACCTGGACAACTGGTACACTAGCTCTCTTCTCGGCTCGTTATCTTCACATGCATGAAACGGGAGTCTGTGGAATCCGTGTGAAGGTGAATCAAGGCATGTCACTTGGCCAAGGTAGGGCCTAAACTTGGTTAGGAATGAGGTTGTCTTCTTCAAAGCCAACAACATCCTTGCAACTGTGTGGAATCACAATAGAGAAGTAAGCCTCTTGTCAATGGTTCACCATCCCTGGATGCACCGTATTGACTCCTTAGATTACCGTAGCTGAGAACAGGTGTCACATTTGGAAACCTAGAGTGTGTCATGGACTATAACATAAACATGCGCCTGGTGGACCAGTCAGACCTCCATGATATCGACGGTAGAGTGTGCCAGGACCACGATGAAGTGGTATAAGAAACTGTTCTTTCACTTGCTAGACATCACTGTCTCTGAATTGCCAGCCACCTTCAAGCCATGACAACAGGAGTTCAGGTAACCTTTGAAGGGTTTGTGGAGGGAGCTCACAAGAGAGATGTTCGGGCATGTTATGCTGTTGAAAGGCCCCAACATCGCACCCGCACTGCCCCTATTGCCCAAACTCCCCTGAGAATATCCGGCCTCCATTTCCCCACTCCTATCCCTCCCCAGCCAAACAGACCTAGGTGCCCCAACCCAGGTGTCACGTGTGTAGCAATTCCGGGTGAGACTCACGACAGCAGAGGAAGGACACCTGCTATGAGTGCGTGGAGTGTGATGTGTGGTCTCTGTATTCACCCATGTTTCAGCGAATATTACATCGTTGATGCAATTCTGATATGGTATGAATGCGATAGGAGATCGCTGAAACTATGAAGTAAAATGCGACAAACAGATGCTCAGTTAAATTATCAGTCATGTTGATCTCCAAATATGAGTATAAAGTGCATATGGGTATAACATAAGTGCAAAAATTGTATGGTAAGTGTATAAATATGCTGTAAGGGAAACATACATAGCGAGGGTTTTATGATACAATATTCTGTTGCTCAGTGTAATAAAATACGTCCCGTAATTATGTAATTATTATTATTGGAAATGCTAACGGGTATAATATAAGTTCAAATTATTGTAAAAGTGAAATATATTCTAAGTCAAAATATTCATAGCGTGTGTATAGCGATGCGATATCCTGACGCTCAGTTGAATGAATAAGTGCCCGTAATAATGAAAATAGAAGTCAACAAGTGGGAAAGTGTGTAATATATGTGAAGAATTAGTATATAAGTGTGTGAAAGTATTATGTTGGTCGAAACATTCATTGCAAGGGTATTTTCATGCGATATTCTGACGCTAACTTGAGTAAATAATGCCAGTAAGTATGTACAGTGCAGTATAGGGGTGTAAACGTGTGTAATGTAAGTGGGAAAGTATAATTGGAGTGAATAAATAAAGTAGAACATGAAACACGAGTGTTTGAGATTGTGGTTGCTACGTGACTATGCACTAGCATATCGCTATATGCCCTCGGTAATGAATGTAAATAATTGAAAACATTTACAGTGGTGGAGGAAAGGTTCTATGTAAAGGAAAAATGATTGGAAAGTGATAAAACAATTGGGTATGTTGAAATACAAGTCACATGCGAGTGCGCGTAGTAAGCTGATGTGACAAAAGCTGAACTTATGCATGCATGTCATCATAATGAATGAAAACATCTGAAACACACTCTACAAACAGTAGAAATTGGCAAATGTCATTGAAACAGAAGTATACAAGTAGAAAAAATAATATGTTGACTGATAACATAAGAAACTTAGTATATAGCATGTTACGTACTGGACCTAACCTCGCTATGCTCGCTACAACGATGGTACAATGCTTATTTTTCAGTATATATGTGTCTGAAATCCATTATATTGCGTTACTGTTATTGTTTATTAGTTCAAATTCAATAAATATAGAGGTGTTGTGTGTTGTTTCTCCCAGTATTCCCTACCACAGAAAAACGTGGGAGCGCTGACACGGTCAATGATAGAATACGATACCTGGGCGCGGGGGACCTCACCTTGTTCTGACCACTTATAGACCACGGTAAGCCCTTTCTTGGTGATTTTCATTCGTTTCTCAACCAAAGCCGGATGTTTTAGCCAAAAAATTGTTTCCAAAAAGGCTCTGGACTGGGGGATAAGTCGGAGGTGCGTGAAAACCTCGAGGACATGACGGGTTAATGCATTAGTAGGTCATAAAAAACACTACAGTAAAAGCAACATTTTCATTACAGTAAGTAGGTCACAAACAATAACAACACACTCGCCTCACTTCATCTATGCATCACTCCCTTAAGTTTTCTGTCTTCTTCATAAAGAACTGCTCTATCTTGATCTGGATGGTTTTCTTCTTTCTGTTCTGCAGCATCAAGTTGTAACAATTTACTGTAGATCTACCATCACTTTCCTGGCTACCACCTTTGTCCGAAAATGAGCTCAAATAACTCAGAATGGGGCCACAGGCTTCTATTTTCTGAATATTATATTTCGAATAAAAAACCAGTTTAAGCAAAAGACAAATAAAAAATTGTATTTATGCATAAACTGCCACACACGGTCTATCAGCTCGGGACTGTCCAAGGCCCTCCTGCTAATTTGAAACCATCATGTACGTGTAAAAGCTTCACGTTAAATCGAGAAACCCTTGTTAGTTAAACATATCACCTTAAATATTTGCTCGTGTTAAAATGAAAACGCTGCTTAAAACTCGTGTTAGTTGAGAGGTAACTGTACGTATAAAATAAAGTGCAGCGAGTGTTCACCAAGAAATATTGCATGCATTGACTGACTGCCTTGGAGAGAGCTCCAAACATACTTTACCTTTTCCTTACAACTCAATCCTTCTGCTTACACTGTTAATCTTTCTCTCCGTTGGGCTTCTCTGACTCATAACCTTGTTGGCGTTAACCCCTCCATGGCCGACATGGCCCGAATTTTCCGTACACCCCAGGCTGATGCCGGGGCTTCACTCTTTGAAGTTTCGAAAATTGATTTTTTTTCTTGCCATATTGAAGAGAAAGGTCAGATGCACCTAACAGTGCAAATCCCAGCTTCCTAGACGCATTTTGTAGCTTGCACATAGCAAGTGCGGAAGTTGCAGAGTTATCAGCAACCATATTGCCGCCCAGGGACTGCCAGACGCAACTGGGCAGGTAGTTATTTATTTATTTTTTACCGCCCAAAACAATGCGAATGGTGCTGCAGTGTTATGCATATATGAGGATATGGATTATATCGAATGATTTCGTTAGCATAATCTGTTAGGAATGGCTGGAAAAAAAATGTTATATGAATACATTTTCACCTCTTTGATATAAAATATGTTTATGGTAATTTCCTGAGTTATATTTTTACATATGCCCATGCTTGGAAAAGGGAGCAATTGAGTTGAATTCTTCAGTCCTAAATGAGATAACTGCATCGTCTTCCAAGGCTAGACTCTGGCCGCGAGAGAATAAAGTGGAGGGTCAGTCCTGATTAGCAATAAGGAAGTTGAGTCGCAGCTTCCAGCTCCCCACACCACGAGCATGGCTAAAAATAGAATCGTAATGCAGTTTCAGAACTATGAATAAGTCTCAATTATTACGAATACAGATACAAAGCAGAAATAAATACGTTTATAGACGGGGGGAAAACGTATTTTTTCCATCATAACATGTTCATCTTTCTCTATCATTTTGCGTTCATCTCTTTATCATTTTGCATGTTATTTTCGCAATATATATTGCAGTCTCATAAACAGGGTGGTTGTGTGTGTTTTGCAAGTGAGGAAAAAGATTGTATATTCTTTTCTGGGTCGAGATATTGGGTGTAACAGTGTGTGTTTAGGCATGGCCACGAGCGAAAAATCGTATTAATCCACTCTGTCATGACAGCAGGTGCTGAACTGACGGATGATACGTGAGAGGGTGAAGTCAAGGTCAGTCCTTATGACCCAGATTTTTGTTCACTTCCCTGAAAGTTTTCATAGTTTTCTACAAGTTTGCATTGGATAACAGCAAACCTGAGCAAATAGGTAAAGATACCAAGACAAAAATGTATTTTTCTGTTATTATCATGTCTTTTTTGTATGTGCCTGTGTCATAAAAAAGACTTTGTAGTTACTTGTAGAGAAGTTATATATATTAGACTTGTGGACGAGCGGTTGTTATACTTGAGTAGCTTTGTAAGTAGATAATCTTTCCCATTTGTCATTTAATGACAAGGAGAATTAAAGAATAGTATGGGACTATTTTTATTTGTCTTGGAAATATTAACAAGTCTCTCACACAGAGCGAAGTATAAAGTAGAGTCCCGCTAGCTATCTCCCTATCTCTCTCTCTCTCTCTCTCTCTCTCTTCCAAGTTGCTAAGCCTTTCTTCCCACTCCCTGCCGCTTCTATGGCCTCTTCTCCTTCTTGAGCTCTCCTAAATTCTGGTGTACCAGGGGTTGTGTCACGTGTCCACTGCAGTGCTTGGAAAGTTCTAGAAGCCTGGGTGTGTGTATGTGTGTATGTGTGTGTATGATCACGAGGCTTTGTTCACCTGGTGTATTGCTGACAACTAACTGCATCATCTCCTTAACTGGCTACTTCCTAGTCTGTCGTCAGCTTTTCTCAGTGTAACTTGCAAGATCATTTCCCCATTCCCAGGCTCGCATAGAGCTGCTCTATCTGTCTATTTATCTATCTATTTATCTATTATGATTTGTAATTTATAATATGGACTCATAACACCTGTATTACTTCATAATCGTAAACAAGTGGTTGTGTGTGTTTTGCAAGAGAGGACAAAGATGATATGTTCGTGGGTCGAGATAATGGGTGTAGTTGTGCTTGTTAAAGGCATGGCCAGGAGCGAAATAATCGGAAAATCCACTTATTACAGCAGCAGGCTCTGAACTGCTGCATGGGTATATGGGGAGGTAGTGTAGGCTCAGTGTGCAGACGTTCAGAACGTCAATTCACTTCCCAAAAATTGTTGCAGTTTTTACAGCCAGCGCCAAATGACGCCAGCGGCCATTTATCAGCTAAATGTCATTCAACGCCTGTGGCCAACGGAGGGGTTAACCCCTGTCCTATCGCCTCCGGTATGGCCTGTGGACCCTCCAAAGAAACGTCATCTGTGGCACTTTGGAGCTGCAGATTGGGAGACCCTCAGGCAGCACTTCTCTGATTTTCCCTGGATAGATTATTGCTTCAGTGGCTGGGAGCCATCTGGTGTGCCTTCTGCGCATTACAGAGGTTATTCTCTCAGGCATGGAAGCATACATTCCCTTTCTCATATACTCTTGACTAATGCAAGAAAGCCTTGGTTTAATCACGCTTGTTCTAATGCTGTCCGCAACAAGGAGAGGGCTTATAAAAGGTACCGGAGCCAACCCACCACTGAATCACATCTTTTTTATGTTTCTGCTCCGGAATCGCGCTAAGTCTGTTCATCGCCTTCTGCAAAAATAATTTCATCCTTTCTAAATGCTCTCAACTCTCCAACTTGAATTTTTCCCATTCCTTCTGGCACCTTCAACCAAAAACCTTTCTAACAACTTTTGCCTCATCATCCTTCCCTCCTCTTTTCTACTCTGATGGCTCTGTAGCTATTTCTTCTACTGATATAGCAGGTCTTTGTTTGCCTGTAGACTTTTTTTCTCTCCAATTCCATCTGACATGATTCCAGTGCTGTTCCTCCTCACTTCCCCCTTTTGACTTTCTCATGGCTGACATTAAAATTTCTTCAGCTGGATGTATTTTCTGCCATCACTGGCCTCAATACTAACAAGGCATATGGGCCTGATGGGGTCCCTCCTGTTGTCCTCAAGAACTGCGCTTCTGAGCTTACACCCTGCCTAGGTAAACTCTTTTGCCTTTGTCTTTCTACTTGTACCTTTTTTTCTTGCTGGAAGTTTACTCTCATTCAGCCAGTCCCAAAGAAGGGTGACCGTTCCCATCCCTCTAACTATCGTCCAATTGCTTTAACATCCTGTGATTCAAAAATTTTTGAGTCCATTCTTAACAGAAAAATTTTTAAAGCATCTTTCCTATCATTGTTAATCCTTCTTTTCTGATCGCTCAGTATGGGTTCCACCAGGGACGCTTCGCTGGCGATCTTCTTACCTATCATTCAGGTTCCTGGTCATCTTCCTTTCAAGACTTTAGCGACAGCTTTGCCACTGCACTTGAAATCTCAAAGCCTTTTAATCGAGTCTCACATAAATCCTTAATTTCCAAACTGCCGTGTTATGGTTTCTATCCTTCTACCTGTGCCTGCATCTATAGCGTCCTTTTCTGGTCGTTCTATAGCTGTCTGATATAGACGACCATTGTTCTACTCCTAGATCTATTAACAGTAGTGTTCCTCAGGGCTCTGTCCTATCACCAACTCCCTTTTATTCGTCAATGATCTTTTAAACTGTACATCTAACCCTATACACTCGCACGCTTCGATGATTCCACCCTTCACATTTCCATTCGGTTCTTGCAACGTCCATCTCAGCAGTTACTTCAACAAACAAGGGATGACGCTTGGCACACACCTAATGTCTGACTTGGCTCGTGATCTCTGACAGGTAAAAATAATCTTGTTGTTTTTAATGCATCAAAGACTCAGCTTTTTTATACCTATCAACCTGTCATAATCTTCCACATGAGTACCCTCTAATGTTTAATAATCTCCAGGTCAATCCTGCATCATTCTTGAACATGCTTGGGGTTTCATTCACTCGGGACTTATCTTGGAAAGATCATATTGCATCTCTTGTAAAATCTGGCTTCCAAAAAGATTGAGTAGTGCTAAGCCGACTCCGTGCCTTCTTTATTCCTGCACAGTTGCTGACTTTATACAGGGGTTTTATTATCCTCTGTTTAGAGTACAATTTTCATGTGTGGGGAGGCTTCCCACATACAGCTCTTCTTCAATAGGGTGGAGTCAAAGGCTATTTGCCTCATCAATCCTCTCCTCCCTCTTACTGGCTCCCTTCAACCTTTGTCTCTTTGCCGCTTTGTTGCCTATTTATCTCTTTTCTGCTCGGTACTTCAATGGTCACTGCTCCTCTGGAACTGCTTCTGCTGTGCATCCCTCTCACCTTTCTAATGACGGGGCGCAGAGCAACCTGTCTATGGTCCTTTCACTGCAAGAAGTCCGTTCAGGGTGGAGCCCACCACAATGGTGAATCACCTTCTAAGCGATGCTGCCAAATCAACCGTAGGACATGCCTCTCTCTCTTATTTCCCATCTATGTGCTATTTGAAATTGTTTGTTATATTCTGTATATAGTAAAGGAAGCTATATAGTACATTGAGTATCACTTTTAGAATCATAACAACGATATGAATGAATTCTATGACACGTGGCAGTGCTTTTTTCCCATGTTGCCACACCGTAGAGTTGCCAATTTGACCACCAGTTATCGGATTATCACTCTCTCCCTACCTACCCCATCCTACCTGTTTCTCTCTCTCTCTCGTCAATATAACAGAAAGTTCTGATGACGAAGAAGATTATGATTAAAGATCAGAGAGAGGATTAGGCCTACAGGGAAACCTCTTAAAAATAAAACGCGCCTAGACTTTTACCTCATAAGTGGTGTGGAAAAAAATTGTAAATAATAAATAAATATATATATATATATATATATATATATATATATATATATATATATTTATATATATATATATATATATATATAGAGAGAGAGAGAGAGAGAGAGAGAGAAAGAAAGAAACAGGTGTGATGGGGGTAGGTAGGGAGAGTGATAATCCGATAATTGGTGGTCAAATTGGCAACGTCGCACTCGGGGGAATTCCAACTTCTGCCACACCCTGAACGGACTTCTTGCTGTGAATGGACCATAGCAACAAACTCTTATCCCTTTGCTGTCCAACTCTCTAACGCAAGAGTTAGCCGTTACTCTCAGTCCTTCATTTATGCAACAGCTCAACTCTGGAACTGTCTCCTTCTGTCTGTATTTCCTACTTCCTATGATCTCCCGTCTTTCAAACGCGGTGTGTCCAGGCATCTCGAAATGAATGTATCTTGAATTTGGCTCTCTGTTGTATTGCTTTAGTTTCTTTCTTGGAAGAAACGTAATGCGGGCCTAGCCTTTGGTTCCTTCTTCCTCGCATTGAAGAAGAAAAAAAAAAACTAGCACAAGGATCAGAGACAACAAATACACCACACATTCACAGACTTCAGTGAAAAGGTATTGTACCAATCTCAGACAGTGCTATACTGCTTACAGTTTAGTATGATATATACACATGTTGTGCAGTGAGTGCTCATGGAGAAATCTGTCGTGTGGATTGTGTTAGGCAAACGTAGCACAAGGAGGAGAGAACAGATACGCCAAACACACTCAAACACACACACACACACACACACACACACACACACACACACACACACACACACACACACACACACTACATAACTCCTCATCTTCAAACCCCTCAAGGTCAAGCCAGCAGCTCAAACTCTCTGGGGAAAGTGAGTTATCCATATTATGTTGATTTATATATTGATCTATTTCTTTATTTCTATATTTTTTTGCAAAAATAAGTTGTTATTAACATATACACATATGAGATGGAAGAATGTTCAGCTTCAGTATCAGTATCTAGCAAAAAGACTACTGGTCATGTCGAGTTTCTTAGAGTACTGTCAAAAAGCTTATGATATTTCAGATGTATACCTTGAATAAAAAAAATTAATCCTAGTGAGCAAAAATACGTAGGTGTGGGTGAGGCGTGGGAAGAGAGTGTTTTTATCTTGCTTGCAGGTGAGGATGAGTGTTCTACCTTTGTTGTCCATTTACTTGAAAAGTATTGGACATATCAATATCCTGAAAGAACCGTCATAAAGCACATAAAATTCTACTTATGTTCGTGAAATGACAATGTCATACCTTTGATAAAAAGTCGTTGTTACATATTGTAGGCGCGAATATAATGGTTACTGTGTGCGCATGATGAAAGTGCAGCACAGGCATAGGTACACAGTAGTTTTTTGCGATTTACTCAGAAACTATGAGGCACATGAAAAATCTGTGGATACTCTGAGAAAGCCCATGAAAATCTATATAAGACTATGTAATAAAAACATAACCTCTGTGAAAAAACTTTTCCAGAAGAGCTCCCTGAACAAAAAATCAGGTACCTGTAGGAGATGACTTTTAGTTTTTAGCTGTTTTCTCGAAAACTAAAAATCGTATGAAAAAAGACGCAAACTTTATTAGAAAGCTAATGAAGTTCTCTTTTTAAACATCTAATAACAACATTTTGTATGATGACAAACACTTGAGCTATGATGTTGGGAAGTGAGAGTGACATTGCAGAATGTTATTGACACCAGCCTAATGTACAGTACTTTTATTCATACTTTTTTTTTTTTCTTTTCTTTTTTTGCTTATTGGTTAGAACAAAAATCAATGAATAAGATGATGTAGTTTTTATGGCAATATATATATATATATATATATATATATATATATGTTTGGGTAGCGAAAATAAATGTTTTCATTGGTGCGTGGGGGCTGGAAGAGAGGGGGTTGAATAAAATCATAAGCCAGAATACTTGCCAAAACTTATCATGCGTGAAGGGATTAAGGGAGGGGGTGGGGTAGGAGTAGTGGCCAAGTCAAACTGCATGATAACAGTCTTGTGGTAGTTGATGCCGACATTATTTTACGGTGTCCATTCCAGGAGACTGTTAAGATTTTGCCGCAAAGTGAGGTAGTCTGGGATGGGGTTGGTGTTATTGACTGCTATGGTGATGGTAGAGTCATCAACATATCTCCATCAGTGTCAGTGAGGGCGTAGTTGATTAGGATAAGGAAACAGAATGGTCCCATCCGGTCACCTGTGGCACACCACAGGTGAGGGAATGGAAGCTGGAGAGTAACCCAACTGGGCCAAACAGCTTGTTCTCTGTCACTCGAAAAGTTGGCAAGCCAGGGAGTGAGATTCGGTCTGACACCAATTTTCATTGCTTTGTTCACTACTGTGGTGTGGTTAATGAGGTCAAATGCTTATGTGAAGTTGATGAAAGTGGTTGCAATGGAAGTTTTTCCGCTTTTCTAAGCTGGTGGAAATAAAGTCTAGCTGGCTGATTAAGCAGTGGGTGGTGGAAGATGTCTTTATGCTGCCCAGTTGCTCTGTAACTATGTTTTTGTGCTGTCTTCATAAATTCATTTGGCAACAAAGCTCTCATAAAGTAGACTGGATATAAAGGTGATGGTGATTGGGTCGTTGAAAGTGGGTGGGTTAGGAAGTTTGGGTATGGCTATAACTTTCTTCCAAGTGGATGGTGATTTGGACTGCTGAATGGAAGCACTGATGATGGAACCTACAGTCGTTCTATTTTATCAAGGCAGTTTGGGTCGGGCTCTCTGGGACCTCACTCTGTTAGCTCTGTTGCCACATCGTCGCCACATACGTGCGCTCTCTCTCTCTCTCTCTCTCTCTCTCTCTCTCTCTCATATTATATATTAACTACTACTAATTGTATTTTCTTAATTTTTTCTCTTGTTTTCGACTTTTTTTCCACACCAACCCTGAGGTAAAAGTCTATAGGTGCGTTTTTTTCTTCTTTTTTTTTTTTAATAGCTTCCATGGGGGGAGACTGACCGAGTATGACCCACTCACGCAGGGCTGTCCCTCGTGTCACCACCTGACAACGTCTCAAAGGCAATTCTGACAAGTCGTATGAGATTTATACTATACTGCAGCTTTTTCACTGAATTACATCTATACAGAGTGTTTAAAATTCATTTATAAGTAGTTACTAGCTTAAAATAGGAGAGTGAGAGAGAGAGAAAGAGGTGAACACAAATAATTACACGTGTGTCGGCGGCGATGTGACAACAGAGCTAACAGTGTGAGGTCCCAGAGAGCCCGACCCAAACTGCCTTGATAAAATAGAACGACTATAGTGGTTTAGAAAATTCTGTAGCAAACTCTTTTAACAGCTTCACTGGTTGATCCAGTGGTATGTCTGATATCATGTTCTGGTAGATGTTCGAATTTTCTTTAAATGTCGAGTTAAACGTCAGTGGGGAGGTGCAGGAGTTAGAATGGAGGCGGGAAGAAGGATGGGGTCCAGTCTGGGGAGGCACTGGCAGATAGAAGCATAATGGGTGTTAATGGCTTCAGCTGCATCTGGGATGGTTAAACTGTTGGTACAGGAGATTCACCCATACCATTGGCTTACATTAGTGTTTTTAACCCGTAAGATACATAGTTCGATCGATCGAACTTCCCTGAAAACCTGTATATGGAGCCGATTTTTTGACTTTTACAAGAAGTAAAAATGTTTTTGCCCAAGGTTTAGAGCTTGAATTTACACACCATATGCCCAAACCAAAGCTATTTTAGACCAACTGGTTCATAAGTTATAGCCTGTCAAAGCTGAAAAAGTTACCCTTCCAGGTGGGGCAAATTCAGTTTTCTATGCGCCCCCACCCCATTCCTCCTCATTCCTCCCCCCAATGACCTTCCTCACCCCCTCCCATCACTCTCCCTCTCTTCCTCCCCTCTTCCCCTCCTCCCCTCCCCCCTAACCCGACCCTTCAGAATTTTCCAGCTTATTATTTTTTTTTTTTTTGAAACAGTAACATGCACAATAATTACGGTGGTGTTCCTCACTCACTCAACACCCTTCCACCCCAACACCTTCTCCCCACCCCATCATCCCTCCCCCCTTCCCCTTCTCTCAGAGTTGTGTAGGTGTCAAAAAAAAAAAAAAAATGAAAAAACATACTTTCTATGTTTTGTGCATCGGTGTATGCAATTACACAAACAATAATCTGGTACTGAATGAAAACACGCAACATGAATATTAACAATGAGGTATAATACTCTAGACGGGGAGCGAGGGGGTGAGAGGTAAGCGGACGGCATACTACAGGGGGTTGGGGGTGGGGGTGGTGTGAGGAGATGCCTGGAGGGGTGGTATGGGGGTACAGAGGTGGGAGACAAACACCACAAGACCAAAAGGGCAGGCAGAGAGGGAGTACAGGGGGTAGAGGGTGGGTAGGGGAATATAACTCTCCCCAGGGAGACTGGGGGGGGGGGAACCACAGTGGCGTGATGGAGGATGGTGGGGGAGGGGGAGGGAGGGAGCAGGAGGCGGTCAGAGGTGTGGAAGGGAGAAAGGGAACAAAGGTATTGGGGTAGAGGAAGGTGGTGAGAGGGTGGTGGGGGAATCAACCCCCTCCATGGGTAGGGACCCAGATCCTCCCCCCTCCCTACTCAGGACTTAGTTCTCATTTTTTTGGATCGATATATGTCACAATCAGGCCGAAGCCTAGCATCCACAGTTATTTACAATGGCTCTTCTATTGATCACATTCAGCATCTAGCATAATTCTCTAAAAGGATCGATCGATTCTGTTAGTACTTAAGGGGTTAAGTGTTTTTATCTTGCTGGCATAGAATCTTTTTGTCAACCTAGTTTCGCGGATCACTGCATTGTGGAAAGACTGATAGAATACTAGATTACTGTTTTGCTATGCTTGGTTACATTGGTCCATAAATCGTTTGATGTGTGGCATGATCCGGAGGACATCATTGGTGTAGATCATAATGGTCTTCTCTGGGAAGAAGTGGTAGTAGGCTGTGGTACAGGATGAATGGCAATTTTGCCACTTCAGATCAACATCATTAACTGTCAAAACTTCTGTACAAGGATATGTGATCCATTCTCCGAACAGCTGGACAGATGACTAGCGTAGTGGTCTGTATATTCGTATTATGGTTTTATGCACCTAGGATGCTGTGAGTTATGGAGACCAGAGTATGGATGCATGCCTCCTACATCCAAATGGTGACATGCACTGCATCGTAGGAGGTATCACCCTGAAAAGTCCATAAGAATTAGGCAAAATATGTTATCAACATACGTGAGAAAATAAACGACCTGTGTAAGATGAAGCTGAGCCTGGAGATCTGAGGTGTCTAATAAACTGAAGTCTCATCAAATGACGAGTTTGTGGTGGTATATCTAAATTTAAGTTGGTCTGTAGTGTCAATCAGGTGGTGTAGCAAAGATCCTTGGTGGGAACACGAGGTGGGTGATATACAATGCAGCACATAATTAAGGTGGCATGGCAAGGGGTGTGCGGCAAGGTTACACGTACCCACAAAACCTCCAGTTCAGCTTGAACTGTAATATTCAAAGGGGATGGGCACGGTGCAGTGTTCCAAACAAGCAGCACCCTTCCACCTCTCCATGTTGTGCATAGATTATGAAGTAAATCGTAGTTTTGGACGTGCATGGTGTCCAGCAGAATTTGTGATGCCATTGTGATGGCAACAATACTAAGATGTGTGGTAGAAATCACTGTGGTCAGTTCATCCAGTTTATTGTTCAAGGATGTTACATTCGAAACTTTTATTGTAGGAAAAGTGTACCTTGATGAGATACCGCAAAATGCTTGTATGGCTTGGAGGTGACGGATTTTATCTTCCTATTGGTTGTTTTAATTGGCTTGATGTGATGAACTTTGCTTCCTCGCTTTCACCCAAAGGCATGAAACAAATTGTGTGTGTGTGTGTGTGTGTGTGTGTAACCACCTTGTTGTGGTGGGGGCTTGCATTCTCTGTAAATCAGGTGAGTCTAAACTGCGGGATGGGATATCCTTCCCCCCCCGGATTCAGGAGAAGGAAAGCATTACTCATGCCGAAGGGGCCATCAGTGAGGGATCAGACTAAGTATTCCCAGGGCCAGTGGCTTGTGGGTTGCCCTTGGATGGGTTAGGTTACGAAAGTAAACCCCGAGCAAAAAATCCAGATCTCCTGGTAGATTCCTGCTACCCTGCTCAGTAAATGGTCATCATGAATCTTCATGCCATCATCATAGGCTGAGAAGGGTCAATTCATGTGGTAGTAAGGACTCCATACCTTCATCATCACACCAAATCCATTCATTACCCAATTCCACTGCTATACTAAGCTCCCATTCAATCCTATCATCAATATCAAAAGACTTATGGTGACAGGATAAGGAGGCGATTACAGGTCATGGATGTTGCTGGAAGTCGCTAGCTTGAGTCCTGCATATAGGTGGCATTGGCCCAGTGGTTGCTGCTATGATCAGGGCTCCCACTTCACCGTTGCCACATTTCTCCAGACAGCTGCTTAAATTTCCCTAGATTTGGTCAAAATTCCCCAAATAATTTTCAACAGATTTTTCATTGCATAATGCTAGAAAAGGTTTCACTTAACATTTACACAGTGTCTAGGCCAAGTACTCAGTGATTATGGCTGTTGAGTGGCGTTCAGTTTCAGCAGCCTACTGAAAGTTTCTAATATTCGTTTACTCATTTGCCAAAAATTATGGTAGGCTAATTCTCTTTTTCCTGCCCACTATCATGAAAGAATAAATCCTAAGCTGGTATAATGAATAAAACGATTGTTCCGCACGGTTCTTAGCTTGACTTAACTTACTGATAATATTAACCCATACACCGCGGGCATGTTTCCCAATGTTTTGCGTCTCCAGCGGGGTTATTCGGGCTCCAACAGACTCTCGAAAAATATTTGCCAAAAATCAGCTATTAGTCCTAGAATATTAAAATTAAATATGCATATGGCACATACCTTCAGCTTTCTCCTGGGATGTTTGTTGAGCCTTCTTCGATTACCGTAGGACTTGTGGAGACCTCTGAAATTGGGTAACGAAGTCTCCACTTTACACTTCCCGACAACCCGTAATATGATTACCACATCCAGATATTAACACTATAAACACTACTTTATGATTATCAAGTAGTTTGGGATCCATACTCCAAATAAAAACCTCTGTGAAAGCAATGAAAATTATGAGCACGTATGACCTTCCCACTTGAGCAAGTTCGCTGTTGGTATTCTGTCATTTATTATTCATAAAACCCCTCACACTTTATATTTCTATTACTATATAACACTTATAGATTGTGGAAAGTGTTAAGAATATATGGAGTAGATGGGAAGTTGTTGAATGCTGTGAAGAGTATGTACGATGGTGCGAAGGCTGCAGTGCGTGTGGATGGTGAACTAAGTGAATTTTTCTCTTTGAAAGTTGGTTTGAAACAGGGATGTGTCATGTCTCCATGGTTGTTCAATCTGTACATGGATGGGGTAATAAAAGAGGTACAAGGTAGGGTAGTGGATGTTGGAGTGGCCCTGGTGAGAGAGGATAGTGTTTGGAAACTCCCTGTACTGTTGTTTGCAGATGATACTGTGTTGTTGAGTGAAGACGAAGGGGAGCTGCAAGGCTTGGTGGATGAGTTTGAGAGAGTGTGTAAGAAACGGAATCTAAAGGTGAATGTAGGGAAGAGTAAAGTGATGGTCTTTGAGAGAGGTGAAGTTAGTGAATGTACAGCGAGGTTGGATGGTGAGGAATTGGAAAATGTGAGTACGTTTAAGTACTTGGGTAGTGTGATGAGTAAGGATGGAGGTTTGGAGGGTGAAGTGCTTGAAAGGGTACAGCAGGGAAGAAAGGTTGCTGGTTCTTTGAAAGCAATGATAAGAAACAGGGGAGTGAGCATGGAAGTGAAAAAGTTACTACATGACAGTATTGTGATACCAACTCCAACGTATGGAAGTGAAGCTTGGAGATTGTTGGAAGGACACAAGTCAAGAGTGAGAGCAGTGGAAATGAGTTATTTAAGAGGGAGCCTGTGGAGTCGCGTGGAAAGACAGGCTGACGAATGAGGATATAAAGGAGCGTTGTGGTGTGGATGTGGATATGATGGGAAGCGTTATGAGGAACACACTGAGGTGGTTTGGCCATGTGGAGAGGATGGAGGGTGAAAGACTGACGAAGAGAGTGTATGTGAGTGAGGTAGAGGGGGGAAGAGGGAGGGGGAGGCCGAGGATGAGATGGAGGGATGGGGTGGAGAGGTATATGAGAGAGGGGGGTGTGAGTTGGGAGCAAGGCAGTGAAATGGCGGGGGACAGGGCGACTTGGAGGCGGTTTGTTTGTGGCCACCCCAAACGGGATTGAGGCGTCTGGCAATAGATAGATAGAAAGATAGACTTATATATATCTACAGTCTTTATCCATAAGTTTCCTTCAGTAGTATTAGTTTATTGGCACTGTAGGGATTCAATTTCTTTCAGTAAAATACATAGCATTCACTTTCTCGTCCTGTATACTAGCACTGAGAGTGAATGTCACTTTCACCTTCACTCTCATAACTCATAGTATTCAGACATGCTAGAGTGAAACTTTCACTTTCATTACTCAAAGGGTATATACTCGTATTCCTATAATACTACTCATTTACATTTCTATTTAAGTTCTCTGTTTTAATTACGTTATTTACATTTCTATTTCATTTACACTGTGTTATGCACTGTCACTTGAAGTAACTTATAAAACTATTTTCCACTGTTCACGTATATTTACATTCATTACTTTCTCTTGCTGTTTACACATTATTTACACATTATTTACAATTCCACTTGCACTGTTTTACTCAATAGAAAGATCGTAGTCACTCTTTTATCAATTGTCAGCCCTTTACCTCTTTTCACACGAGGTTTAGTAGGGGGTAAAGGTCACAGGGCCCTTTGCATGGGGGTGAGAAGTCCCTGAAGTTAGCAAGAGCAAACAGACGTACCTCCACATTGGAAGATGAGAGTGAACTGATAAGGGTGGGCCGGGGTGGTGGCCTACCTAGGGAAATGCATTACTGCCAACGTTAGCCTCTTGACAGCAGCTAATATATAGCAGTGAAATGATTGGCAGGAAATCTAGACAATATATTATAAATTAGGTAGTTCCAGGTGAATGTAAATATCTCTTAGGCTTCTCCCTTCCCTCCTTATATGTATATTTATTACGAAAATAGATTATACGGCATATTTCAAGGGGAAATAAACAGCGAAAATTAGCAAACGAGTGCACGTCAGGTGTTGTCAGGTGATAATTAGCCAATTCCAGGTGTATGGCACTCTCACTTACCTTATTTCTTTCTTGTATATATTATTTGGTATAAGAATAGGGCATAGGGCTTATTTCAATGGATGAAATCAGTGAAAAATTCCAGGGAAGATTTACTTAGCGTAGCATGGCCAGACAGGCGAGAGGATAGGGTAATGGAGGGGGGGTAGGGAGGGGAGTCAAGAACGGGGAGAAATGGCTAAATTGTCAACAATGGATGGGAGTACAGATGGACATTGGCAGTACTGATAGATGATACAAGCCACCACTTGGAAGCCCGGGTGAATTCAAAATAACGCAGAATCACAAAAGTGACGCCCCGCGGTATGATCCCTTGCTCCCAAGCGTCACAAAAGTGACGCCCCGAGGTTAAGGGGTTAAAAAACACATGGGCCCAAACTCCTTACTCTACAGTCTACTGTGTGAAAATTAGCAGAGGCTCCAAAAATTAGCAGAGGTTCCAACTTCTAATCCTAATCCATATCAATCTTCACCGTGTATATTATACACAGACAGGTCATTATTCATATTCTTGTCACTTTTTGCATCTTCATCATTCATGACAGCAACATAACTGAGACCAGCACTACATTATTACTTGGATCTTAGATTATCTTGAAAAAATGAAAAGACGCTAAGCATACTTACCACGTGACCCACACACATTATACAACACTGACGATGAGGCTGAGCTGCTCAGCTGAGGGCATTCAGTGTAAATGAACCTAAGGCATATCACCGCTGACAGCAGATCCTTCATGACTGCTGCGTTTTCACTGGCAGAGATTTCAAAGCGATGAGTGGGGTTCTGTCAACCAGTACGTGGGCGCTGGACGGTTGACTGGTTAGGCTAGATATTAAATGTTTGAGTGTAGTATTTCATACTGGCGCCAGTGAGGTTTAAGTCCATATGGCCATATTCCCTATATTATCCCAGGTGTTTATAAAATTCCCTAGAATTCCCTAAATTTTTTGAAATTCCCAGATTATTCCCTAAATTCCTCAAATGTTCCAAATCTGGGGATAATTCCCTAAAAGTGAGAGCACTGGGCATGATGGTATAGGGGCAGTTCATGCATTCGGTAGCATCCAGTGTGACTAAGCAGCTAGAAACAGACACTGAACTGCTTACCTCTGACAGGGAGGTGTTTAGAAAGCGGTAACCTAAATATTTGCTTCTCTGCACCACTTGGGCACATAACCACATCTGCCAAGGCATCCCACATTGTGGTAAAAAAAACAAAAGAATCCCTTTGACTCTTGCTACCTGGATTATCCCTTGCTTGATACTGACCACGACACACAACCATGCTGTAAAACTGCCTGTATTGCTCATGAACTAAGAAGACATAAAACTGACATTGCTACTATGTCTGAAACTTTCCTCTCAGGGAGAGGGCAAACTAATGGAAGCAGGAGATGGGTATATATATCTCTGGAGGGGATACCCAGACAATATAAAAGGCAATAAGTCCAAAGCAACCTACAACAGAATATCCAAGAAACACCTGTGGGTATATCAGAGAGGCTGATGTCTCGGTGCATATCACTTTCAAAAGGCCATCATGCAATCCTCATCAGTGCCTATGCCCCCAGTGTTTGATTCTGAGGACACCAAAGATCTCTTTTATGACTCTGGATGCTACCATTTCCTCAGTGTGACCTAATGACAAACTGATCCTGTTTGGAGATTTTAATGCTGGAGTAAGAAAAGCTAAATACCTCAGGCAAAAGGCATTATAGGCTACCATGGTGTTGGTAACATGAACAACAATGGCCATAGACTGCTTTCCATATGCATGGAACACAGTCTGGTCATCACCAACACCATTTTTCAACTTAAGAATGAACAGAAGACCACACGAATGCACCCACAATCTAGGCATTGGCACCTAACTAACTACGACATTCTAAGGTAGATAGGTCAAAGAGAAATTTTTATAACCCAAATTATGAGAGGTGCTGAGTGGGCAACATATGCCTACAAATGCATTGCAGGCCAAGCATCACGAAACTAAACTGTAGTAGTTAAAGGATGTGGCAACTTGTAACACTTTCCTCAACATTATTACAGACAAGCTTTCTCAATGCCCACCACCTGATTCAAACAACAATGCACGAAACCTAGATGAGGAGTGGCTGCTCCAAAGTACTGCAGAAGAAGCCCTAGGCTTCATTCATTGCTGTAAAGACTGACTGGAAGAAAATGCAGAGGGCATGCATGACCTTGCAACGAAGAATTGAGCACATAACAACTGGCTTGCTACTTAACCCAAAAATCTGAATTCAAGAATCGCAGGAATGAAACCCAGAAAAAACTGCATGACACGAAGAACAAATGGTGGACTGAGCAAGCAAACGAGCTGCAAAGACTGGCTGATATAAGCAACCAATATGGGTTCGACAAGTCCATTAAACCCATCTGTGGGCCAACCAAACATAACATAAACCCTACTCAGTCAGCCGAAGAAGAGCTCATGAAAGACATGCAAGCAATCCTAGAAAAATGGGCATGTCACTTAAATACTTTACTGAATCGAAGAAACCTGGTGGAGCACAATACCCTTGATGACATCCCAAATGCTCCTCAAGCAGCAGATCTCGATGTCCTGCCTACACTTGGACAAATTAATCGGGCCATCTGATCTCCACAATAACAAAAGCCCTGGCCCTGATTGCATAATTTCAACTGATCAAAGAGGATGGCCAGTTACTTCACCAGCGCCTCCATAATCTCATACCATCTGGAACCAAAAGCAGAGTCCATCTGAATGGCTTACTTCTGATATTGTAACCATCTACATGTAGAAAAGAGGCCACTCAAACTGAGACTACAGCAGACATATGTCCCTCCTTGTGAATGCTAGCTAAGTACTAGTCAAGATAGTGTTATTCAGACCGACAAAACATTTGACTGAGTCAGCACTTCTTGTAAAGCAATGTGGATTTCGGAAAGAACGAAGTACCTATGATTTGATCTTTGTTACTCAGCAGATACAAGAGAATAAATGTCAATAAATACGAAATTATTTTTTCTCTGAGAAACAATGCAGCAGAGCTTCTTGCATTTCAGATAAATGGTGAAAATGCAAAACAGGTTGAGAATTTTACCTACAATACAATAGAAGCGTGCTCACAGATAAACATAACATTGATGCTGAATTCCATATACTAATGAACAGTGCATCAGCGTCTTTTGGGTGTCTCAAATTCAGAGTTTTTGAACACACCAACTTAAGAATTGAGACGAGGGTATCAGTATATACAACTGTATGCCTCTCCACCCTTGTATACGTTGCTAAATCCTAGACTACTTATCAGAGTCACATCAAACAGCTTGTCTTTTCGCATTCAGTACTTGGAGTGCATCCTAAGATTCACATGGGAGGATAAAGTCCCGCACTCATAAAATCTCGAGCAGGCAAAGTCAACCAGTATAGAAACCATTTTGGCTAAAAAACATCTTAGATTGATTGTAAACGTGTTCTTCATGTCTGAGCACTGCCTTCCCCACCAGGTTCTGTATGGCCAGCTCCCTGCAGGATGTCGCAACGTGGGACAGAAGAATTGATATAAAGATCATATAACAACAACACTGAAAAAATGAAACATCATACGAAAAGATCTTGAAACCAATGCCTCTGACAAAAAACAATGGCAAGCCCTCTGCAGCAAAGGAACCATTCATCTCGAAGAAGCTCGAAACCTGGCCAGACAAGAGCGTAGACAACAGAGGCACAACCAAAACAGAGTTCTCTCAGCAAACCCGGGCCTATCATACCGACTGTGTGGTAAAGTTTGTGGATCCTGAATTGGTCTGCACAGTCACACACGTTGGCACCAAAGACTGACCAACATACCATGTTAGCGAGTATTTCAGCCTCCATCTTCTGATGTAGAAGGACAGGTTTAAGTAAAGTAAATAAGTGTGTGTGTGTGTGTGTGTGTGTGTGTGTGTGTGTGTGTGTATACTATATAATCCACTATAATTAGTATCAGTTTGCAGAGCTTAGTCTTCTGAGACAAAGTCGCATTGTGATAACTGTGTAAAGGATTTTTTTTTCCTCACTGCAACAATGGGAGTTCGTTGTGTATGACATTCAAGTAAATATCATCTGCATGACAGCTTCTTTGTTCGTAGGGTCTGTAGATTCCAAGCCGATAACCGTCAGGTAGTAACAATTAAAGTTATAACAACAGTGTGGTACCGCTTAGTACCTCGCTTGCCTTCCGTAAATGCGAACATGTTTCAACAAACATTGCTTTCTCAGGCTGAAGTTCGGGCAGTATCACGACCAACAACACACACACACACACACACACCATATATATATATATATATATATATATATATATATATATATATATATATATATACACAACTATATCATACCAACGACAAGAATTATTTAAACCACCACCTTCTGTGGCGAGCATGTTAATTTACTACCAAGAACTTTCCTTCCATTTCACACTCAGAACAAGAATGCATGGAATAAGCCTGGCTTCTCCCTACTCTTCACTTGGGTTGCCAAAGCCTATTTGTTGTTATCTTCAGTAAGCTAGGAAAAACGTTATAATAAAGTTTCAAGCCATTTGATCAAATAGTTCCTGAGGTACTGATAGTTGTGCCAAGTGACTTTACCAAAGCTCAATGATATTTTTCATTAAAATTTTCACATACTATACTGTAGGTGCGATTTGAGACTTAGTGTGCTACTGCAGGTGTAAATATAAGTTATCTCCACCCCAGGCAGTGTAAGTGAGGATGCTACTGGAGCTTTTGCTAGTTTCCTTGACTGTGGTGGTGGCAGCTTGGTGGTACTCCAGGTGGCGCCACAGTTACTGGGCTTCAATGGGCATCCCAACAAAACCCGGCCTGCCTTTTATTGGCAACTTACACGAAGGCATCCTAATGCCTATATGGATTGTTTTTGATGAAGTGAGTCACATAAGCTTATTGGTAGCAATTTGATATATTTTTCTACCCTTTTACCTGCTGTTAAGTATACCACATGATAACCAAGGTAATGATTGTAAAAAGTGATACTAAAAGAAAAATTCCCTGCTGGACAAGAATTTCATTGTAAGAAGTTCCATTGTTTTTGCAGATGTACAAGAATTATGGTGGGTCGAAGTTATGTGGGAGATATGAAGGTTTTCGACCAGTGCTGGTTATTGGTGATCCAGATATTTTGAGGGATGTCTTGGTTAAGGACTTCGATCACTTCGTTGACAAACGATTCATTGGGAGCCAAGACGATGATGTGATGAAAAAGATGTTGATGAATAAAACTGGCGATGAGTGGAAGATTCTACGTTCCATCCTGTCCCCAACCTTCTCGTCAGGCAAGATGAAGAAAATGTTCCCTCTTGTATGTGACAAAGCCGACATGTTCGTTTCCTCATGTCTTAAAGATGTAGCAGAGGATCCCAGTATCGACATGAAGGACAAGACCGGCAGGTTTACCATGGACACAATTGCTTCATGTGCCTTTGGTATAGAATGCAACTCTTTCACCCATGAAAAGCCAGAGTTTGCACAATGGGCTGACAAATTTTTCTCCATGTCACTAATGAAGCTTTTGCAAATTATTTTTACAGCTTTGTTTCCAAAAGTTGCCAGTGCAATTGGAATAAAATTGTTTTCATCTGAAATGGAGTTCTTCTGTGAAGTTGCCAAAATGACTGTCAAGTCTCGTGAAACTGGCCAGAGGAGAGGCGACTTCTTAGACCTGATGCTGGAGGCGCGTGCTGAGGACAGTGACTCCAACAGTACTACGTCAGCCAAACATGGTTAGGTCTTTGTTTATTTTATTCTTACCATGCCTCATTACTCTCATTCTCTGTGAGGTTAAAGCCATTGTTTATGTAATCATTATCACTATTAGTTTTATTTCTTGTTTTCCACGAAATTTGGGTCAGACTGGCTAATCTGATAGCACTCCCCCGTCTTCCTCTGTGCTGCATCTGCTCTATAACACCTCTGGATCTATGGTCAGTACACATCAAATATTTTACCTGTGTTCCTGGAACTATATTTGTCAACGGCCTGGAGACTTACGGCCGTAACCTTGAAACTGAGGGCAGGGTTTACCCTTCACACATCCCACTCGAACCGGAAGCTCACACCATCAGTATAAGCAGTAATCTTGAATGCATGAAAGCGCACCCCTTCGTGTGGGTAGATGCGGAAAACAGGTGGTAACACTGATTAATTTTAAAATTTAAAATCTGAAAAAAAAAAAATGACAGTTTCTATGTCTGACATACAATATAATATCTTAATTTGAGCAATTCTTACCTCTTTTCTTAGTAAAGTCTGATGTTTCTTCTACAATACTCTGTATAAGAGTATGAACACAGGCTTTGGAGAACCTGTACCACAGGAAAAACTCGGTGTTAGACATAGCTTCAGAGGGGTTCATTCGGTCAGTAATAACCCTCCGAATACGCCTTGGCTAGTCATACCGATTTTAACTACACTTCCGTCAGCCGCCCCAGATTTCCATTTTTCCCAACCAAAATCCTCAAATCCCAACAGTGCCTCAAGACACTTGGGAGGGGGGTTAATTTGAAAACCAACCATGAACACCGAAAACAATGGTCAAATTCGTTTAAGTCACACCAAAAGTACACCAGAAAAATTTATTGCCAAGCCAAAACAAATCAGTACGGACTTGTAAAAGGTTACTGAGCGCATACAGAAGACTTCGTAATTCAAACTAACTGGCTGTGCACGATTCGTCTGTTTAGGTGGTATTCAGCCATTCCTTACTGTAGGAATCATATCACGAACTAATCAAACTAATTATAAAAGTATCATGCACCATAGCTGATAAACAGCTCGGTAGAATCAAACTAATTATAAAAGTATCATGCACCATAGCTGATAAACAGCTCGGTAGAAATAGTGAAAAATTTAATGGAAATGGATACAGTATCTCATCTTTGTTTTCATCTCATCGTAAATTAACCATCTCCAGAGAAGCGGTGAAGTCTTTTAAAAATGATAAAAATAGTAAACACTCATTTTTTTTCTTTGCACGATGTTTCTGTCATGAAATAAAAGTTCCCATCACACACACCATAGGGTCCTTCAATTTCTACATAGTTTCTTTGCACAAGGTTGCCATAATAAATATGATGAAGGGGCATGTGAAGGGGTGCTATGAGATTCCCCGCGGATTCCAGTACAATGCTGTGAAAATCCTCTCCTGTTCACCGGGGAAATCTCTCATTTTCGTGCGTTAAGATTACCAGAAGATACGGATAGGGCAAAGTGAACACCTGCTCACAGTTAAAGACTACGGCCCTCACTCCTGAATCTCCATACCCATCTCCCTGAGTCCATCATCCCAGCTTGTTCAGACCAGTCCAGGATCCTCCTTTCTGCTTCCTTCCTGAAGCTTTCCACATCCAGCCACCTTCTTACCTTTTCTGACGCTGTTTCTTACCTCTGATGATGATGTTTCGTGATTGGCGTCACTCCACATAACGATCGGAACATGTAAACGTCATTTTATTCTAGCGGAGTGGCCAGGCCATCAAAAATGGGGAAGAAAAGACACGAGGACAGTGTGCACACATTAAATAATCTGAAATTTCATATAGGGGAGCCAATGAGGATGAGTCAATGTTCTAAGTCCCCCTCCTTAATGCACCACCTTTGTTTTGTTCTCATATTAGTATCTCCTCTTTTACACCCCATGTTTGAGTCCCATACGATATGACGCTCCCAGCAAAGGTGCCAAACTTTCCCTTGTGGACAATGAATGCACTCTAAAAACAAGGAGGGGTAGCAGTTCTCAGAATCATTTTTAACAACTGCAGAACCTTGCATTGACATTCTGATCAGCAACACACACACACACACACACACACACACACACACACAGTATGTAGTAAGATTTCAAGAAAGTATTTGACAGAGTACTGCACCAAAGACTTTTATGGAAAGTGTAACATCAAGGAGGAATCCGAGGCAAGCTGTACTGTTGGATGCAAAATTTTCTCAGAAAAAGGGAAATAAGAACATGGAGGGAAGTGACTAGCAGAGATCCACAGGGCTCAGTGCTGGCACCAATTATGTTTTTAGTGTATATAAATGACATAGATAGTAATACTGGAAATGAAAGCTGTTTGCTGTTGATCCAAAAATATAAAGGAGAATTACTAACACAGACTCTTGTAAAGAGCTACAAGAAGAATTAAATAAACTTCATGAATTTAGTAATACATGGCAAATGGAATTCAATGTGGATAAGTGTCATGTAAGAAAGTTTGGTAAAAGTGGGAAAAGACCAGATTGGGATTATAATTTAGGAAGTAAAACCCTACACATATCAGAAAGAGAGAAGGACTTAGGTGCGATTATCAATAACAGACTGTCTCCGGCTGACCACGTAAGTGAGAAGGTACGGAATACGAATACCCTGCTTGCAAATATGAGAATAGCAGTCACGTACATAAATGAAGACATGATCATACCAACCCTGGAGTATGCATCAGTAGTCTGGAATCCTTATCTCAAGAAACACATAGATAAGATTGAAAAAGTTCAAAGGGCCGCTACAAGATGGGTATCAAGCTTAAGGGATCTAAGCTATGAAGAAAGACTACGAAAACTGAATCTGCCAATACTACAGGAGAGAAGGAAAAGAGGAGACATTATTATGCTATATAAATGCATATCAGGGAAGGAGAAAATAGACATAAATGAATATATATATAACCTACGAGGAAGCATCAGGAAGAGGACACTGCAAAAAACTGCATAAAAAGAGAGGCGATAAAGACTTAAGGAAATTTACTTTCCCAAATAGGACAACTGATGAATGGAATGCACTACCGAATAAAATAGTGTGTGCCAAAACAATTCATTAATTTAAGGAGATGTATGATGAAAATGGTGTAAGACATGGAACAGTAAGAGCTTGACTCATTCCTGTAAAGATAGAATTAGGAAAGAACAATTAGGTAAGTATACACACACACACACACACACACACGCACACGCAAAGTAGCCGACAAACGAATATATGAGTTACACATATCGTGGCGGTAATTGGTGGCGACCTTCATCCACACACTTGATATAGAGCTACCTACTTCTTCCCTTACCTTCATCATTCTTTTTCTTTTTCTGCCATTAATCCTGTTACTTTTATCACCCCTCTCTACACTTCACGTGAGAACTAAATGACAAAAGTAGTGGTTTCCTGTAACCCTGATACCATTTAGAATGCTGGGTGGTAACCATATATATAACCAACTAACGCGGTGATGTGTAGCCTACTATGTTGCCCCTGTACACTGGGGAGAGAGTCGCCAATGCGTTTTCCATCCAGGACATCCATCCAGGAACATACCTCCACATTCTTCCTCGTCCCTCACTGTGGCGGGGTGTTGTCTGCCGCAAGGAAAGATCAATTCACAGCAAGAGACGGCCCTGCAGGAGCGTTTGCATGCTTCTTGCGTTTGATGGGTATGCTCGGTCAGACAGATCGTCGCTGGTCAATAACAACGGATACTGTTTGCACCATGTTGGTGTTGTTGATGTTGTTATTGTGGCTGCAATACAGTGTGGACAAAGTGCGTTCTTTATGAGTTGTATTTTGTGAAGGTGTTGCAGGGAAGTGTGGTGATCGCGTAACACTCTGGCAAGATATATTCATGTCTCTCTTGATAGAATGTTTTCTGACGAAAGATTTTGTCTGGTTGCAGGTTTACGATGAGTGTGGTTTTCGTCTGGCTGAAGGGACTGGATGGCTTTGGTGGTTATGTGTTTACAAGTGTGTAGTGAGGAGTTGTAGGGATGAGGAGGGGGGTGCGTGTTGCCAAGATGCTCCGTGTAGTGTTGTGTGTGCGTGTGTGTGTGTGTGGTATGAATTTCCGTGAGTGAAAAAAGTCATGAGCTAAAGCAATAAAGTGCCTGCCATTCTTTGCATGATAATGAGTTGGAAGTATTTCCGTTCCTTGTTGCAAGTTACCTAGGTTTGTGTTTCTTTGCACATTCTGTTATTATACACACGGCTTTGTTCGTTTTATTTGTAAAGGTTATGTATTTTTTGTATGTTTGGGGCTCAACATGGCATAGGATAATTCAGCGTAGTTATATTGAAATGTTTAAGCAGTTTTCAGACAGGTTTCTTTGTCTTGTCCAAAGACAGTGTATCTTAGTGTCTTCATGTCATCGAGTTTGCAGGATGACTTTGAACTAATGTTACTCGTATGCTGAGAATAGAATTTGAAGATGTTTTCCCAGAATGAGTGATTGAAGTAAGTCATACAAACTGGGGTGTTTTTCCCAAAGAGTGGTTAGATGAAGAGAGGTATAGGATGTTGTGTTTCAGATTCGTGTATTTATGGAACGAATAGGGTAATGACTGATTTGATTGGTGAGGCAATCATTCTATTTTATATGAACCAAATTTCTAGCAAGTATACTAAAATTTACTGCTGGAATTTTGCTAATTTTGCTTGGTTAGTTTTGGAGTATTGTGAAGCTATTGCCAAGCCGTAGGGATTTACTGAAAAGGGAGGGACTGGCATGTGATATAGGAAATTGTTAAGAGTTAGGATGAAAGTAGTGAGCCCTGTGGAATACCACTGGCTAGTATTCATAATTTATAAATTTGTTTTGGTAGGGTATACATTTCCTTTTTATCATTTCCCCCCTTTTGCTGTATCTAAGGGTTGTTTTTACTAGGATGTTTTTTATTAATGCATCAATAACTTTGTAGCTACTATGATAGTTCTTAATGGTGTTGGTTTCTCGTTGAAGGGATCTAATCAGAGTTAACTTCGAGAGGTGGGTGGTATCTGTGTGTTTGATCAAAATCCAAGCTGGGAGTCAGACAGATGAATGTGGGGGTGATGTTCTTTAAAATATTTTTTTCATGATTTTGGGTGATATCCACAATAGAGATATTGGTCTTCATGATGTGGGACTATTGGAAGATTTTTCTGGGTCTGATTATATTGATAACTAGCAGGGATACCTGGGGTTCCCCAGGCCAAAAAGAACAATCTAATCCCTATTTGCTCTAGATTCAATCATTCTTTCTACTCCCAAAAGACCATGAAATTCTTTTGCTTTTAAAGAGGGATTATTAGAGGTGCAGGAACTTCCTGTTTCTGCTTTCACAGACTAACACATTTCTGCTTTCACAGACTAACATACAGTATTTGTGTCCACTTGTTTGCTTTTATTGGTGACCTCAAATGACCTCTGACTGGTGACCTCAAATGACCTCGGAGGTCACCCTCACATAACCTGTGTGGATCTAGAAGTAATGTGAGTCTCCATGCAAAAAATTGGGATGCTGGGTCCAGTTGTTCGACCATGTATTACCGGTGACCCCAAATGACCCTCCAACTGGTGTCCTCAAATGACACCAGAGGTCAACCTCACATAGGCTGTGTCCAAACTGGAGGGCTTGTGAGTCTCCATGCCAACAATTTGGCTGCTGGGTCCAGTTGTTTAAGTGTGTATGTGTGTGTGTGTGTGTGTTTTTTTATGTGACCGACTCTGAGCATAGGCTTCACAGCCTGCCTTCAAGGCCCAGTAGCCCTCCTATGTATTGCACACCTCTACATGTCACCACTTCGGAGCTAACACCCACCATCCATACTGATTACATGCTAGGGCTGTATTACCCGTGACCTCAGAATTTGACTGCCGACTATCGATCTCAAATGATCTCGGAGGTCAACCTCACAAAGCCTATGTCTGAACTGGAGATCATGTGAGTCTCCATATCAAAACTTGGGCTGCAGAGGTACCCGGCGTTTCCCGCGCCAAAAAGGCGAACCCTCTAAAGGTGACCTCAAATGACCCAGATCTGAATTTTGACCCCCCTAAAACCATCCTTGGGTTAACTTGATTCAGAAAATATATGGGTAGGGGTCTCTGGCCCTTGGTTTGGGAGTAGTTGATGGACAAACAATGCAGCTCTTATATATATATATGCTGATATTTGTTGTCTTCTGGGTATCAAAGATTGATTGCGAGTCCAGAAGTTGAAAATTGTTGTAAGGGACAGGTTGTTGCGCTTGGGACAAGATGTTTTAAGTGGATGGTTGGAGGTTTTGCATATTTGATGATTTGTTGTACTTGGGAATTAAATGGAGGTGGTGCTTGTATGTTTCTTTTAATTTATCTAGTTTTCAAAATGACTCTTTCACTGTTCATTTTTGTTACATTTTGATGCATAATACTGTAATTGATAGGATTGCTTGTTTGTTCATTCCTGGTGAGAATGATTTTGTCGCTACCCAGTAGAACTTCGTGAGTTGGGGAAGGAGAGACTTTGGATGTACTGATATTTCTTATTGCCTTGCAGAACTTGCTCCAGTTCTTTATGATAAAGGGTGCCCACAAAATTATTCCAATTTCCTTGAATATGTATTTTATAAGTTCATAAATTTTTGCTGTTGTTTGGGTTTTGCAAAATATCAGGCTCTGCTTGGGAGGGCCGAGACTTAACTTTTTGTTTGTTTTTGTCTTTGGTAGGGTATTTAATTTAACCCATCCCATCCCGACCACTTTTCCACCACTGAGTCCCCCCAATCCCGACCATTTTTGGAATGTTTTTTTTTTGGCTCAAACCTCTGCTTTTGGTGAGAAACATTTGAAAATTCATAGAAAAAATCGATCACCTGAGGTTTAAAAACACTCGATACAGGTAGGAGTACCTCCTTACCTTACTGGGTTTTCTAACAGGCTGGCAAAGAAAGAAAATGAGTTCTATGGGAGGATAACTATTTCACACCGCTCATAATGGTATTTATTTATTTACTTGGTATGAACTTATATGCAGTGCGAGAGTATATTGGTTTTCAAGCAGTAATATAGGCATTATAAGCATTGTTTCACTCACTAACTCATCACCATACCTGACCTTTTTTTGCCACATTACCTGATCATCATTTCTGACTGTTTCTTCCTCTAATGCTATGTAAAGCTTGTCCTCCACATTGTCATTGACTGGAGAATCACTCTGGCCCTGAATTTCGTACCGTGGCATGACATGGCTTTACTGGCCAGGTCACTGATAACAGGTGAATTGCTGAGACAATGGCATGCGGGGGGGGGGAGGAGGTCATGTTGGGTAAGGCATTGTCCCTGCCTGGCATCTTGTAGAGGAAGGTGTCACATGTATACGTACCAAAAATCACTCGCGGAAATTGAAAATTGTGCAAATTAGGGACCTTGCAATTGATTTGCGTTTATGTACATTGACGGGATTGGCAGTGACAAAACGTGTGGACGTTAAAGAACGTCGACAGGACGTCGTGGGTTAAGGGAAGAAAATGGGGTTCGTATTTTTGGTGTTGCTACTAGGGATAAGAAATTTGCTTGATTTTGTAATTTTCTTTAAAAGTGGTGGTTGAGTTGTCAGTGTTTGCAAAAGAATCTAGGGTAAAGCTTTCTAATCTTTGCTCTATGTTTTTAGTGAATTGTCTCTAATTTGCCTTCATATAGCTTGTAATTTTTTTTTTTTTTTTTGTATAGTTTTGCTTTTATGTATGACAAGATGATAATGAGGTGGTCTGATGAGAGATCATGTACTATTTTCCATGATGCATATGTGTCTGGTGTTGGGTTACACAGAGTGAAGTCTGGGGAGGAGTTCATCGCATAGCATCTGTGTGGTCATGCTGGAGTGTGATTATCATTTAGAACAGAAGTTTCCAAACTTTTCTTGCTCGTTCATCACCTTTGACAGATAATCCTTGATGATTTATCCACCTCCCCTACTATGAAAGGGAATTTTCTCCTATTGAGTAATTTAAGTAACTCAAAATTTTTGAGTTACTCATCTAATATTTGTGATACTTTTTAACAAAGTGTGGGGAATATTTAGGGTTTTTTACATTGATGTAGTCTAATACTTATTTTAACCCATCCGGTCTGGGTGTCATGTATTCACTTCCTCCTG
>NC_137046.1:10778943-10898943 GCF_032717465.1 Coenobita brevimanus
CATTGAACAATTTCCCATTTCCTCCACATACTCTTAATACTTTCTACATTCCTTGTCTGTCCACCCAGTCATATGCATTCTCCAAATCCATGAAAGCTGCATACAACCTCTTTCCCTTCTCTAGAAACTTTTCGACTTAAGACCTAATAATGAAAATCTTATCTACACAACTTCTTCCCTTCCTAAAACATCCCGGTCCGTCTCCAACTAATTCTTCTGTTTTTTTTCCGTAACTCTGTCTATAAATATCCTACCATATACATTTCCTATTACACTAAGAAGACAAATGCCCCTATGATTACTACACGCTTCTTTTTCCCCTTTTCCTTCGTACAGGGGAATAATTATACCTGATTTCCAATCATCCAGGACTCTACCTTCCTCCCAGACTAATCTGCACATCATCCATATCCAGTCTACTACTATCTCCCCCATGCTTCAGCATTTCACCACATACTGGAGCTCTCCCCATTTTGACCATCTTCATTATTTCCACTACTTCCATCCTGCTGGTTTCTTCTTCTCTTCTCGCCTCCCTCCTTTTCTCAGCAATTCCCCAGCCACATATACTCGCATTACTTTCATTCTCTATGTTCAACAATTCCTTAAAGTGTTCTCTCCATCTGCTCACTTTTTCTTCCCCTTCTCCACTAGTAATCTGCCATTCTTATCTTTCACTCCCCGACTTGCTTCTATATCGCCCTGTCTAACACCCCTTATCTCTCTCCAGAACATTTTCTTACATTCTCTCCACTTTACACTCAATTTCCTTCCAAATTCATCATCCACTCTCTTCTTACTCTCTCTTACTAATCTTTTCACCTCTTTCTTTCTCTCTACATGTAGCTCTCTCTTCCGTCTCTCAGCTTCCTCCCTGCCCCTGTTTCTCATCCACTCATTATATGCTTTCTTCTTTTGCGCCACAGCCTGTCTCATCTCACCATTCCACCATGCTGTTTCTTGTCCCCTTTTTTGTGTCCTCTTCATCCCACACCTCACCTCACCTCACATGCCACACAGATTTCTCCCGTGAATATCTTGCTCACACCTTGTACCTCCCCCATCTGCTCCAAAATATATTTACCCAATCACTCCTCCATTTCTCTCTTTTATTCTACCTTTTTTCCATCCTCCTGCAACCCTTCTACTCTTCTTGTATGGACTACTGCCTCCTGTCATTCCCATCTCCTACCCCTCCATTTCACTTGAACCTTGACTTTCACCATCACCATGTGATGGTCAGAAAGTCCATTCCCCAACCTCTGTATGCTCTTGCATCCATTACAAACACTCACTTTATCATCCACACACACATAATAAATCATTGCCTTATTTTCATTCAGTTCACCACCCACCCTTCTCATCACTCGCCACGTATACCTGTGGATCATTTTGTGTCTAAAGAGGGTACTGGTTATCACCATCCCCTCCCCGGCACAAATGTTCGCTAAAACATTGCGATTCTCATCCACTTCTGCAGGCATGCCCCACTCTCCATTTATTAAATCCACCTTCACATTCCCTTCTTTTCCATTCATATCTCCAATCAAAAACACTCTCTCATTCCTTTCAAAGCTTTCCATGCACGGTTCCACATTTGTCCAGAACTCTTCTTTCACTATAATTGCACCATCTTACGTTGGCACCTACACACACAAACGCCTACATTTGTAGTCCAACTTTCAGTCTTACCCACACAATCTTTGAGCCAACAGATCCATAATCTCTTATATTCTTCCATCTCATGCACACAGCAATACAAACTCCTTCTTTTGCCCTCTCATCCCCACCTACTCACCCACATATACCCCATCCGTACTCCACTTTTCTCAAAGTCTCACATCTCCATTGTTTCATTTATTCCACAAACATCCACTTTTGCATCCTCAAGCACCTGGACAATCTCTGTCTCTTTCACCTCATCATTCGCGCAGCTCACATTCCATGTCGCAATCCGTACCTTGTCCTTTGTTCGGTCCTTAGTCGTTACCTGTTGGCTAGTCCTGGTTTGAAGCTTCTTTTTCTCATTTTTAGTTAGTTGATTTCAGGGGAGGGGCACTAACCCTCCGCCAACCACTTTCTGTCACGTAGGGAACACGTGTTGGTTGGTTATAAGGTTACCATCTACCGCTGTATATGAATTCTCGGTTTATAGGAAATCAATTGGCTTGCCTCTCAGTGCAGAGTTACCCTAAAATACAGTTCCGCTACACTAAGCATATATATATATATATATATATATATATATATATATATATATATATTCATCTTCATCATCAGCTGTTTGAATATCCACTGTAGGACAGGCCTATCCTGACCAAAGTGAGGACGATACAGCCTATGCATCTCTACCAAGTGGCTTAGGCTGTCTGGTAGAGATTGTATGTAGGGCGAGAAGTCCTTGTGTGACTATATGTTGGAGTGGCTTTAGATGTGTGTGTAGTTTGTGAATTAAGTGTAATTGCCCACGCAAGCTGGCTGGGTGCAAGCATACTCTATTGTATGCGACACTGGTTCAACCACAGCACCCCTTATGTCCGTCAAAACAGTACGTGGCCAGGTGAACACTCCCAAAAATCATTACCCTGGCGGGGAGAGAACTTCTCCCATGTACAATAATGCACATTCTACCACTGTACCACAGAGTCTCTCTCTCTCTCTCTCTCTCTCTCTGTGGATATATATATATATATATATATATATATATATATATATATATATATATATATATATATATGGATAGATAATTAGATAGATGTGTATATATATAAAAACATATTCATGCTTTCAGTAGCAAAGTTTACTGGTAGTAGAGGTAAGTACAGCACATATTTCTATATCAAGGGCTGATGCAACATGTATGTGTGTGTGTGTGTGTGTGAATAAATATTTGTGCTTTCAGTAGCAAAGCTTATTGGTAGGAGCAATAAGTACAGCACATATTTCCACATCAAAGGCTGATGCAGCACTAGGTCAAGGTGGCTGCTGGAAGTTCTCAGGCAGCCGATGGAAATGTTCTTTTATATACCGCTATCCCCCCACCAAGCACGTGTACACATTCTAACAAGGGGATAAAACTCATGTCAGTACACACGACTGATTCTGGTGTCTGCCCATAAATGATCAAGTGTGTGTTTTGTTCAGGCACCCCTCATGTAGTTGCTAATATAACCCAAACCATTTACCTTACTTTAATGTCTAACTATTGGCTTCTTTCATCCCATTTATACCAGTGCTAGATGATAAAACCATAGTGGCACAAAGTGCGTTGTTCCTGGTCGGTGGGTATGACACATCTGCCTCCACCCTTGCTTTTGCCTCATATGTTCTGGCCCAAAATCCAAAGGAGCAGACACGCCTTCGTGAGGAACTGCAAGAGTTGGTTCAGCAAGAAGGGGAGCTGACGTACCAAGGGGTGATGGAGGCCAAATATCTGGATGCGTGTATACAAGGTTAGTTCAAATCTCTATTTTGAGAACCAATGCTGTATCACAGCAACACTTTTTGAGGTCTCCAGCACCAAGACGCCACATTGGGTAAGCACTGTATTTCTAGCTGTTTTTGGAGATTTGTAGTGAATCTTTCTTTTTGATTCATATTGGACATTCCAGTCCACCTCAGTTCTCCTGTATGTCATCAGTATGTCAATATTAACATAGACTAAGTCTTCATCAACATAATTCAAATGAATCATTATTGCAGTGTATCTCTCTAAGGAAGAAGTACTACTGTATCTCCAGATGTCTCACAGTCTAGAACTGAACAACCTGTAAGGTTCTCCAGTTTGACTGAGTGTGGTAATGGTTTAGTTTGAAGTTGTGGGGATATCAGACTATCTCCGTAACGGATTCACGCTTGCTCTTGAGTGCATAACAGCCCTGGTATCCCAAATCACTTTCTACAGAAAAGTTCGTGTTTATTACGCTTCAGATCTTTAACCAATGAACGACTTTGTTAAAACAAAGATTTTTAACAATTTCACTGCCAAAGCCTAATCTCTTAACCATACATTCATGCTATTGCCGGAAGTGTCTTTATAAGGCATTGGAAATGGCGATATATATATATATATATATATATATATATATATATATATATATATATATATATAAAATGTTGAGAGAGAGAGAGAGATTCATGGATTTGTAGAAGTACCTCTGACATGCTTACTTATAGCAATGTTAACCTCTTCCAGTCGCTACCAGTCAGAAATGTGCCAATTCTGACTTTTGACCCTGAAATAAATTGCACTGTTTCGGATGTATTATCTGTATGGAAATATATGAGCTATGTAAAAGAAAAAATATATAGCCAGATACTGATGCGTTGTTTTATGTAGGCTACTTTGTACTGGATGTGATTCTTTAATGCAAGGAAGAAGGAACCAATGCGAAGAAGCTGGCATGATGACTCTCCCAGAAAAGTAAAATACAAGAAAACAGAGAACCAGATTCAAGGTCCGTTCATTTCGAGATGCCTGGACACACTGCGTTTAAAAGACTGGAGGTCATAGGAAATTCGACAAACTAACTGAGGAAGAGTGTTCCCAAGTTACCTGTTGCATACATGAAGGACTGGGAGTAATGGATAACTCTTGCATTAGAGTGTTGGACAGAAAAAGGGCGAGAGTTTGTTGAAAGATATGTGTTATACGTGCCTGCCGTAGTTGTGGAGGGATGCAAGCAGACAGTTTAGAGGAGTAAGGGTCGTTGAAGTAGCAATAGAAAAGAAATGAAGATGCAACAGTGCCACGAAGAGACAGAGGTTGAAGAAAGTCAGTATGAGGAGGAGAGTTAATGAGACGGAAAGCCTTTGAATTCACCCTGTTAGGAAGTGCTGTATGTGGGGAGCCTTCCCACACATAAAAGCTGTACTCTACACAGAAACGAGTAAAACCCGTGTAAAAAGTCAACAACTGTGCAGAGGTAAAGAACGCACGGAGTCGGCTTAGCACGACTAATTTCTTGGAAGCAGATTTTACATGAGAGGTAATGTGATCTTTCTAGGATAAATCCCGAGAGAATGAAACTGATGCAGGATTGAGCTGAAAATTATTAAAAATTAAAGGATACTCTTGCCTAAGATTTTGATGGGTTGAAAGATATAAAAACTGATCTTTTGATGCAATGAAAACAACAAGACTATTTTTACTCCAATCAGAGATATGAGCCAAGTTAGACATTAGGAATACCATAGTCTCATCCCTTGTTTGCTGATGTAATTGCTGAAATGGATGCTGTGACAAGCGAATGCAAAGGTAAAGGGTGCAGTCACCAGTGTAATGGTGCATATGGTTAGATGTATAGCTTAGAAAGTCATCGATGAATAGAAGGAGGAGAGTTGGTGATAGAACAGAGCCCCAAAAACATCACTACAGACAGCTCTTGGAGAAGAACGGTGGCTGTCTACAAAAGCCACAATAGAACAACCAGAAAAGAAGCTTGAGATGAACGTACAGATAGAAGGATAGAAACAGTAAGAGGGCAGTTTGGAATTAAAAGATTTATGCCGGACTCGATCGAAAGCCTGTGAGATGTCAAGTGCAATGGCAAAGCTTTCGCCAAAGTCCCGAAAGGAGGATCACCGGGACTCCAAAAGGTACAGTAGGTGAGAAATAGCCACTGGGGCATCCTTGGTGGAACACATACTGACGATAGGAAAGAAAATTGTGACACGAGAAGTTTATTTATTTATTAAAAATATTTATATATATATATATATAGATATATATATATATATATATATATATATATATATATATAATAGTGAAAATGAATAATAATGTTCATAATATTTATTGCTTATGAATGATACGGTGTCTGTCTATCTGTCTATTGCCAGATGACCTAATTTTATAAGGGATGGCAACAGACATATTGCCTCCATATTACTCTGTCCTGTGCCCTTGGGCACTCCTCTCTCCAACTCAAATTCCCTCTCTCATATGCCTCTCCAAACCATCCTTCCACCTCATCCTCGGTCTCCCCCTCCGTCCTTACTCACATACACTCTATCCTTTCCTTGTCAGTCTCTCTCCCGTCATCCTCTCGACATGGCCAAACAAAATCAACACATTTTTCCCCCTATAGCACATCCACTTGAACACCACAACAGTCCTTCACTGCCTCGTTTGTCTGCCTGTTTCTCTCCAGGTAACTCCACATGTTCCTCTCAGATAATTCAGTTCCAATGCTCTCATTCATAACCTGTATCTTTTCAATAGTTTCAATGATTCAAATCCATACATTAGGCTGGGGATGGCATTACTGCCAGGTAATTACTCTTTTTACTTGCAAGTTCACGTTCCTATTCCTTATCATTACTCATAGTGAACCAGTAACCAATTTTCCCTGCTATACCATTTTATGCACATTGTCCTCTAAACTTGCTTCGACATTCGTCATACTACCAAAATAATTTAAGGTTCATGCATACTGTCACACTATAGCACATAAGGCTGTCTCTGGCTGCACCAGTCGGGGTCATCCCCTCACTCACCTATCTTCCCTCATGGACCTATTTTCTTCCGTGGACATACTCTTCCCAGTATACTTAATTTTCTCCAGTGGACGTTTTTCCCATATGGACTTATTTTCCTCCAGGAAGTACTTTCCCCCAGTGTACGTATTTCTCCATGAATGTATTTTCCTTGAAGTAACGTATATGCCACGTGAACTTATTTTTCCCATGAACCAATTTTCCCTCCATAAAATCAACATATCCATAGACCTATTGCCTCCATGGACCTTTTTTTTGTTCACGGAGAAACACCAAATCTCAACATGACCTATTTTATTCCATGAACCCATTAACCCCATGAACTTTTGTCTTATCCACTGGACCCTTGTTTCCACTTAGGCTAGTTTTCCAAAAGTACATAATCCCCCTTAGACCTATTTTCTCACATCAACCCATTCCATTCATGGACATATTTACCTTATGGACATTTGCAAAGGGACCTGTTTTCCCTCATCCACCTACTCACCTACCTACCAGTCCACATGTTCACCCAGTGTAGTAAGCCACCTCCTGCCTTGTCCTCTGGGAATCCACACCTCCACTCACCCACCTACAAAGCCCAGTCACACACCTACCCATCCTGCTTACCCACCTACATAACCACCTTTTCTACCCAATCACACACTCACTCACCTTCCCACCTCATCAACTACTCTACAACCCACTCTTCCCATCCACCTTCCAGTCCACCTTGCCCACCCATTCATCTACAAATTCGCCCACCCCTCCTTATCGAGCACAGACACCCAGCAACTCATCTTATCCAATCTGCCCACCCATCCACCTATCCCACCCATTCAATCCACCACATCTGTAAACCCCAATCACCCTCTTTCCCATTCCACTCACCATGCCTCTTAAGTTTAATCCTTCACGTCCCGAGGTTTTCCGCACCTCTGACATCCCCCAATCCCTAGCTATTTTGGATTTTTTTTTTTTTTGGCTAAAACTTCCGCTTTGGTTGAGCAACAAAGGAAAATCACCAAGAAAGGGCTTACCGTGGTCCATAAGTGGTCGGAACAGGTGAGGTCCTACGCGCCAGGTATCATATTCTATCATTGACGTGTGAGGCGCTCACGTTTTCTGTGGTAGGAAATATTGGGAGAAACAACACACAACACCTCTATATTTATTGAATTTGAACTAATAAGCAATAATAGTAGCAATATAATGGATTTCAGACACATATATGAAAAATAAGCATAGTACCATCGCGCGAGCATAGCGAGTTAGGTCCGAGTCGTAACATGCTATATGCTAAGTTTCTTGTATCAGTCAGCATAACATTTTTTCTACTTGTATACTTGTTTTTACTGTTTGAAAATGTTTTCAGATGTTTTAATTCATTATGATGACATGCAGCATAAGTTTAGCGCATATTGGCTTACTAAGCGCACTCGCTATGACTCGTATTTCAACATACCCAATTGTTTTATCACTTTACTATTATTTTTTCCTTTACATAGAACCTTCCTCCAGCACTGTAAATGTTTTCAATTATTTACATTCATTACGAGGGGATTTAGCGAAATGCTAGCGCATATTCACGTAGCAAGCACAATCTCAAACACTCGTGCTTCATCTTCTACTTAATTTTTTCACTCCAATTATACTTTCCCACTTACATTACACACGTTTACACCCCTATACTGCACTATACATAGTTACTGGCATTATTTATTCAAGTGAGCGTCAGAATATCGCTTGAAAATACCCTCACAATGAATGTTTCGACCAACATAATACTCAAACACTTACATACTAATTCTTCACATATATTACACACTTTCCCACTTGTTGACTTCTATTTTCATAATTACGGGCCTTATTCATTCAACTGAGCGTCAGGATACCGCATCTCTATACACACGCTAAGAATATTTTGACAGAATATATTTCAGCACTTACAGTAATTTGAACTTATATTATACCAGTTAGCATTTCCAATAATAATAATTACATATTTACAGGCCTTATTTATTGCACTGAGCGACAGAATATCGCATCATAAAACCCTCGCTAGGTATGTTTCCACTTACAGCATATTTATACACTTACAATTTTTGCACTTATGTTATACCCGTATGCACTTTATTCTAATATTTTCCGATCAACATGACTGATAATTTCACTGAGCGTCTGTTTGTCGCATTTACTTCATAGTTTCAGTGTCCTATCATTCACACCATATTAGAATTGCATCAAGGTGTGATATTTGCTGAACCATGGGTGAATACAGAGACCCACTTCACACTGCACGCACTCATAGCGGGTGTCCTTCCTCTGTTTGGTGAGTCTAACCTGGGAATTGCTACACAATTGACACCTGTGTTGGGGCCTAGGTCTGTTTGGCTGGGGAGGGATAGGAGTGGGGAAATGGCGGCCGGATATTCTCAGGGGAGTTTGGGCAATAGGGGCAGTGCTGGTGCGATGTTGGGGCCTTTCAACAGCATAACGTGCAAACATCTCTCTTGTGAGCTCCCTCACAAACCCTTCAAAGGTTTCCTGAACTCCTGTTGTCATGGCGTGAAGGTGGTGGCAATTCAGAGCAGTGATGTCTAGCAAGTGAAAGAACAGTTTCTTATACCACATCATTGTGGTCCTGGCACACTCTACCATCGATATCATGGAGTCTGACTGGTCCACCAGGCGCATGTTTATGTTATAGTCCATGACACACTCAGGTTTCTAAATATGATGCCTGTTCTAGCTCCGGTAATCAACGGAATCAGTATGGTGCATCAAAGGGCAGTGAACCGTTGACAAGAGGCTTACTTCTCTATTATGGTTCCACACAGTTGCAAGGATGTTGTTGGCTTTGAAGAAGACAACCTCATTCCTGTCAAGTTTCCGCCCTACCTTGGCCATGTGACGCCGGTTCACCTTCACAGTTCCACAGACTCCCGTTTCATGCATGTGAAGATAACGAGGGAGAAGAGGGCTAGTGTACCAGTTGTCCAGGTAGAGGACGTGACCATGATGAAGGTAGTCTTCTATCATTGTCTTTACCACTGTTCCCGACAGTCCAATACTCCGATCTTCTATTATGTCTGTCTGTGCACCGGTGTACAAAACTATGTCTTGCACGTATCCAGTCCTACAGTCGCACATAACAAAGATCTTGAACCCAAAACGGTGCCTTTTGCTGGGTATATAACTCCTAAATGAAATATTACCTCTCCACAACACGAGACTCTCGTCTGTGACGAGGTCTCTATAGGGATAAAATGACGAACGAAAGGTTTGCCTCAGGTGATCAAAGACCAACCTAATTCGCCTCATCTTATCTGTCGTTCACATGAGCTTCATAGAAATGGAGGCGACATAGAATTTGTTGAAACCGATTACGGCTCATGACTTGCCCAAATATTGGTGTAAACATAACAGGGTCCCTTGTCCAGTAAGCCGGAATTCTGTTTTTTTCGTATAATACCCATCAAAAGGACCAGGGCAAAAAATAGGAACATTTCTGAAAGGGACACAGGGTAATCATATATGATAGAATGCCTACTCCTTTTTCCCAATCTTTCACTCTCAAGGCGCTGGGTGCTTGCAAAAAGGTTGGTTTGGTAAACAATCTGCCCCACAAATGCCTCACTAAAAAACAGGTGGAAAAAATCCAACCTGGTGGAATTACGGTGAATTCCGGGAGCAATGCAGCCAGAGCGCCCCTGCTCAGTGAAGGGGTGAATGAGGGGAGAAAAATCACTCCCATCCTCCCAATTCCATCCCACAAATCCCTCGTCCCCATCATCCCCATCACCGCCTTCATCTGGGTGGGGAGGAGATCCTGGTGGGGGAGGTTGGGGAGAAGGAGTGCGGAGGGCTTCCCCACTGTCACTCCTCTTCCCTCTGCCTTTACTCTTTCCCTTTCCCTTACCCTTACGGCCTTGAGGAACATTAGGGGGCTGTGGGGATGAAGTTGGGGAATACTGGGGAGCATAAGACGTGCTGGGGAGTGGTTCCTCCCCACCTTCCCCCTCCATGACAACACCGCGTGATTTTTCACGCACCCTAGCTCGCCCACGTGTTAGGGGATATTGGGGAGCATAAGACGTGCTTGGGAGTGGTTCCTCCCCACCTTCCCCCTCCATCACAACCCCACGTGATACAGAACGCACCTGCACTTGCCCACGTGATACACCCCGCCGCCTCACACTACCTAGGGAGAGCAATGACTCACTCATGCCACTCTCACTTTCCATACTCCTCCCTGCACTTTCCCTTTCACTCCCCACTCCCTCCACGGCACTTTCTAACTCCCCAAACAAAATACTAGGCCCATACCTGCTCGTCCGACGTGGTGTGCGCTGGGGGCCACGATGAGTTATTACCTCACGTCCATACCACGTGGCAGCACGTCCCACGACTCCGTCCTCGTCCTCGTCATCGAATTTGGGTTCCACATCATGTTGGGGCTGGGCATAGGATGTTACACGTGGTTTCTTGGCCGGCTGCTCCTCTCTAGCAGCACGGTAAGTCATGTACTGCCGCTTCCTGTGGGATGGGACTTCTTCATCACTGCTGGTGGTTTCCTCCTCCTCTGGCTGCAAATAATCTTTATCAACAACCTCGTCATCCAGTGGGGAATCACTGTCGCTTGTAAAGGCGTCCAGGGCAGCTTGAATTTCGACCTATGAGAGACCTCTTGTAGCCATGTCTGAGCAGGACCATTGCTAACAGGTGAGTGGACGAGCCGCGGGTTAGCGTGGGTTGCCGAGTGTCCCCGCCTGGTGGCAGGTAGGGGAAGGTCAAGCGAGGATACGTACTGAAAATCAAGTGCGAAATTTGAAAACTGTTGAAATTATGCGCTTTGCAGTTGCACGACGAACCAGTACGTCGCCGGGACTGGCAAATGCAAATCGTTGCAATGTACCCATACGTCAGCGGGACGGGGCGGGTTAAAACAGTTTAAAAAGATACAAAAAAACAGTTTCAAAATACGATTAAACTTTGATTAAAAGGATGCTTGAAAAAGTTTGTCTGAAAAAGTTTACAATTGGTCAGAAAAAATGATTGATCATTACTGTCATTGGAGTTAGTAAAGTTTGTATAACTCCAATGCTTGTGAGAACAGTGAAGTGAAGTTGGAAAGCACTGAGTGGAATTATTTGGAAAATACAGTGAACTGTAAGAAGACAGGGTTTACTTTCGCCTCAGCTGATCTTGTGTGCTGTACACCGGAAGGCTGACCATAGGAGGAACAACTCACTGGGCAACGTCCTTCCTATACTAAACTACTGCTTTTGGGGCCTGTGACAGAGTGGGACGGAGACGTAACACTGCTGTCAGAAGTGTAGATTAAGTGCTGCAGTGAGGCAAACCTTCGACATGGAAGCAGGTGTGCAGACAAGGTCTCGAGCTTGGCAGGAGGAGGAAATGTCCCTGGCGAAAACTGTGAAGCTATTAAAGGCACAGAATGAAGGATAGAAAGAATGCCAAACACAATAACTGGCCCAAAGTAAAGAGCTCAGGAACGGAGTCAAAGAACAATTACAGGCACAGAATGAAGGACAGAAAGAACTCCAAGAACAATTACAGGTCCAAATTGAAGAACAGAAAGAGCTCAGGAGTGAAATCAAAGAACAATTGCAGGCTCAGAGTGAACAACTAGAGGCACAACGTGAAGAACAAAAAGAACGATAAGAACAACTTCAAGAGGCACTTCAGGAGCAACAGAGGGAAGTACAACTGAGGGTGCAAGGACAGCTAGATGCATTCATGGGGGAAATGAAGGACGAACAGTAACAGCTTAAGGAGGAAGTAGATGCCAAGCTAGTGCAGCAGAAGTACCAGGTAAGCATGTAGATGAACAGTTGAAGACTAACAGTGAGGAAGCAGTGGCGGAGTGCAAACAGCATGTGGAGAACCAGCTGAAGATTAGTGAGGGAATAATGATGAAGTGCAGACAGCATGTAGATAACCAATTGAAGGATGTAGGCTAGTCGACCATGTGAAGATAATTAGTGAGAAAATTGAGGCTGTAGAGAAATATTGCACTGCTGAGCCTCAGGTTAGTGCAGTGCTTTCCAACCTTTTCTAATTCTGCCCACCCACCCCCACTGAATGATACGTTCCCTGCACCCCCCTTCCTCAGATACTGTATTTTACAGGCGTAGTTGGCACATGTCAATAAATATCATAGCTTCTTAATCTTTGTAATTGTTTTTATATTCAGATATCTAGATTTCTTATTCATATCTGAAGTATTTTCTCCTTTTTTAGAAATTACTGATTTCCATCATAATTCATAGTTTTCAAATATAATTACCCTCTTTATCAAGCCTTCGCACCCCCCCAGGCAGCCCTTCATGCCCCCCTTGGGGGGCACGCCCCACAGGTTGGAAACCACTGAGTTAGTGTACAGGGAGCACGTGAGAGGAATGGACGATGTATGGTGAATATTGACGGATCCCAGGTATCTAAAGATAGCAGCTTGTTCTGAGTCCAACTTCTTGTCCTCAGAACACGGGCACAGACTTGGGTTCTTTTCAGGACCAGGTCAAGAGCATTCAACAAAGGAACAGGGCTCAAATACAGGCTAACCATTCTTGCACGTGTATTACCATACAAAAGATACACAGCACCTAACACAATACATGTAACACAATACAAATCAATATTGGTACATAAAGATGTGAACTGACTAGGGGAGGTCAGGAAGGTGTAAGTAACGGTCAGGTGTGGGAGGGGGACCATCTGGTGTGAGCTCTTGGCACAAGTCTCTGGCTACGTGGTGGATCATCTGGCATGGGCTTTGGGGCGACGTTGTGAGCATCCCCCTTCTGGTGGGGCCTTGGGGCATGTGGCGGTCCTCGTGATTGGGGTTGAACAGGGCAAGCAGGCACACGGCTCTGTGCCTGCCCTTAGAGGTAGTAGGAATCTTGCTTGGGGGTCCGGGCTTGTCCTGGCCTGGGGTTCTTGGGGCATCCCTCAAAGGCTGGGGTCTGCGGTCTCACTGATGTGGGGAAGCTATCTGGGGTTGCCTGTGGCCGCTCTCACTGGAGGAGTCCGACAGCGGCTGATGACGTCAAGGGGCCGGCAGCAGCAAGCGGACTCCCAGACTTACAATGGGGCCACTCCAGATGTTCACCAGGGACTCTGCTGGGGAGCTGTCTCCACCACAGGGGGATGCGAGAGGCATCCCGCTCTGCTTCTGGAGGGGCAGGCCAAGCCAGGGACGCTGTTCCCAGCGGGGACCTCCAGGGTAGTAGAGGAAGGAAGTCCAGTGGACATCCCTTGTGCCTGGCAAGTCCAGTGGATGTTCCGCCTGTGGCAAGTCCGGTGGACATTACCATGGCCCTGGTGCCAGGGAAGGGATGCAGTCAAGGGGAATCCAGTGGATGTCCCCTCTATGGCAAGTCCGGTGGATGCTGCTGCAGCTCTGTTCCCTTCTCTGGGACGGCAGGTGAGGGAAGTCCTGTTGACATTCCTTCTGCAGTAAGTCAGGTGGATGTTACCGTGTCCATGCTCCCGGTGGTGGGCAGCAAATGAGGGAAATCTGGTGGAAGTTTCCTTGTTCCCTCTACAGCAAGTCCAGTGGACGTTGCTGCTACATTGCTCCCTGCGGGTCCTGTAGGTGCGGGAAGTACGGTGGATGTTCCTTCACTGGTAAGTCTGGTGGACATTACTGAGGGCTTACTGGGGACTGTGCAAGCACAAGTCCCACCCCAGTGCTGGCGAGTGTCGTCCCAGCTGGAGTGTAGTGTGGCAGGGCAATGAACTCCCTGCTGGTTCCATTGAGGGGAAGAGGGGCACATGGTAGCTGGGGACATAGGCCTGTTTGGCTCGAGGCCCTTGCACGCCTCCCCGTGGCCTTCTCCTGGGGTGGGTACTTCATATATATACATGCATCCTTGTCTCGTGAAGTTCATAACCCAGGACGTGGAGTGCAAGTTCGAGGTACTCGCTTTAGTCATCGTGGTAGTGGCCCTCTTGGAGTTTGGTGATGATGTAGGAAGCCAACTTGTCTCAATCCTTCGGGATCCTTCGATCTAAGAGTTGAGGATCAGAATGATTGGCCTGTGCTTCGAATGATTTGAAAACCTGCTGATCAAGTATATGCCAGCAATCCTTGAACCGGCCAAATAGGGGGATTTCCGTACCAGAGGAGAAGAAAAGCTCATCAAAGACCCCTGGCGAGAAGCTCGTGGATGTGGTGGCGGCATGCCATGAAGAGGAGTGGTTTCCCAGCGGAGGTCTGGATGATGGTGGAAGCCCCGCTGTGGACACCCATATTGCTTATGGCAGTATCAAAGCAGGGGCTGGCCACCCAGTCTTCTAATTGTGACCACAGCTTCAGGATATCCAGTACCGCTCATCCCATTGCCCCTCCCATCTCAGAACTCTGTTTCGGGATAGCCTTTGACATTAGCCGGAACAAGAATACTTTCTCATAAGGCGTAAAACATGCACGCATTGTGGGGTGGGTTACCAACACGCCGTTGGACTCATATTTTGTGTGAAGTCGATGCCCATGAAATGGAACTCATTTAGCATGTGGGTGTTCTCCAAGCAAAAAATTATATATATATATATATATATATATATATATATATATATATACGGTACGTAATAGGGGTGTCGTTGGGCAAATGGAGTGTGTTAAAACATTGTTGACGTATCTCGCAGCTCCAGGAATATTACATGAAATTTCTAAAACAAACATGGATGACTGGCGCCAGTGACTGTGACGCGACTGTGTGTCAAGTGATGGCATCCACAGAGAAATATTGGTGTTTATCTGTTCCCAGTTCATGGTACAATTTCGACAGTTATCCATCACTAACTTATTTTTTCATGAAATTCAATATATATATATATATATATATATATATATATATATATATAATACGTGGTCACTTCTTTGCACAACTGAAATTAAACATACGCATGTAAAGCGGTTTTGGTTCCTTACGTACCGTCATGTATTTTCTCTTTTTGTAGAGTGATGAACAGTTAACATTGATCATAAATTATTTATACACATATTGAGATGACTCCCATCGGAACTCGGCCTATCGTATGGCGGGTTTCTGATTCAGCTTCTTACCATAATAAATTTAAATAAACTAATATCAATAAAAACCCTGTCTTTAAGTGTGAGTTCGCAACCAGCACAGGTTCATGTAAGAACACTGCTATGGTTACTTTGAAATATAAATAGATACGATAAAAGACAACATATAAAGCACGCCAAGGCTGTTTGTACACATAATGTACGCTTAGGGGTTGGAAGGACTGGTAACTATATTGCAGTTTTTTTTTTCTTTTCTTTTCATAGAAACCCTGAGGCTATACCCACCAGCTGCCTATGGGGAGCGGATATGCACCAAGCCATACAAGTAAGTTGGAACACCATGTTTTTATTTCCTATAAAATTACTATAGTGATTTATCTTTGTATGCATGGGCTTTCCCGACTTATCGTCCAGGATCCGTATATACTTCTGAAAAATAAGTACTGGGTCGTAACTAAAACACAATTCTGCAGGTAGGGCAGAGAAAGGAAAATGGAGAATCTCTATATGTAGTTATTCTCACAAAGACAAATTTTAGTTACGGCTTGGGAGCCAGTAATAGTGGCAGCATATCCAACCCAAAACTGGAAGACCTTTAGGTCGATCGATCCTCAGGCCAGTCAGACTGTTAAACAAAACTCATTTCCCCATGTACCTGTTAATGTAGCCATGTGTCGCTCTGACGTAGGGATCACCCCGTAACTTGGGCCTTTGAGCCTGTGGTAAGTTATTCATTAACTATCTTGGGATACAAAGCCACTGTATCATCCATGTTACTAAATTTATCTTCCCCATATGTTGCCATAGAAATAATTTTATCTACAAATCCATAAACAGTGGAAAGTACAGGGAAACATCAACACACATAATACTCCTTTCGAGAATATTTGTTACATAGGAGATATGACTATGCTATCTAATTCTTTTAGGTGAAAAAAAGGTCAGCAAAAGAGGAAGCCTCCCCCCCCGCCCATCGACCCTTTTAGGCCAAGCTAACAAGAAGAGTGAGGACGACAACCATGGAGGTTAGAAAGACTGCCATGGAAATATCTTGAGAGACTGAACAGAAAAAAAAAAAAAATCTACACTATCATATCTGCAAGGAAAAATCAATTACGAGCAACGAGTGAAGCCAGCAAGAGAAGTTTACTGTCAGTGTAGGAGCGGAAAGTTAGAGTGGCCTGGCCCGGTCCACTCGACCATCATACTTTTCAGAGGTTAATAACTTTTAGTTACGACGAATATATATATATATATATATATATATATATATATATATATATATATATATATATATATATATATATATATATATATATATAATATTATATTCGTCGTAATGCTAACAATAAAAGAAAGAAAAAAATGGAAGTACATAAATCTTTAAATAAAAACCGAAGGAAATGTTTAGTTTCATCAGAAGTAAGACATTAATACCAACAACAGGCTTGTTAGTTTTAGAAAGTAGAGAGCATGGAAATAACGAAACTAAGATGGCTAAAATTGGTAATGTTTTCTTTGCATCATTATTTATAGCAGAAAACTCATGTTCAGTTCCTTTGTCTTCTTTCGTACACATAGAACAAAGCAGCTCAATTAGTGACATCGTGATCATGAGAGAGATGTTTTGTTTTCGATCGGTAAATTTAAGTTTAATAAAACACCGGGTCCCGATGATTGCCTGCGCCGAGTTGCGCCAACGGTCCATACCAGGATTCAGGCCCAGACATTGTAAGTCCGGCAAATTCATTTGATGGTTGCATGTATTCGTGAAGTGGGAGCGTCAGGATTTAGGCTGACACTGAAAGGGAGCCTGATCTACTTCCCCCTCTTAGGTTTGCATGTGATTCCTTTGACACTAGATGTACATTAGATCCAAGATCAATGGAGCACTTTCTTGATTTTGCTCAGATCGTACTGGCCTTACAAGATAATGAGATGAACAGTTCCTACATTACCAGGCATCAGTGGGTTGCACCTTCCATGCAGACCAGCAGTAGGGTAAACCATCTTCTATAAATTTTCATTGATATTCGTACCTCTGAAGCATCGAATCAATGAATTAGAATAGCAGATGTATAAAAATTCCCCGTTAATATATTTCGAGCAACAGGAAAGGATAGGAATGTTATGTAATATACAGTATTCAAATAGTTGTGTAATATACAGTATGTATATTAGTGTTATAATTTTTTTACAACCTTATGTTCCTGTACCTCAAGTCGATGAACTTTTGCTTAAAAACAAAGAGAAAAGCCCTTATTCCTCTCAGTTAAAAAAAAAAAAAAAAATGTCACCCCGAAATAAAAATAAAATAGATTTTTGCAAGTGTATATTTACATGTATAGTAATAATAATAATTTAAAAAAAAACTTATACAAATGCATTTATATTAAAAATCAGTGTTTATTACTTAGAATAACTCTAACTTGTTGTTTGGCTTTGTTTCTGCAGGCAGCATAAAGTTCCTGCATCACTCTGATTGCTTTATTGGTATCTTGAGTAAGGATGGTTCCTGCTTCCAGTGATTCTGCAATGAGTTTAGTGCTTATTTGTAAGGTTTCAATATTTGGGACAAGTTCTTGAAGTAATATTCATTGTACATCTGATTGGTAAACCAGTACTCTGTCCATTAGTACGAAATGAATCCGCATATCATCTTCAAATTCTTCCTTGTTGTAGCCATAAGAATGAATGCAAGGATAGCGAGAATTCCTCTTGAATTCCACCTCACATTACTGATATTTATAATTTTGTGAAATTTAATCAAAGAAAATGCCCTTTTCTTCAAAGAATATAAACACTCGTGTTAAATGGCACAAAAATTTCATGTCATCTCTCCATCCTGACTTATCGAGGATCTCTTCTGTTCCATTAAACAAACTGTGACTTTAGTTTTTCATAATTCATTTTTAGTAGAGACACAAGTAGATGTTCGATGTTTGGAGAATTAGTGTTAGCGCCAAGTTCTTCGTCCATCACTAAACGGAGAATCTTGTCCAGAACGTGATGCTGACAACCGATAAATTGTGGTTTGTTGAATCTCTAATCCGAGAATATTTGTTGTAGTCTAACAACAGCTCCACTCTTTTTCCCAGTGTTAACGCTAGTTGTATCAGCAATGATCATTTTTATTGCATGCCATAAGTTGTATTCAGCAATAACTTTTGCATTTCCTTCAGCAATAGTTTCAGCTATGCCATTTCCCAAACGCAATGCATCCAATTTTATTTCGGTTCTTTCAGTTTCATGTAGTACTACCTGGTACTCATTTTCATCAATCCACTTTCCATCGAAATGTAAAGACCATGTTTCCAACTGTAACTTTTCAATCATTTCCTCCTTCAGTGTAGCAGTCTCTTTGTATCTTCACTTGTAAATTGCTGCTTGACTTGGAGCTGGAATGACAATACCATCTTGTGACAATTGTTTGCATATTTTAGCAGTTTTATTTGTCGATACTCAAGTGGATGTCACCAGGTTAGTTGCAACTTTACTTCTGTTGTGTTTTCTGGTTGGTGGATGATTAGTCTCTTTTTCATCCTTATATTCGCTGTCATCAGATTCAGTGCAACTACCACTAGATGAAAGATCAGCGAAGCTACCACTAGATGAAAGATCGTAAGATGTTGATGGTACTATATGTGCATCAGGCAGTTTTCGTCTTTTTCAAGGGTGAATGGTTTCCTTACTTGCAACTTGACCTGTTAAGTACCCCACTTCTCCTTTGCTTTGCACTTGTAGGTGTTAGAGTTGTTTATCTTTAGTGGATAATCACTGACCCTTTACTTTTCTGACATCAAGAAGTATATTTAGAGCATCATAGTTTCCCCCTCTTCACACATTCATTGTAAGATTTTAGCATCTTGTCAAGCTTTGCTTGTATTGCTTGATCTGACACACGTGAAAAGTTCAATTTATTCTCCCATAACTTTGTAACTTCTATGGAAATTTTGACCGTGCGTTCTTTTCTTAATTTGATTTTTGCTCCAAGAAACTGGTAATGTCCAACAACTTGCATTTGGTTTGGCATTCTGCATATTTCTTCTAATGAAGGCTCTTTTAAAGGCACAGTTCCACTTCTTCTATGTGACTGCTGGAACCGCACCAAATTACTGGTCCAGACATCCTTGTTCTTTTCTACGAGAGTATCACTTCTTTTGTGCGACATTATGGTTATCTGAAAAACAAAAATATTTAATATACAACGGAAAACTGCGTTCTGTTTTATGATATTTAGATTATTCTAGAATGTTCTAAACAATGTTAAACCATACTAGAACGTTACAAACTGTTCCAGAAAGTTCTAAACAGTTCTTAAAGCTTCTGTGCAAGTCTATAAAGTTATAAAAAAACTATATAAAGATTGATAAACCGATAGACCTTGAGTGTGGTAACGTTAAATATATGCTATTCCATTTTTTTTATTTGGGGGTGATCTTTTTTTAAAACTGAGAAGAATAGCATTTTTTTCTTTGTTTTAAACAAAAGTTTATCAATTTATGATACAGGCTATCTTTTATATGAAAAAAAGCATCACAAACTTATAACCCTAATATATGGAATATATAAGTTGTGTGGCTTTTTTTAATATGTGAAAAAAAAAAAAAAAAAAAAGCCTTTGTGGCTGCTCTGTTGTCACCTAAACTAGTGCTGTCTTATACTTTGGGGGATCCATACTTAAATAAGAGTTGGACTAGAAACGATCTCAGTTTAGTGTAAATATTGTTTATTTCGCATCATTTGTAGCAGGAAGTGAAATGTCTGTTATACAAATTAATGCAATACGTCTTCTCTGTAGTATTGCAACTGTGCCCTAACAAAAAGCAGGTGGCCTTATTTTTCACAATCCGTAGTCAGATAATACTCAGACCTGAGGACGTGTTGAACAAAACTCTGACTCGCACCTTACGAATCACGGCATGTCTACAGCTTCAAAAACCCACGCAACAGACATATAAGTTTTCCCTTTAAAACTGTGGCAGTATTGTTTGAATTACCTAGGCTTGAGTAGAGTTCACAGCTCTAGTAGGAAATTGTTTAGTCTTACATATTTTGCGACTTCGGGTAGTTTCGTTGGATGTCCTATCTTCCATGTGGAAGATTAATAGACCACAAATCCCCAATATTATCGTCTGGATTTTATGTATCAAAATTTGAGTTTTTCCGATCGTTTGTGTTACTCCATTCTTTTCACTTTATCTTAGCCAAAATTCTCGTCCATTTTGCAGCTTGTGTCATGTAGCTCACGGCAGAATAAGACAATATTATGATAAGATACATTCCATAGCACTTCTTCGTGACTAGCATCATATTTTAATGTTAATCTGTTGTTGCAGCTCAGCATTCAAGTTGCACTGATGGTAATTTTAGGCAATGTTAGAGTTAAAAGGGTAAAACACTCATGTTAAAGACAGCTCTAGTCTTGAACTCCAGCTATGCCAGACGATTTGATTCAGCTGAGAGTGAGTCAGCAGAGACGATGATTGTTACCACTGGCACCCCATTACCCCGTTCATGGCCGGGAAAACTCAAGTGTTCTATTCCCTCTAACGTTAGTTCATTTGATTGGCTAGAGTGCCCGGGACAGAAGTGGTGCTAAGGCCAGGGGACTTGGTACAGTTTCCAGTCTGGAGTCTCCACCACGACCCCCGCTACTGGCCCCAGCCTGACAAGTTCCGTCCAGATCGCTTCATGCCCGAGAATAAGGCCAACATCAAGCACTTCACTCATCTGCCCTTTGGAGCAGGACCCAGGAACTGTCTCGGTAACGTCACATGTGTATTTATACCTAACTTAACATAATCTATCCTAACCTAACCTTATCCAGCGTGCCCTTACCTAAAACGGCTGCAAACAAGGCCAGCATCAAACACTTCACTCATCTGCCCTATGGAGTGGGACCCAGGAACTGGCTTGGTAACGTCACATGTGTCTTTCCTTTTTCTGATTCCTAACCAAACATAATCTAACAAGCTAACCTGATCTCACCTGAGCTTGCTAAGATAACTCTCCTAACCTAAAACTTAATGTAACCTACCGAAGCTAACCTTAGTTAACCTAAGTTAACCTACTTTGCAGCGAACAAAGTCAACGTCAAGCACTTGCTAATGTGGCATGTGTTTTCGGCTTTCTGATACCTGACCAAACTTAATTTAACTTAATATTCTGATCCACCTTCGTCTGCCGTAACGTAACGTAAACGAAACAAACTTATCCTAAAACCTAACCTCATCAAACTTAACAGGCAAATAACGTCAACATGAAGCACATTTTACACACATGCCTTTTGGAACTCAACCTGTGCATTATATTAGTAACTTGCCATGTGTTTTTAGTATACTGATAACTAACCTAACCTTACCCGAGAATAAACCAAATCTAACCTAACCAGTCCTAACATAACCTTACGTTACCTAACCTTATCTTATTTCACTTAAGCTAGCCTAATATAATGTATAGGAGACAAGGTCAGTATTAATTACCAGACACACATATCCGTTGAAATGGGATCGAGAAACTGCACTGGTAAAGCGATATATATTGTTTTGCCTGATCCATAACATCACCGAATCTGAAACTAACCTGGTTCAACCATACCAAATTTAACCTAGTTCAGCCTAACCTCACCAAATCTAGTTCAACATAGTCTAACTTAATCTAGTTCAACATAACCTAATCTACTCTAGTTCAATCTAACCTAACCTAGTTCAATCTAACCTAACCTAAGTTCACCCTAACCTAATTTACCCATGTTCACGCTAACTTAATATAATGTAACTAAACCTAACCTAAGCTGGTTCAACCTAACATAACCCAGATTTATCCTAATATCTACCAGGAAACAAAATCAAGACCGTCTCACACACTTTTTTCTTTAATAATGGGACGCCCGAACTGCACTGGTTCTATGCCAGGAACAATGCCCATTAAACCAGAGGTCGATTCGAGGGCCGGCCAGATTCTTGGAATAAGTTTATTTCCTAAGCCTTTATTATTACTGTACTGTGTATTTTTTTTACTACTAAATAATATTAGCAAAGGTCGATACTAAACAAGCCCACTACATAGTTACTGTCAGAAATAACTATGTTCTGTCATTTACATCAGCGCACGCAACAGGATGGGCTTTTGTGTTTGGTCCGGGTTCCCTGCTGTTAAATTTGTCTGTCTGTCTGGTTCTTATCAAGATTATGTAAAAAAATATATATATATATTAGATGGAATATCACCAGATTTCTCATAATGACAGGACCATCCGAGGAACTGATGATTAAATTTGTAAAAAGGTAACAGGTCACAGACCAAAGGGAAAGCCAACTTACAGTTTTGATACGATTGCAACCGAACTTGGTGGAAAATGCATAGATGAGAAAGAGTAAACTGATTCAGCTTTGAAAACTATCGATCATACATAAAGGTCACAGGACAAAGTCAAATATTCGACCGTTTATTTCAAGCAGGCCGGACTTGTTTTGGATCAGTTTGTGAAAAGGGATATTGTTAAACAAGGGTAAATTACTCTTGTTCTCAGAACAGTAGAACAAAGGCAACGTTATTGGGTACGGTCAGGTTATACTTATCATGCACTATGAACCAATCTTGGTGGATGGGTTTAGGGTTAGGTAAGGATTACTTAATTATACCTCTGCCCACGTATGGTGGCGGAGGCATTAAGTCATTGGTCTGTACGTCAATGCGTGCATTCATGCTTGCGTTCATGATTGCTTGGGTCCATGTGTCCTTAACACTATTTTGGACGCAATATCTCTTGAACCCATCGACGGCCTTCCGGTAAGAAGCGATGAACTGATAGGTCAGTTAGGTGATGGGGTCAAAGGTCAAGGTCGTATGGAAGTCAACTTAGTTTATCCTTGTGGGTGCGATTTCTCCGGAAACCGTCAATACTTCTGTCAGTGATACAATATCAAGGGACAACTAACTGATTAGGTCATGAAGGTCAAGGTCACATGGTGTTGGCACAATATCTCTTGAACCTACGAATTTCGACCAAACTTTTGCCAGTTTTACAGTATGAAGAAATGACGAACTGATTGCCTCAGCAAGGTCAAGGGGTCAAAGGTCAAGGGGGTCAAAGGTCAAGGTCGTATAGGTGTGCGTGCAATATTACCTGAACACCGAGATGGATTTCAATGAATTTGTCAGTGATATTGTATGAAGGGACAATGAACTGATTAGGTCAGCAAGGTCAAGGAGTCGAAGGTCAAAGTCATGGACGTGGGTGCAATATCTCCTGGACCCCTTAACGGATTTAGATTGAATTTTTGTCAGTGATTCAGAATTAAGGCATGTTAAACTGATTAGGTCAGCTAGGTCAAGGGGGCAGAGGTGAAGGTCATATGTATTAGACTTGATTTATGTTTGAGGGAGCGATATATCCTGAACCTGTTGCCGGATTTCAACGAAACTTTTTCACAAACACAGTATGGAAGAATGATGAACCACTTAGATTGACAAAGCGAAGGTCATATGAGTGTGGACACGATATCCCCTGTACACCTCGACGGATTTCGACTAAATTTTTGTCAGTGATACAGTATGAAGGGACAGTGAACTGATTAGGTCAGCAAGGACATGGAGTCAAGACCAAGGTCATGTGGGAGTGGATGTGATATCTCTTAAACCGCTTGATACATTTCGATCAAACTTTTGTCAGTGATACAGTATGAAAGGACGATGAACTGATTAAATCAGTTAGGTCAAGTGGTCTAAAGTCAATGTCATAATTCAGGGTCATTAGATCAACAAGATTAAATAGTCAAAGGTCAAGGGCATGTGCGTGTAGGCGTAACATCTCTTGAGCTCCTTGACTGATTTCGACCTGACTTTTGTCAGTGATATAGTATGAAAGGACAATTAACTGATTAGATTAGCAAGCTCACGGGGTCAAGGTCAAGGTAATACAGGTGTGGTCGTAATCTGCTGAACCGCTTGATGGATTTCGCCCAAACTTTTTTCAGTGATACGGTATGGTAGGACAATGAACAATTTTTGTCAGCAACGTCAAGGGTCCAAAGTTCAATGTCACATGGGTGTGGGTGCGATGTCTCCTGAACCCATCAACGGATTTCGACGAGATATTTGCCGGTGATAAAGTATGAAGGGATGATGAACTGATTAGGTCAGCAAGGTCAAGGGCATATGAGTGTGGGCGCGATATCTCCTTAAACCTTCAATGGAATTAGACTAAACCTTTGTTAGTGATACAGGTTAAAGGGCCAAAGGTCAAAGCCATATGGGTGTGGGTGTAATATCTCCTCAACTCCTTGAAGGATTTCAACAACACTTATGTCAGTGATAAAAGAATCAATGGACGGTGAACTGATTAGGTCAGCTAAGTCAAAAGGTCGATTGCGTATAGGGGAAGGAGTGGCTCAATCGGTAGAGAGGTGGCCTGCAGTCCTAACAGACCCAGGTTTTTCTACAACTTTTTCTTCTTCTTCCTTATCAGTTTCTTCTTCTTCTTCTTCTGCTTCTTCTTCTTCATATTCTTCTTGTAGTTATTATTCATTCTATTTAAATTGCAAATGCACCTGGACAGAAAATTTATGAATATCGTATGAGAATGTGGAGAAACTCCTAATATTCATCACGATATTTACTGAGTGACGATGAGAGCTCATGTGTCACCCAGGTGACTGTACTCTATAATATGTGATGGAGCCTGACCATATCATAAAACAAAATTAATGTTCCATAATTAACCATTAGATATTTGAACTCACACCTGCATACATTGAGTATTAATAATTATGTGGCCCTAACATCATAATCTTTCCCTCCAGCAATGCGGTTCCATCAATACAAGCACTTTGATGATGATGATGATGATGTTTCCTTCCAGCAATGAGGTTCGCCCTGATGGAAGTGAAGGTCGCTCTGGCCAAACTCGTGCTGGTCGTTGAGATGGCCGTGGCTGCGGGACATGAAGAAATTACCACCGACAGTGCTTCACTTGTGCTCCGGCCCAAGAAGGGTTCTAAACTCCTTCTTAAACCCCTAAACCCGATGGCTTAACTGTGATTGTGTGCGTGTGTGTGTTTCCGTTTATTTTTGCTAACTTCAACAGGTTTTGTGCACCTAAGAGATATTTCTTGTTTTGGAATGGTTGTTTAAGTCTTTATTAAAGCCTTCTAGATCAAAAGTATCTCTTCAACCGAACAGAATCGTCTGGAGGTACCAAGAATGAAACAGAATATACGTCATCGGAATGAAGTGGTTAATCCAAGGGGAGGAACTGTGATGCTGAGGAGTCCACAAAGAGAGAGAAAAGCAACATCAGCAAACGCAATGAGAAGCAGAACTTAGTTAAATTACTTGCAAAACATAATCGACCATATGGAGGGGACAACTCTTGGTTTTCATTTTAAATGGCAATATACAGGATTACGCAGTAGAGAGTGAGTTGTGTGAAGATGAGAATGTTAAGTTTATACGGGGAAACGCCTGTGAAAGCAAAGTCTGAGAAGAGGTATCAACATGATTTTCTTAGAAGAAAGGCTGGTTGATGACAAAACTGCATGGAAAGTTGAACATAATACAGGAGGATAAGAGTTACCATGAGAGAAAGTTTGACCAAAAACACATATATATTATCTACAAGAACACAGTCAATAAATTATTAGACCCACCATTTCCTCTCCTTACTATATCGTACCACGATATTCCGAACTTTGAATATAGCGACCACTTGGACCCTACTCCACCGAACAAAATTCGCATAAAATGGAACAAAATGTCGGTTTAGCTAAGTTTTCTAATTGAAAATATTTAATGTTTACCGCTCAGTTCTCAAGGTACAGCAAAATCACATGAAACATTGAAAGATAGTACGAGTATTGTGAACACATCCATCTGTTGGGTATCCATAATCAAAATTTAGTATATAATGGCCATGGGTTAGTTACAGCAAATTACTCGATACAGCATCAGCCCTCCTCCCCCTTCCCATAAAATGACACATTTATTCTACCCTGATTAGGATCCCATACTTCCATCATCTCAGTTGGATTTCTGACCAAGTTGGAGGACCGATTAAATTGTCTAATAACTAAAGGCTCACTCCTACCACCTGTATAGATGCTTCACCTTAACCTGGTCCAGATTTTCGTCCCCTTGCAACTCATTCCAGGCAGCTCAGTTGCAGACAACGACAATACTACCACACCACATCCTTTCTATGGCATTATTCAGTACTAACATTACATTCTAGTGTTATTTTTACTACCTCAACTCAGTGTTCATGAGGAAGAGATGGCAATATTTGGTCAAGTTAGAGTGAAAAGAGTATAGTAACAAAAGTGGCTGAATTTTGTCAAGGACAATTAATGTTCAAGTTGTGAGGGTGGCTCAGCTCCAATACGTGAAAACAATTAGTAACAATTAGTTTAAGTGAATAAGAAAACAGAAAATAAAAGAGGCTAAAGTGTCTCATGAGAATATAAATACTGCATTACACCAGACGAAGAATCAGGGTTATCTTGGGGCAGAAGTGCCTTGATGATCAGAACAGTATAATGGAATTCTGTACGACATCTTAGTGTAACTTCTGTTATTTCTTGATAATTTTCATCGTCATAAGATCAGATCCAACAAGAATGTAAAGGTTAGATATTTAAGATATAATGAATTTAAAGCAAAATGTATGTTTTCCACCAAAGAGAAGCCTGGGTTGAGAAAAGAAGGGCTACTCTGTTTCAAGTGGTGACATGTAGAGGTGTATGGTATGTAGGAGGACTACTGGGCCTTGATAGCAGGCTGTGAAGCCTATGCCCAGAGTCGGACACATAAAAAAAAAAAAAAAAAAAAAAAAACATCAGCATGACCTGTGATTCACAACTTATGTGACGTTAAACCCTTAGCTTCGAGTAAAAAATTATTGCTGTCCACCTCGGTGGTGCCAAAAATAGATCTTTCGCACCACTTACAGAGTTTGTATAGAAATACTGAATGTATATTAACCCTTTCAGTGTCATTGTCGCATACTGACACCCATTCCCACATCTGGCTTTGATCTTAGTCAAGCAGGCTTAGTAATAAAATGTGTGAACAGTAATTCCCGGGAGCTGCTAAGTATGTCAGCTGCCTTGAGGGAACCATGCTGTCGTCACGTGTATATATATATATATATATATATATATATATATATATATATATATATATATATATATATTATATATGGAAGTGAAAAAGTTACTACATGACAGTATTGTGATACCAACTCTAACGTACGGAAGTGAACCTTGGACGTTGTTGGAAGGACACAAGTCAAGAGTGAGAGCAGTGGAAATGAGTTATTTAAGAGGAGCCTGTGGAGTCACATGGAGAGACAGGCTGACGAATGAGGATATAAAGGAGCGTTGTGGTGTTGATGTGGATGTGATAGGAAGCGTTATGAGGAACATACTGAGGTGGTTTGGCCATGTGGAGAGGATGGAGGGTGAAAGACTGACGAAGAGAGTGTATGTGAGTGAGGTGGAGGGGGAAAGAGGGAGGGGGAGGCCGAGGATGAGATGGAGGGATGGGGTGGAGAGGTATATGAGAGAGAGGGGTGTGAGTTGGGAGCATGGGAGTGAAATGGCAGGGGACAGGGCGACTTGGAGGCGATTTGTTTGTGGCCACCCCAAACGGGACTGAGGCGTCTGGCAATAGATATATATATATATATATATATATATATATATATATATATATATATGAGCCTCTGTGGTACAGTGGTAGAGTGTGCGTTTCGTACACTGCTGGTGAACCAGGGTTCGTGCCCCACCAGGGTAATAAACTTTGGGAGTGTTCACCCGGCCACGTACTGCATTGCCAGACACAAGGGGTGCTGTGGTTGAACCAGTGTCGCTTACTATAAAATATGCTTCCACCCAGTCGGCTTGCGTGGGACGATTACGCTTGGTTCACAGACAACACACACATCCAAAGCCATTACAACACTATAATTACACTTACAAGCACTTCTCACCCTACATACGATCTCTACCAGACAGCCTGAGCCAATTGGTAGAGATACATTGGCTGTATCGTCCCGACTTCGGTCGGGATAGGCTGGTCATGCAGTGGACACTCAAACGGCTGATGATGATGATGATGATGAAATTATATATATATATATATATATATATATATATATATATATATATATATAATATATATATATATATATATATATATATATATATATATATATATATGTTTAATGACCGGCAAACCTATCGGTCTCTTTAACCCATTGGACCCCAGTGTCCGGAATATTGGACAGATCTGGGATTTTTCATGTCTTTATAAAGTAGGGAAACCCCGGGTAGGGACCTATGAGCTTAGCGGCCATGAGCTGATAGGCGGAGGGCGGTACGCTTATTGCCCTCCCAGTGCAATGCCTCGCCCAGCACCCCTGGGATCCAATGGGATATTTATATATATATTGCCTCTGTGTCCTTTGTACACTGAAGGACGAGGGTTCGCGCCCCGCCAGGGTAATAAACTTTGGGAGCATTCTTCTGGCCACATACAACTTTGGCGGACACTAGGGGTGCTGTGGTTGAACCAGTGTTGCATACTATGAAGTATGCTTGCACCCAGTCGGCGTGCGCGGGCCGATTACGCTTGGTTCACAGACTTCACACACATCCAAAGCCACTCCAACACTACAATTACACTTACAAGCACTTCACACCCTACATACAATCTCTACTAGACAGCCTAAGCCACTTGGTAGAGATACATTGGCTGTATCGTCCCCACTTCGGTCGGGATAGGCCGGTCTTGCAGTGGACACCCAAACGGCTGATGAGATTATATATATATATATATATATATATATATATATATATATATATATATATATATATATATATAGATAGATAGATAGATATAGGCATACTGCCTAGATAAGTGGAACCAATATTGTGCATTTTCATTATGATATATTGTCACTGCATGCACTACACAGCTCGTAAATGTACTCACAAGTCCATGAACGCATTCAATTAATGATCAGTTTTCACTGAAGACTGTGAGAAAATTGCAGATACGATAACTCCATATCATGAGCAGGAAAATACATACATTTACCTTTCCGGTAACACATATCAGCATTTTTACCCATGTAGTCCATATATTTGATAGAAATAATACGTCTTGAAATTGGTATATTCATATAGATATATACGCTTAACATAATATACCAATATATACTCCGATACCCGTATAAATACATATTTTATATGTATCGGGCTTTATATATTTAGAAAATATTACTCATTTTCCTCAAGATAATGTCGTCATTGTGTGCAATGACAATCTGCTCAATGTACTCTCTTATCCCGCCCCTTTGAATTCATAATTGTTTGCGGAAGGGTCTACGAGAAAAAAACATGATAAATACGGAACATCAAATATTACTACATGAAGATACTGCGTGTAGTAGGGGTAGGCAGCCCCACCCAGGGAAGTACTACCGCCAAGGTTACGGGAGACTCAAGGAATAGCCTGGATTCCATTTTCACTCCTAGGCCTTGGTAGCTGGTTACACATCTTTCTGCCTCACACACTGGAGGGCATCAGGCTGCCCTCTTTACACAACACACACATTCACATTATATTACATTACCTTAAACCAGCTATCCTCTCTCCAAAAAACACCAATCTTGTCATTACATATCATACCCATTCCACAACACATCCCTGTTCTCCCCCCCATAAAAAGAACCATGGCTGCTGCTATACTAGGAATCAGTGCGGTGGTTTCTCAGGTGACCACCACCGTCAGGGCTGGGTCGTCTGCACAGGGCCCTCCCGGTCGTCATCAAGCGACTGTGCCACCTCCAGTGTTGCGGCACCCTAAATCTGCTCGTCAGTGCAGTAAAATTTTCTTTTGCAATATTAGGGGACTTCACTCCAACATCATCTCTGTTCAAAATATCCTCCATTTTGAATCCCCTGATATGCTATTTCTGACAGAGACACAAGTAAGCTCCACCTCTGATTTAGCTAGATTTAATTTTCCTGGTTATATCTTGATTCAAAAGGAGGCGTATGTTGCCTTGCTAAATCAGAAATTCCCCTGGAGGAGATTACTATATTTAATTGTTCTTTTTTCGACTATTCCATATACAAATTAAATTCTTTTGTTGTGTTTATCGTTCCCCTAATGCCCCTTCAGAGCCGAGTTTATTTGACTCTCTGTCTTCACAACTAAGTGTCCTCAACATTAATACTGCATCAGAAATTACTATTCTGGGTGATTTTAATGTCCATAATTCGAATGGCTCACTTATTTACCCAGAACTGATGACTCTGGTCTTGAATGTGCGCTATTCGCAGACTCTTTTAATCTCACCCAGTTAGTCAGTCAACCCACCCGTATACCAAACAACCCCAGTCAAAATCCCCACCTATTGGACTTGTGTCTAACAACCAATTCAGATAATATAGTGTCGAAGTGAAGTCCCCCCTCAGATCCTCGGATCATTGTCTGATTTAAGCCACCAGTTTAACACCTACCACACCCTCCTGCTCTGAACCTGTCGTGATGACTAAATGGCACTAGGACAGGGCTTACTGGAAGGGACTTCAAAATTGTCTCATGGATGTTCCTTGGACCTTCTTTTTCTTCCATGATGCAAATTCCACATTGGGCCACATACAGGATTTCATTAAAGTCGGCATGGAAACATTCATTCCCCATCATAGTTACAGAAAAAGATGCAATTCTCCTAAATGGTTTGACCACAATTGTGCTAGAGTAACAGATCATAAAACAATAGCCTATAACACTTATACAAGGACCAAAACCAAAGAAGCCTTTAACTATTATAAAAATATCAGAAACCATGCCAAAACTATTATCAATCTTAATAAATCAAACTTTCTACATAGACAAGCTAACAAACTACTAAACAATCCAAATGATAAAATATTCTGGTCAACCCTTAATTCATTCAAAATTAACTTCACTACCACCTCTTCTATTCCACCGTTACAGTCCCCCAATGGAAATCTAGTAAGCGACCCACGTGGAAAAGCTAACCTTCTTGTTGACATTTTTTCAACAAACTCAACCCTAAATTCAGAAAATCATATTATTCCTGTATTTGATTTTGATTCCCCTCAAATACCTCCTTTCATGATTCAAACCAGATACGTACAAGCTGTATTACAGAATCTCTCAGCAGACAAAGCCGCTGGTCCAGATGAAATTCCTTCAATAGTACTTAAAAATTACCCCTCAATGTTGGCTCCTGTATCAGCAAAATTTTTCCGCTTATGCATCCGTACCTCCATTTTACCAGTCCCATGGAAAGAATAAAAAATCCATCGTGTTCCTAAAAAGGGGGCAACTTCTGATCCATCAAACTATACACCAATTGCAATAACTTCCGTTCTTGGTAAAGTTTTTGAGACACTAATTAACAAACACATAGTCAACCATCTAGAAATCAATAAATTGATCAATGATCGGCCGTATGGATTTAGACAAGAACGTTCAACTGTAGACATTCCTTGCCTTCTAACCCATCAGATTAACAAAACAATAGACCAACATGGTGAAACACACACAATAGCACCTGATATTTCAAAAGCATTTGACAGAGTATGGCACCAGGCCTTATTGTCTAAGATGTCACACTATGGCCTTGCACCACCGGTTCCTCTAATTTCTTCTTACCTTCATAGTAGAAAAATACGGGTCATGGTAGATGGAATTTATTCTCAGTTTCATTCCATAAATGCTGGTGTACCTCAGGGATCAGTTTTGGCGCCAACCCTCTTTCTCATTCATATAAATGACCTATCTGTCACGCACAACCCAATACACTCTTATGCTGATGACTCGACCCTTCATAGTTCTTTCACATTTAGTACCTCCTGTACACAATTTGATATTATAAATTCCCAAATAAACACAGCAATTTCTCTGAACCATGACCTTTCTAAAATTAATCAATGGGCACAAAAAGAATCTGGTCTCATTTAATGCTCAGAAAACTAAATACATTAATTTCTCCAATAGAAAGAATCCCTCAGACTCTCACATAATTTTAAATTATGTCAGTATTCCCATATCCACTACAATTGATATCCTAGGTATTACTCTAAACACCAACCTAAGCTGGACAGCTAATGTTAAATCCATTGCTAAAAATTCTTCTAAAAAACTGGGACTTATGTACAGAGTTCGTGAGTTCTTCACTGACGAGCAGATGGCCACAATATACAAAAGTCATGTGTGTTCTCAGATCGAATACTGTTCACCACTGTGTAGTGGATGTGGAGCGGTTGTATTGAGGCAGTTAGACAAAATTCAAAATAAAGCCATTAAATTAATCAATAATCCTGCCATAACGCAGGAACTTCCTCCGTTATCAGTACGTAGAGATGTTGCTTCTTTAGCACTATTTTATCGATATTTTTACCGTAAATGCTCTAACGAACTGGCTTCAATTGTGCCTCCCCTTCACATTTTCTCCCGAAATACTCGGGCAGCTGGGAGCGCCCATGAACTCACACTCTCTCCCCCATAATGCAGAGCCACTGCTTATCAAAATTCATTTATCCCCAGAACTACTACTCTCTGGAATTCACTTCCTGGGAGTTGCTTCGCACATACATTTAATCTTCTCGATTTTAAATCCATTTGTTATAAGTATTTTATGAATGGAGGATGCCTTTAGGCACATGGACTTTTTTTTTTTTTCCTTTGATTTTCCTTCCTCCATTCATTATTAAAAAAAAAAAAAAAAGAGAGACACTTGCTGTACTTTCATATCTACTATTTAGCCCATATAATCACATACACCCCTTATAATGATGTTGATTTTCTCAGCCATTAGTCAGATTAAGCGCATCTTCTCTGATTGGTAGGAACTTGAAAAGACCGCGTCAGAGAGAAATATTGCTATAGGCAGGTGCGCCAAAGTTCTAAAAAATTTGAACTCAGGCTTAGTAGACTAATAAAAACCAAAAAAATAAATAAATATTTTTACTACACTCGATTTACACTGGAAAATTTAGGTGTCCACGTTCATGCAGTGTGATGAGTTGAAATCACATGTTTTATGGCTATTGGAGCATATTTTGGTCGACCAGCTCCCAGGCAGGTTGGAAGTATTCGCCGCCGACCACTGCACGAGACAATGATTGCATCACTCCATTCCAGGCCATTCATCAAGCATAAACACATACTTTGCGCCATAAGGAGGTCGACAATCGTAAAACATGGCGAGAATCTGGACTGTATGGCGCAGGGGCACGAAAATGCACATTTTGCAGCTAATCGGTTAAAAAGATTTGTTGAAGTATAACAGTTACTATCTCGCCACCTGTCCACAACAACGTAGTTAATTCTGATGCCAGTCACTAATTACTGTACTTGTATAATAAAGTATGCCATGAGTCAGTATAAAAATTTTCATTTCCTTAAGCAGTCGTTGTACACATCGCAAAATTTAGATGGACCACAATGCAACCAATCTTCACTTCAGAACAGGTAGAGTTGACCATGATTCCCAGGACACATCTGGAGGTATCTGGCATTCTCTTACTAACGACGTACTATTAACCTAAGAATGAAAGCGGCAATTTTTGTCGTGCCCGCCGATTGGTTACAGAGGCTTAATTCCATTGATTACCAGTGTGAGAATAATAAATTACATATTAAGCATCTCTAAAATGTACTGCGTGATATTGTCAGTATAATGGTAGCGATATCACATCGTTCACTCATACTGGGTAGATGTATCAGCATTATTTCCATATATCTAAAATTGGTTAATCTGTATTAACATGAGGAACAGGAGGCTTTGCAGCCAATGTTACATGTAGCTGGATTCACTTCAAAGGATCGGAACAGAATTCATATTGACAAAATTAAAGTACAGTATTGTTTCTTCGTCGCTAGTTGATGTTTAACATATGATATTTTGGTCTTACGGTGCCTCAGTTCCTCGTTGATGTGTCCTAATGCAGTTTGACCTAAGAAGCATTGCATCATTTCATAGTCACTGTGTAACGGAACCCTCTGTGTGGGGGGGAGGGGGGAGCTTCACGGAAGGAAGCGTCGGTTCTTTTCACACTACCGTTATTATAATTTGATTCATATTTGTAAAAATTACTACCTATTTTCCATTGGCAGTGATCTGTTATAATAATAAAGAATACATATAGCATACAGTATAAGTAATGAACAATTTCTCCCTGTAACAGCAAACAGTCTGGTTCTGTATTTCAGAATAATAGTAATTCGGTGCATAAATATGTCAATCGCATTCAAGTTATGAAATTGTGCGTTAAAATAATGATCGGTGACCTCAACAGTAGTCTTTAATCTAATAATGTAACACACAGAATGAACCGAGGTATAGAGATGCTTATCACTCCAACGTTAGGCTCAAAGAGCCCTCAGATCTCACACGCTGTAGATATGGAATATCACGCTGATAAAGTTACCATGCGGGGTCCCATAGTTGGTATGAACGAGAGTGGCCTGTCTCCAAGCGAAATATCAAGGGAACTTGGAATATCACGCACTATAATTGGCTGCAGAGTTAGGGTGAACAGGGTAACCTTAGAGATCGTTGGCAGACGGGAGGACCAAGAAAAACCACCGCTAGTGTTGACCGGAGGATCCGCTATCTCGCTGAAGCTTCCCCTTTCAAGAACTCAGCGCAAATTAGAAATGAGTTTAGTCTGAAAGTGTCTTCACTAACAGTTTGGAGAAGACTTCATGAAGATGGGTCTATCATCGAAACCCCACCATCAAGGAGGCAATAAACGAACGGAATAGAGAGGGGAGGCTCCAGTCTGCACAACGGTATCAACATGAAGGTTTTGATTTAGGGGGAAAGGCTATTTTTTCGGATGAGAAAACATATTCATTTACAAGTCATGGAAAGTTACACTGTTGGCAAAGAAATAACACACGGTACGAAGCTGCAAACATTTCTAATTTAGCAAAGATCAGCCATATAACATGCAATATCTGGGGGTGGATTAGTAGACATGGAGTGGGGAAGCTAACTGAAATTGAAGGACGGTTCAGTGCTGACAAATACGTGAAAATATTGGAGGACGTTATGCTGCCATCTACTCGTGCATATGGTTCCTCGACAATGGGCCAATCACCATTATCCAAGACAGGAGTCCAGTGCACACAGCATGCAGTAAGGCGGCGGTTTGATGAGGAAAGGAGTGTGCATCTTTTGAACCTGTCCAGCAAAGGGTGCGACATCATTCCAATTGAACAGGTGTGGGCAAGCACTGTAAACACCTGGGAACCAGTCCAGGTGCGAACTTCCCGACAACAAATGCACCATGCTAAAGCTGAATGGGAAGTGATCCGTTGGAAGCTGCAATTGGTGCATAATCAATTGGTGCATAATCTCTCCCTACCAGAAATGCTAGATATTATTAGTAGTATGAAATATACTGCCTCGGGTTATGATGAAATTCCTTTTTCTAAAGTTAAATCTTGCTCTCATATAATTAGCCCTATTATAGTCCATATTATTAATTTATCTTTTAAAACTGATGTTTTCCCTGACGCTTTGAAAATTGCTCGTGTTACTCCAGTTTACAAAGCTGGTAAAAAGGAAGACTTTAACAATTATAGACCTATATCAGTTCTGCCTGTTGTAAGTAAGCTATCTGAGAGAGCTATATGTTTGAAACTTGTCCCTTTCCTTCTTGGTATCAATTGTATTAATCCTCAGGAGCATAGTTTTCTTCAGAAAAAATCAACAGAAATGAGTTTATTAATCTTTATGAATATAATCAATGAATTAGTAGAAAGAAAAGAACATGCTGTTGGGGTTTTTATAGATTTTGCCAAAGCTTAAGATTCGTTAGATCACGATATACTATTTGATTAATTGAATTATAATGGTGTAATAGGCATTTCCCTTAAATTGTTTTCTTCCTACTTAAGTAACAGGAAACAATATGTCGTTAATAATCAAGAATGTTCTGGTTGCTTAAATATCTCAATAGGAGTTCCTCAAGGGTCAATCTTGGGCCCTTTGTTATTTTTAGTTTATATTAACGATCTTGTCAATGCTAGTGACAAATTAAAACATGTATGCTGATGATACGAATAAATTAATGTCTCATGAAAATGTACACTGCTTGTTTAGTATATTAAATAGTGAAAATGAAAAATTAAATAACTGGACAAACAAATTAGTACTGAACATATCCAAGATTCACTATATGCACTTTTATAGAACGACTGAAGTTGAAACCTTACAACAGTTAATAATTGGAGTCATAATATAAGCAACCAATTAACGACTCAATTCTTGGGTGTCACCATTGACTATAAATTAAAATGGAAGGAACATATACTGAGGTAAACAGTCAGATTGCCAAAACATTTGGTATATTGTATAAAACACGTGAAATGCTTACCTCCTCTGCACTTCGAAGTGTGTACGGTCCTTAGTATATCCAGATCTTTTATATGGTATTTTTGTATGGGGTGGTGTGAGTCAAGCTTGTAAAAATCTCTTGGTTGTAATGCAGAAACAGACAGTAAGAACTATTTCTTATTTTTAAAAATATGATTCAACTAGTAATGCATTTAATAAGCTGAATATTTTAAACGCTGATCATATATATAATTATTTTAGCATACATTTTACATTTAAGGCTCAAAATGGATTTAACTGCTGTAGCAATATGTTCCAATACGTCAGTCACAATAATGATACAAGGGGCTGTGAAATAAATCTCATTATCCCAGCAATTACAACATTTACAAGCAAACGTCATATATATTCTGTGCAGGACCAGTTATGTGGAACGGCCTACCTTATTGCCTTAAAACTAATGACAATCTTAACTTCTTTAAACAGGATATTAAACATAAAATTATGAGTGGGTTCTTAAACATTAATTAAGAAATACGTTGTATATAAGTTTGTTTTATAAATTAATAATTTTGTATTGTCAGAGACAGATGAACCAAGCTATTTTTAAAAGCTTATTAAGTTTGCAAAAGAGCCATCGGCTCAACAAGCCTGGCCAGTATAGTTTCTTCTGTGTATGTACAATATATGCCTGTATGTCACTCTGGCTTATAAAAAATTAACTTTGAATTGACTCTTTGTACCGAATCGACTCCAGGCCATTATACGGAAAAATGGTGGTTGGACAAAATACTGATGTGGATATTGTAGTCTGGGTTTGCATATGTAAGTTTTTGTAACAGATGGGATACATTTAGTATAGTCTAAGCAATATTATTTACATATCCAATAAAATTAATATATAGACATCAGTACAGTTATTGCTCATTGATTTGAACACATTACATATTAGTTTTGCTTTATACCGTTTTAACTCTATCATGTAATTAAACAGTTTATAATAAACTAAGCGGCAGAGACTGTGAACATTAACAACGAGGGTAACAACCTGTATTTCCAGGTGATGGAACAGCAATCAAAAACACTGTTGGAACTTTGAGATATATGTGTTTTACTTTATGCAAGTTTGCATTCTTGTATTATGCATAGTAATTGTATGATGCATTTCTGCACTCAGTAATGGTAGACTGGTAGTTCTTGATATTTAATAATAAAAAATTAAATGCAATCCAGTTCCTGGGAATTTCCGTAGCATTTTGTATGATCCTTTCTTTTTCTTCGCCATATCCAAAACTATACAATATAAAACACAACCATTTCCAAAGAAGTGTCATATTCCCTAACATACAGAGATAGTGCGGTAGGCAAGGGGGCAGCCAATGTATTGTGGTAACATTAAGACCCCATTATCTGGGGGTCAAGAATATGATCACAGTAACTGGCGCAATAACCTATGGGTGGGATGGTTCTCATCATTACGTGGACTAACATCACAACATGGCCTCGGTGCCTATATCCTAAATACTGTAGTTAAAAGCATCCCAACGCTAAGTGCTTGACTGTTATCCTGCAGTCATTGTGTTAGGAAAACTCAAACCCTTCTTCGAACGGAAGTGAATGGAGAAGAATATCAAACTTTATTTTTATTAAAGTCAAACATTTAAACATCATCGATGAAAACATAAAAACACATATCTAAGATACATGAGCTAAGGCACAATGATGAATATCGCATTGTATTTTTTTTTATTTGTTTATATATACACGTATATATATATATATATATATATATATATATATATATATATATATATATATATATATATATATATATATATATATATAGTTACGTCCCAACCCCACACTGCCACATGCTCCAACAGCGGTAGTACAGTAAAGGAAGGACATTGCCCAGTGAGTTGTTCTTCCTATGGTCAGCATTTGGGTGTACAGTAGGCCTACACCAGATCAGCTTAGGCGTGGTGAATAAAGACTGGCTTAAGTTCACTGTTTTTATTTTCCAGATAATTACACTTAATGCTTTCCAACTTCACTTTACTCTTTTCACAAACACTGGAGCTATACAAACTTTACTGTTTACATTTACACTTCACTTTTTGCCAACAACACTTCACTATTTTCAGAAGTAATGATGCTATACAAACTTCACTGACACTGCACTACACTCAAACTAAACTAAAAACTGACCGAACTTGCTTTAGTCTCCTCCCCATCCATACATAAGCTTCCTGTATTCTAGAGTGCTCTACATTTCTCCACAGTTCTAATGTATTCCAGAGAGAGAGCATCCGTTACAACAGTTACCAACAGACATCCGATGCATACCAGAGTTTTCTTACAACGCATAACACTCTAAATTATTTAGCATGCAAACTTAAATTAAATCACACAATTTAACAATCACATAAAAAAAACATTATATAGAAAAAGAGCAAAAAAATTAATGCATAACTTACAAAACAACTATGCTCACAAACAGCAGGCAAACTGGCAACTCTGATGCGTACCGGAACTACAGTAAACATCGGGAATTCTCCAGAACAATCTAGCTGGCAATCCAGTTTCTCAGCACTACCCCCTCCCTAATCCTTTTGTCGTCCTGACAAGACTACACAATGTATACAAACATAGTCCTTAATCCAAACTAAACATCTAACCATAAGCAAAATAATCCTTCAGCTTATCAGGTCTTCTTCTATGATGCTTCTGAGGACATCCTTGCTCCTCCACACAATCCGCTCCTTCTGGAAGGTCTTGGCCCTCTTCCTGATTCACTTCTTCTCTCGGGAAACTGTCACCATCCTCTTGGACTTCAGCTCCTTGGTCCTCCTCAACATCCTCGGCTGCAGCAGAGCACGATTCCTCAGAGACGTCCCAGCTCTACTGTCTGGCCCGTGGTACTGCCACAGACGGTTCACAGGTACCACCTTCAGGCGAGACTTCCTGCCTCCCCGAATCCTATGTGTTACATCTGATAGGTGGTCCAACAAAGTGTAAGGCCCATCCCATGGGCTCTGCAGCTTCAGTGACTGTCCCTTCTTTTGCTGCATTTTGTGTAATCAAACTTGGTCACCATACTTGAAGCTTACCTCACGTGCCCTGGCATCATACTTGCACTTCATCACCTCTCCTGAAAACTTAAGGGCTTCTCGCACTTGATGATGTACCTCAGCCGCCTCTCCTGAAGATGCTTCACATAGCTGGAGGTGTCTGTAGGCATCTCTTCACCAGGTGGACTTCCCATTAACAAGTCAATGGGTAAGCTTAACTCGTGGCCCAACATTAGTTTTGCAGGAATGTAGCCGGTAGACTCATAAGATTCAGACCGATATCCCATCTGCAACGCAGGTTATTTCTGGTCCCATTCCGTTTGTTCCTGTATGCAGTACTTAGCCAGTTCTTGTCCCAGGGTCCAGTTGAACTTCTCCACCATCCCATCTGACTGTGGCCTTAGTGGGGTCGTGCTGGTCTTCTTGATCCCCAATAACTTTGTAGCACTCACAGAACACAGCAGACTTGAAGTTTCTACCCTGGTCTGAATGTAGCTCTTATGGCATCCCAAAACGACAGAAAAACTGGTCAACCAACACCCGAGCAACAGTCGCAGCCTCTTGATCATGGATGGCATAGGCTTCTGGCCACTTTGTGAAGTAGTCCATGGCAACACATATATACTAGTTTCCTCTTTCAGTGAGAGGCAGAGGTCCACCAATGTCCACCGCGACTCTTTCCAGCTGTAACAAGTGGGTGCACCCACTTGTTACAGCTGGAGAAGAGCGCAACCACGTTTCTTGGGTCCCTTCTTGGCACCACATACATCACAGGGCCAACACCACTCTTCAACATCCTGTCGCATTCCAATCCAGTTGAAACTCTGTCGCAGCCAGCTTAGAGTTTTCTTCACTCCCTGGTGCCCACTAGTGTTCTGGTTATGAGACTCATCCAAGATCCTAGCTCTCATTTTCTTTGGAACCACCAGTTGCCATTACTTGCTGAGGCCATCGGGTGTCTCCCACTGATGCTCCAGTAGTCCTTTGTTAAAACAAATAAGGTCCCACTGACTCCAGAAGCTCTTGGTTGCATGGCATAACCTGGAAACTTCTTCCCAAGATGGTCACACTGTACTCCGCTGCAGCCACTCTAGAACTGGTTGTAAATCTGCATCCTCTTCATGTCTTCTTCATCTAATGCTGGTCATCACTACAGTATAGCAGCATTTCTTGATATGATTCCCATTCCTACTACACTGCTTGCCTCTTGTTCTTCCATCTCCTCACATACTATTCATCAAAGTTCTCCTGCATTTCCTCAGTGGTAGAGCTTCTTGGGAAAACCTGGCTGGTTGTTGCCTCTCGTCACCAGCCTTCACTAATTTACTCTCATCCTTCTCATTTGGACACACTAGCTGAAGTGTCCCACCCCACAACATGTCCAACACCCGTTTGGTGCAGTCAGGGATTTCCTTGCACTGTTCCCTTCTTGCTCATTCTTCCATTTGTAACAATCATCCTTCTTGTGTCCCAGCTTCGCGCAGAACCAGCAACCTCCTCCGGTCTTCTCCTGTTCCCTCTTCCACTTGTAGCACTCCCCTTTTCTGTGTCCTGGCTCTTCACAGTACAGGCAACTTCTTTCAAATTTTTCCGTTTCAAGAGCCTGTCCCTTTCTTGCCTTGAATCCTGCACTACGACTTGCCTGAAAAGTGGACGTACTGGAACTGACGCAGGACTCAAATTCTAGAGTCCTGTTTAGTGCTTCTTGCATGCCTCTGGGTTGTGCCTGCTTCACCTGCACTTTCAACTCTGCACTATCAAGAGCATCGATGAACTGGTCCCTCCGAAGAATAGCCAAATGGTTAGGTGCTGCTCCACGGTACGCCATGTATGCCATACTCTCCAGGTCATGAGCAAGCTGCTGTAGGGATTCCATCGACCCTAACCTCAGCCTGGAACATGGTCCCATATCTGTGCTCCAGCACTTCTACTAGAGAATGATGACAGTTCCTAACCTCCACTGACATTTGGCCTAGAATCTCCATTGCAGCACCCTTCAGGCTTGTAGCAAGCTGCACTGCCCTCTGCCTATCATCCCAACCATTCTGATCAGCAAGTAACTCAAACTACACACTGTAAGCTTAACGAGATACTTTGCCATCAAATTCCCGAGTTCTTTTTATTTGGACCCCCATTATATCCATGCACTTCACTGGTTTGGAGGCCTAAAAACTGGGGCATCATATTTAAGTCCAGGACTTAGAACTTCTGCATTCTGATTGTTCAACCCTGTAATGCTACCTATATATATATATATATATATATATATATATATATAAAGTCGTTTATGGGGGAGTAATTCAAACCCGACGGGTTCCTGCGTCCTTGTGGCATCATGAATAAGTAAGAGTTTGATTAGCAACAGCGGGTAGGCCTACTGGTTTTCATTTAGTAATTATTCATTGTTAGTGTAACCTGCATGACTTATAACGTGGGCTCTATGACCCTAACCTGGGAGCGATAGGCATCTCAATACCTTTTTTCTTACTGTTACATTATTAGATTAAAGACGACTTTAGAGTTACCGATCAGTATTTTAATGCCCAAGTTATAAGCATAACTTGAATGCGATTCATACTCTTATGCATAGAATTACTATTATCCTGAAATAAAATACCATACTGTTGTGTAATTACAGGGAGACAAATTGTTCAAGCAAACGACGCTAACGTTATCTCCAGTAAGCCCCATGGTTTATACTGTATGCTCTTTTATTTTTTTTTTTTTACATATATTAGACCACTGCCCATGGAAAACAAGTATTAATTGTTACAATTCTGAATCAAATTATAATAACGGTAGTGTGAAAAGAACAGACCCTTCCTTCCGTGAAGTTCCAACACACACACACACACACACACACACACACACACACACACACACACACACACACACACACACACACACACACACACACACACACACACACACACAGGGTTCCGTTACGCAGTGTTTCTGTATGAAATGATGCATTGCTTCTTAGGTCAAACAGTATTAGGACACATCAACGAAGACCTGAGGCACCGTCAGATCACAATATCATATGTTAAACATCAACTAGGTACGAAGAAACACTACGATACATAATTCATATTTGTCAATATGAATTATGAATCGATCCTTTGAAGCGAACCCAGCTAGATGTAACATAGGTTGCATTGGCTCCTGTTCCTCATATTATTAGAGTTTAACCAGCTGTAGATATATAGAAATAATGCTGATACATCTACCCAGTACGGCATGACTGAACCATGTGATATCACAACCATTATATTGAAAGTATCACGCAATACATTCCAGACATGCTTACAACGTAATTTATTATTCTCAAATTGGTAACCAATGAAACTGAGCCTCTGTAATTAATCGGCGGGACGACACAAATCGTCACCTTCATTCATAGATGAATACTACATCGTGTAGTAAAAGAATGCTAGATACCTCCAGATGTGTCCAGAGAATCATGAACTATCTACCTATCTATCTATTGCCAGACGCCTCAATCCCGTGAGGGGTGGCCACAAGCAAATCGCCTCCACGTCGCTCTGTCCCCCGCCATTTCACTGCTCTGCTCTCAACTCACACCCCCCTCTCTCATATACCTCTCCACCCCATCCCTCCATCTCATAGAGGTAGGAGTAGGGTAAAGGCGGCATATGGGATTAACCAAGGGTAGGTCAGAGTGAGGCCGACAGACATGACTCGACCAAAATGGCGGCGACCCCTTTGACAGCTGTCTGACTTGGTTCCGCTGACCAGGCGCGAGTGTTTTCTTAGTTGCAAACAGAAAAAATGAGGAAGAAAGTAGGTTATGAATGGAAGGAGAAAAGAAAGTAGTTAATGAATGAAAAAAAAAAAAAGGAAGCATTTAAGAATATATGGTAAAATGAAGGATGGAAGACAGATAGATGATTTAAAATAATATACATCAGCACATTATGAAAAAAGTCTGTATCTGTAATTCTATATAATATTCAGCTTGACTTTACAAACTCCAGTCATATACATAATGTACACTTACAAATTATAATTCACTCTACAGATACTCACCGGTGAAATATAATGGATGGGTCAGATTTCTTATCTCCTCTTTCATTACACCCAAATGCGGCACAGGTGGTGGGCATTTTTGGAGACTTAGGTTATTTGATGGTGAGTTACAACTTAGGACAGAACGTCTCACACCCACAGCTGAACTACAACTAAAACCAGAGGTAGAATGAAGTCTACTTTGTTTCTGGCATTCTCCCTGAGGAATACCAGGTGGACACACAGCTGGAGGTATTAAAGGCTTAATAACCTCATGGCCACACCCACGGAGGTAGGATTAGGACTCTTACCTCTATGGGCACAGCCATAGAGGTAGGAGTGCACAGCAATCTTCTTCAAGTGAGATAGGTGTTGCCGTGACCTCTTGACTTGACCAATATGGCCGTTTGACAGTTCTCTGGCTTCACCGGAGCCTTCTCCCGCCGACTCTACCCTAATCCTACCTCTATGCTCCATCTCATTCTCGGCCTCCCCCTCCCTCTCACCCCCTCCACCTCACTCACATTCACACTCCTTGTCAGTCTCTCACCCTCCATCCTCTCCACATGGCCAAACCGCCTCAGTGTGTTCCTCCTAATGCTTCCTATCACAGTATCACAGTATCACGCAATACATGAACCCAATTGTACATATTATCTAGAAAACAAAAACTCTAAAGGTATCAGCGGCTTGCAGCTGAAATCTATAGAAACACACGGCATCCAGGCCCATGCTGACATCAGCAACTATTCGTATTAACACAGTAGCATTCCTAATATTTGGATACATGGAACACTTATCACTAAACTTACCTCAAACAAAGACAAAACACACCCTTCCTCTTAGACCCATAACATTACTTATTACACCATCCAGAATAACTGAATACCTCATTCTCAACAGCCACAACCCATGATACCCCCACTTTCTCCTTCACAACACAGATTTAGAGCACTACAGCACACTAGACGATCACCTTACTAATCTTATTAAAAAAAAAAATAAATCAGCTGACATCAACTTCGCGACAACCTCACAAAGCATTTTTAACAACAGATGTTAGTGAAGCCTTCAGTGCCATCACCTGATGCAAACTACAGACCAAGATATAGAACACATATGAAAAAAAACACCAAACTCTGGCTTGCCAACAATTTATCTGGTAAGCAGGCACATGTTATATTCCAGGTCAACACAAACATGAAATTTCCCTAATGGTGTTCCAAGGGCTCCATTCCCTCACCCAAGCTCATCAACCTATACATACAGGATATTCCCACACCCCAAACACCCACAAACATTGCCTCATATTCATATGACATCACCATAACAACTACACACCATGTTGGAGACAGCCTACACACTGCAACAGGATTACCTGAATACAATGCAGACTTGAGTCAAGGACAACAGGCTGACGGTGTTCCCAGCCACGTACCCGATCACATTCAAGAGCAGCCATAAATATGAACACAGGCACTCCTTTCACATTACGTGTAACAATGTATATGTGACACACACACACACACACACACACACACACACACACACACACACACACACACACACACACACACACACACACACACACACACACACCAATAAGATCCTGGGAGTGACATAATGACACCGGACTCCCCGTCAAGGACCGTGTACAAGATATTAAGAGGCGGTGCATCCCCAGACTCACTCAGGGCAACTACAGGGCCAGACTTTGGGTAAGAAAAAGAAACTCTCCTTCATCTACAAACAATACATTAGATATGTGATGTTCTACGTGTATGTCTCCCTGGCATTAGCTCCCATCCTACTTAGTACCCACCACAACATCTTGTAAACCATACAGAACAAGAAGCGGTGCCAAGGCACAACAATCCCGCCCCCGGGAGTCATTTTAGTGCTGACTTATAAACACAACAGGATATCTAGTCAAAGATATCACATCAAATTTAGAGTAAATCGGGTGAAAATTGACGATTTTATGACCATATGAGATTTTAGGACAGATCTACCTAAGATTGATCCCCCCTACCGCTAACTGTGGGGTGACCCCCCTGATGTTCTCGCTTAGAGTAATCGTAGGTACTTGTAGGGAGATAGGGAGGTCGGCTGTAGATCGTCGAAGCACTGCCAGAATAAAGTCATGCGACGTAATATGGCTCGAACTTGTCACTGCTTATTAAATGGTGGGTCGTCGGTTTGAGTGAATGGGTAGGTCTCTCTCTCTCTCTCTCTCTCTCTCTCTCTCTCTCTCTCTCTCACACACACACACACACACACCTTCCCCCTTTTGTGTATCAGCGAGGTGAGTTAGTGCACTCTCGAGTTACGGAGTTTATTGTACAGTTATATCGGATAGTGATTTACAGCGTAACGTATAGCGTGACAACAAAGCTTCCTAGCTGACCCTCGTGTTATCGGGCCCTCACACCAACCCCTTCTAACTGGAAGGGAATCTCTCCGACATTATATACAGCTTGGAGAGGATGTGTGTGTGTGATGTATGTGTCTGGTAGATTTCCATTCACGTGGACTTATCGACTAGAGCTGATTACCCCACGTCTTTGAATACGTCATGAAATTCTTGGTCGTCAGGACGACAAAGCGATTGTTTGAGATACATCATATGTTAAGCATTCTTGGTGGTCTGGGACAACAAGATTGTGGATATACATTACATGGATTGGCATTCCTAGTGAGAAGCTGTGTATGTCTCCAGCAGACACTGCATCCTGCACATTGTGTTATGAAATATATACTAGTGCCTATATAATGCTACAGTGTAATAGGGCATGTTATATGATGCAGATTTGAAAGATGCACCTTTAGGTTTTGACTTCATATCGATATGACGAATGTGAAATTTGGTTTTGGGGGTGTGCAGAGAAGGAATGCAGTGCCAGGAGACGTGACACTCGCACAGGTGACGAGTGCTGTGAAGCAGCTGAAAAATGGGAAAGCCTCTGGGGTTGATGAGGTGTATGCAGAGATGATTAAATGTAGTGGAGAGAGTGGAAGGAAGTGCTTGTTGGAGATATGTAACAAGGTATGGATGTGTGAAACTGTGAGAGCAGAGTGGAAAAAGGCTGTGATTGTACCCCTGTACAAAAATAAAGGTGAGCGAAGTGAGTGCAAGAATTGCCGTGGCATAAGTTTATTGAGTGTGGTAGGGAAGGTATAGTGAAGAATTATTATAAAGTACGAGAGATATCAGAAGTCCTAGTGAGTGATGAACAGCATGGCTTTAGGAGTGGTAGAGGATGTGTGGATCAAATATTTGCAGTGAGACAGCAGAGAAGGCTTGTGAGAAGGACCATAAGGTGTTTATGTCATTCATGGATCCGGAAAATGAATACGACAAAGTGGACAGAGAAGGATTGTGGAAAGTTTTGTGCATGTACGGTGTAGATGGTAAGCTGCTGGGCACCATCAAGAGTTTTTATAATGATAGAGAAGCATATGTAAGGCTTCATGGGCATCTAAGTGAATGGTTCACGATCAATGTGGGTGTGCGACAAGGTTGTGTGATGTCCCCATGGTTGTTAAAAAAAAAAAAAAAAAAAAAAAAAATATATATATATATATATATATATATATATATATATATATATATATATATATATATATGGAGAGGGTGATGAGAGAAGTAAAAACACGAGTGATGGAGATGGGGTTGGCGTTGGTAATGAAAGGTGATTGATGGAATATCTCAAATTTGTTAAATGCTGATGATGCAGTACTACTCACAATTACCGGACAAGAACTTGGTAGGCTTGTGCAGAGTTTTGCTAATGTCTGTGAGCGTCGTGCCTTGAGAGTAAATGTAGAAAAGAGTAAAGTGATGGTTATTGAGAGAGAAGGTGACTCCCAGTGCAATGTTATAGCGAATGGAAAGAGACTGGAATTGGTGAAAGAGTTCAAATACCTGGATACAGTGATAGAAAAGAGAGGAAAATATGCAACAGAGGTGGAAAGTAGAGTGACACAAGGAAGAAATGTAGCTGGTGCAATGAAAGCCTTGATAAGAAACAGGCTTGAGTGTTGCAGTTCCACGATGCTTACATGGAGTGTTAGTGCCAACTTTAACATATGGATGTGAGACTATGGTGCAGCATGAAAATGAAAAGTCAAGAGTAAGAGCAGTGGAGATGGAACTACTGAGGAATGTACATGGAGTGCAGAGCGTGGATAGGATACGAAATATTGTGATTCGTGGAAGATGTCGAGTGAGGAAGTCGATGGACACTAGAATAGAATAGAGTTTACTGAGATTGCATGGTCACGTGGAGAGAATGGATTACAATAGAGTGGTGAAAAAGTACATCTGAGCGAATTTGAAGGAGGAAGGAGGCGAGGGTCAAGTGGAGAGATATGGTGGGTAAGTGAATGAGGAAGAGAGGTTTGGAAGTCAGTGAAGCTAGGGAACTGACAAGAGATCGAGCTGGCTGGATGAATGTTGTGAGAAGTGCATGATCAGGGTTTTGGCACCCTTTTTTAACGTGGTAGCGTCCAGACTGACTCTATCTGATACGTAGTGAAGCTACAGATCGTGGTGAATGTTTTGGTGTATCGATAGAGCCAGGATTCCGGGGGCTTGAATGATGAGTGAATGGAAGTGTGGCCCGTTGGATTTGGGCAAATTTGGGCTATCTGGACATTGCTACTCCTCACCCTGCCGTAGGATGGGAAAGGAGGTCCAGATTATGATGATGAAAGGCGTTAAGGAGAATTTTTATTTTTTACTTTTTTAAACATTTTTTAGACCTAGAGCCTTGGCCTTGGCCCAGTTTGGCCCAAAATTTAATCAGGTGATCAGAAGGTCATAGCCCATCATTCAGTAATTTTAGTCAGATTCTCACCAGTAGTTCTTGCATAAAGTTGTTAACAGACAGACAGACAGGCAAACAAACAGATAAACCGAGTGAAAACAGTACCCGCTCCCAAGCCTCTCAGGGGCGAGGACAGGTAACAATACAACGCATCACCATTCCCTGCACCTAAGCCACTCCCATAGCTCACATATATTCTGAAACAAAGGTCCTCGTAGTCAGAGACTACCCTGACATGAGAGGCACACAGTTCAGTGTAGCAGCCTGTGCCAATTCACAACACCCCTGTCATTACATGACAGAGACATAACGCACCTAAGCACCTAAAATAATCACCACACAACCATTGTCAGACCTTCTGCAGCAATATCATCTCCATAGATGCAGACACCAGCAGAGATAAGACACCTACGTACTCACTTTTCGAGCAAGACGATACAACAGCTTGGTCAGAACATTGTATTATATGCCAGCCCCCACCCCCACCATCCGACATCAGCGAATACTTGTCCTTAGGGATGATCAGGTTCTCCTAGCCAGGGTTGGAACAGGACATAACCCAGCCCTCCTAAGCTATCAGTTCAGATCTGGGTTGGGTGGAATCACAGATGAGACAGTGGGCAATTACAGTATGCTGAACAAGACAGCACAACATTTTCATTTCCTTAGCTTGAGATCTTTGCATTCATTAATGTCTACAAAATGTGCATCTCGCTTAATTTTTCTGCTATGCCTAATGAATAATGTTTGCATATGGACAGTGGCGCATTTTTCTTCGTTACTCTTACGTCATTTACTTTTGGAAACATTGAAGAGCTTATGTTGGCTATTATTAAATGGGTCTTACTTTCTGTGTGTGTGTGTTCTTACCTAATTGTTCTTACAGGAATGAGTCAAGCTCGTACTGTCCCGTGTCTTAAACCATATTTATCGTACATATCCTTAAATTTGTGAATTGTTTTGGCACACACTATTTCATTTGGCAGTGCATTCCATTGATCAATTGCTCTGTTTGGGAAACTGAATTTCCTTACGTCTTTGTCACCTCTCTTCTTATGCAGTTTTTTGCAGTGTCCTCTTGCTGATGCTTCTCCATATGTTAAGTAATCATTTATGTCTATTTTCTCCTTCCCTGATATGCACTTATATAGCATTATCATGACACCTCTTTTCCTTCTCTCCTGTAGTGTTGGTAGATTCAGTTTATTTAGTCTTTCTTCGTAGCTTAGGTCCCTTAAGCTTGGTATCCATCTTGTAGCGGCCCTTTGAACTTTTTCAATCTTGTCTATGTGCTTTTTGAGATGAGGACTCCAGACTACTGATGCATATTCCGGGGTTGGTCTAATGAATGATGTTATTATCCTTCTTAGCATGTCTTCATTTATGTATGTGAATGCTATTCTCATATTTGCAAGCAGTGTACACATGTTCCGTACCTTCTTGCTGATGTGGTCAGCCGGAGATAGTCTGTTATTGATGATCACACCTAGGTCTTTCTCTCTTTCTGATGTGTATAGGGTTTTGTTTCCTAACTTATAATCCCAATCCGGTCTTTTTCCACTTTTACCAAACTTGATTACATGACACTTGTCCAGATTGAATTCCATTTGCCATGTACTACTCCATGCATGAAGTTTATTTAATTCTTCTTGTAGCTCTTTACATGAGTCTGTGTTAGTAATTCTCCTTTGTATTTTTGCATCATCTGCAAACATATTCAGATAGCTCTCATTTCCAGTGTTACTGTTTTTATCATTTATATACACTAAAAACATGATTGGTGCCAGCACTGAACCCTGTGGTACTCCACTAGTCACTTCTTTCCATGATGAGTAGTTTCCTCTTAGTACTGTTCTCATTTCTCTTTTTATGAGAAAGTCTTGCATCCAACAAAACAGTTTGCCTCGAATTCCTCCTTGATGGTACAGTTTCCATAAAAGTCTTTGGTGTGGTACTGTGTCAAAAGCTTTCTTGAAATCTAAATAGATACTGTCCACCCATCCTTCCCTTTCCTGTACTGTGTTTGTTACTCTGTCATAGTAGCTCAACAGATTAGTAACACATGATTTTCCTTTTCTGAAACCAAACTGTCTTTCTGTTATCATACTGTGTTCTTCTAGATGATTTACCCGAGCTTTTCTTATAAGCTTTTCTAATACCTTGCTTACAACACTGGTCAGTGATACTGGTCGGTAGTTGAGTGGATTTTGTCTATTTCCTTTCTTGAATAAGGGGACAATATTTGCTTTTTTCCAAATATCAAGTAGTTTACCTTGACTCAAGGATTTCTTGAAAAATAAAAATAATGGTTTACTTAACTCCTTTGCACATTATCGTAGTACCCAACATGAAATTTCATCAGGACCACTAGCTTTTCCTCTATCTAATCTACTTAACTCCTCCTGTATTACTTTTTCTGCTATTTGTATATCTGGTAGTATGTGTGGACATGCATGTTCCACATAGTCCTTCTCAAAATTTTTTTCTTCTGTAAAAACTAATTGAAAATCTTATTTAGTGCTTCACAAATATCTTTCTCTTGTGTATAAGTGATTCCCTCGTCCGTAATTGATTGTATTATATCTTTTACTTTGGTTTTGCTTCTGATATATCTGTAAAACAGCTTTGGTTGATCACTACTTTTATTTATTATATCCTCCTCAAACTGTTTTTGGGCTTCCCTCTTTATACTTGTATAATCGTTTCTCGCCTGTTTGTAATTATTATACGCCCTTTCACTATTGTGTCTTCTATATCTATTCCACAACAAATCTCTTCTTTCTTTTGATTTTTTACATTCTGTATTGAACCATTTCTGTATTTTCTTATCTGCTTCTTTGTGCTGTGGGATGTACTTCTGGACTCCTATTTCATAAAATTCACAGAATTTTTTATATACAGCATTTAAATCTTGTCCTATATCATTTTCCCAATCAACTTCTAAGAAATACTTCTTTAGGTCTTGATAATTTCCCTTTTTATAGTTTAGGCTCTTTTTGTAACTGTCGTTGCTGTTTACTATGTCAGATGCTATCCTGAAGTTATAATTTAGTACTGCATGATCGCTTTTGCCGAGTGGAGGGTGATATATTAAACTGTCAATATCATTTTCTTGTCTAGTAAATATTAGATCTAGCACTGAAGGTACATCAAGTCCTCTTTTTCTGGTGGTTTCCCTCACATGTTGCGTTAGGAAAAACTCTTGTACGAGATCCAGGAGCTTTTGGTCCCAATAGTTTTCTTGGCTAATTATATCTAGAGTATTCCAATTTATATATGTATTAAAATCCCCAGTTAGTATAATTCTTTCCGATTTCTCTTCCATTTTATGTAGTAATGATCTTAAATTCTGAATTGTACTCTCTGCCAGGTCCTCATATTCATCTCTTTCCCATGTTTTTGATCTGGGTGGCATGTACAAATTGGCTACAATTACTTTCCCTTCAGATGTGTTGATCTCAACTGCAACCAGTTCTACTTGTGATGGTATATCTAGTTTTATTTCATTGACTTTTAGATTTTTCTTAGTTAATATTATAATTCCTCCTCCTTTTTTTAAATTTTTGTCTTTTCTCCATATATTGTATTCCTCTAAGTTTAGTATGTCATTGGATATCCTTGGAGTTAATTTTGTTTCAGTTAGGCATATTATTTGTGGTTCATTTTCTCTAACATAATCATTCATCTCTAGTAATTTAGATACCATTCCATCCACATTTGAGTACATCAACTTTATCATCTTGTTTATATACTTGCCATGACATGGTTCTACTACCTTCCTCCTTTTTATTCCATCCTGTTTGTGTACCACTTTCGTACCTGCAATCCTATTACTTTGTAAAAAAAAATTTTCTTCTCCTCTTCTGATCTTCCCTCATTTTTTGTTTTTGCTTCCTCCCTTTTCTCTTCCAGTAATTCCAGTTCCTCTTGTGTTAGGCATCTTTTTATCCATACATTTTTGAACTCCTCTTTTTCCATAAGATTCTTTGCATTTTTTAGTATCTCTTCCACTGTGTTTACACTCTGGAAAGTCACCTTTAGAGGTCTTGTCTTGCTTTTCTCATATTTCCCTAACCTTTTGTGTTCCTCTATGTCTTTACTACAGATTTCCTCTGATACTTCTTTCAGTAAGCTCATTACATTTGCCATCTCCTTTTTGTCTCTTGTGATCTTGTTTTTTACTTCTTCCTCTTCTATACCAGTGATTACTATAGATTTGTTTATATCTACTGAATCTCTGACTAACTTTGGATTGTTTTGGATTATTCTTTTCACTTCCTTTTTAATGCTTTTTTCCTCCACCCTTGTTTCTAAGGCTTTCTTTACTGTCACTATTTCAGCATACATGGTTTCCACATCATTTTTGTAGCTTTGCACAGCTTCATTCACCTGTGTTATCTTCTCAATATCACTGCTCTGGTCTATAAGACTGCTTACTTGCCTAATTGTCTCAGTGTCATTTTTGAACTCTTCCATAACACTCTCGTGATTGACTACTGTACTTGCCATTTCACTCATTTTCTTCCTAAGTGTACTCAATTCCACTGTTAGTTCACTGATGGTTGTGTCTTTCTTGTTGGCCTCCCTTCCTAGTTTTTCTATTTCTTCCTTTTGCAAGTGCATGTGCTTCTTTATTTCATCAATTTCATTTTTGAAAGCCATTTCTAGTTTGTTTACACGTTCAACAAGTCTGTTGTGAGTCTCCACTTCAACCATTTCTTGGTAGAAATCATCATTTTGCTTTTTACCTTTATCCCTTTTCTTTTCCAGATTTGCCTTACTAAAGTATGTATCCATTTTGCAATACTAAAAGTACAGAGTATGTACTTACAATCCCCGTGTTGCTGTAGTCTAAATAAACCTCGCTGACTCAGCGCATTCTTTCGTCTTGGTTCTATTTCCTGTTTGAATAAGTCTTGTTTAAACTTATTTTTTTTTCCTTTTAATAATGAAAAATCATTTAGTTTAACCTGGTACATAGCTTGACTCATACAAAGATACTAATTTAGGTAATGCCACTGGCTGTGTTGGTTCAGTACGGAGCGCTGATGTCACACGTCCGCCTCGATTGACTCCCTGTGTGTGTGTGTGTGTGTGTGTGTGTGTGTGAGTGATCAACTGTATTTGTCTATTTACATATAACTAAATTTGGCAGATAGGCTAATGAACAATGACAGAACTTACAAAGACACACTTTAGGTTGGCTGTCTGTTTCTTTTATTACATTCTATACTCATGTGTATTTCTCTTTCTCTCTCTCTCTCTCTCTCTCTCTCTCTCTCTCTCTCTCTCTCTTTGACAGGCATGTCATAGCAACTTTTCAGAAGTCATCTAAGAGCACTGACCACTGATCGAGCCATGGGTTTCTATATGGCTATAGAGCTGAATGTGACCTGGACAAAAAGACCACCTGCTTCTATCCACCTACCCACCCCGGGGCCACCACACAAACACCCACTTCAACTAACCAGGTTCAAATCCCCGCTGGGGCAGGGAACAGTTTAAGGATTTGAATTTCATGAAATCAGACTTTACTGGTCTACCAGAAGACCCGCCGACATGTCATAAGTATACCCCCGCTAATACCAATACATCAGTCCTGTATGAGACAGCCCTAGTATGTATGGACGTTGGATGTTAGCGCCGAAGTGGTGACATGTAGAGAGGTGTATGGTACGTAGGAGGACTACTGGGCCTTGAAAGCAGGCTGTGAAGCCTTTGTCCAGAGTCGGACACAAAAAAAAAAAAAAATGGGAAATGAACCTTCTGAAAAGCAAAATTGTTTATTGTGTTCATTCCATAATTTTTATTAAAACTGACTTCTCAGACATATTATATATCTATCTTTCAAAATTCGTATTTTCATAATAGCACCAAAATTAGAGCTAAATTCTGAAAAACACACACACACACACACACACACACACACACACACACACACAATGCGTCAAGGCGTAAAACAAAGGTGATGGCAAATGAGTCAAAAGAGTGCTAAATCTAACGCGATAAGCACAACTATTGCGCGACCACAGCTGGCTGATAGTAATATAATCAGTTGAGGGGGCCGGATAAACTAACGCAGGGAGTGAAACTGATGGCCTGCAGGCCACATGTGGCCTTTGAATAGGAAAAGAGTGGCCCGCGATGACTTAAATAATGAGAAATAACAAATTGAAAAACCCGTAAGTTTTGTCACATGATCAAGTAAGTCAATATTATTGCACTGTTAAGAGAAATTTATTGATAATTTGATTGATAAAAATACCATTTCAATAATTTATTGGTTAACAAATATTTCATGAAACTTTCAATAAAATACTATTAATAACTTGAAGCAGAAGCCAATGCCGCCCTAAGGGTTAGAAGGCATACCGAACTTCTCCAAACGTTTGAATAGGTTGCGGCTTTCCCGTATTATATAATATAGTTTAAGTAGACTTGGCCCTCAGACGACCAACAGAACTGAAAAGTGGCCCTTGGGAAGGACTGAATTGACCCCACTGCACTAGAGCAATTGTGATCCCGTAACTCGCTACAGGCGTGGGAAAGGGACCGGAGTCGGATGTTGATATGTACTAAACACCTGAGGAGGCCTTACGGAAGCCGGAGTTATGATCACCCCTTAGGTTCGGCCCGACCACCAACAGCGTTTCCCACATGGTTCGGCCACCCGGAAATAAACAGAATTAAGCATTCATTCTTATGTAAACGAATGATTTCACCATACTGGGGAGTTCACTGAGGTGTCACAAAACAATATACAGTGCAGAGTATCACAGGGGAGGGCGGCGATGGTTTGGACATTAAAATATATATATATATATATATATATATATATGTATATATATATATATTTCTTGAAAGCAGTGATAAGAAGCATGGAAGCATGGAAGTGAGCATGGAAGTGAAAAAGTTACTACATGACAGTATTGTGATACCAACTCTAACGTATGGAAGTGAAGCTTGGACGTTGCGGGAAGGACACAAGTCAAGAGTGAGAGCAGTGGAAATGAGTTATTTAAAAGGAGGCTTTGGAGTCACATGGAGAGAGAGGCTGACAAATGAGGATATAAAGGAGCGTTGTGGTGTGGATGTGGATGTGATAGGAAGCGTTAGGAGGAATACACTGAGGTGGTTTGGCCATGTGGAGAGGATGGAGGGTGAAAGACTGACGAAGAGAGTGTAAGTGAGTGAGTGGACGGGGGAAGAAGGAAAGGGGAGGCCGAGGATGAGATGGAGGGATGGGGTGGAGAGGTATATGAGAGAGGGGGGTGTGAGTTGGGAGGGGGTGTGAGTTGGGAGGGGGTGTGAGTTGGGAGCGGGGCAGTGAAATGGCGGGGGAAAGGGCGACGTGGAAGCGATTTGTTTGTGGCCACCCCGAACGGGATTGAGGCGTCTGGCAAAATATATATATATATATATATATATATATATATATATATATATATATATATATATATATATATATATATATATCATCATCATCAGCAGCAGCAGCAGCAGCAGCAGCCATTACAAGTTCACTGCTGAACAAAGGCATACCCCAGCCTTCTCCACGAATTCCTTGACTGAGTCAATCTTTGCCACGTTTTCCCTGCAAATTTCTCTATCTCATCTCTCCACCTCCTGTCTGGCTTTTTTCTGCTACTCTTACCATCTCTTGGTGTCCAGTCAGTCAACCTCTTGCTCCATCGATTATCCCTTGTTCTTGCTACATGGCCTGCCCACCTCCATTTTTGTTCTTTTATAACTTCTATTATATCTTTGACTTTAGTCTGCTGTCTCACCCAAGTTGATCTTTTCCTGTCTCTTAAAGATATTCCCAACATTGACCTTTCCATTGCTCTCTGAGAACGAATTAGTTTATTTTCCATCGATTTTGTCAGTTTCCAAGTCTCACCGATATATATATATATATATATATATATATATATATATATATATATATATATATATATATATATATATATATATATATATATATATATATATATATAATCAGGTTTAAGCAGGAGTGTAATCTGGTTTATGTTAAAATGTTGCCACATCATTTGGGTCTTTAGGTTGATAATATGAAATTCTTAGCTCTTTTCAGCTTTAAACTATAGTTAACGAAACACAAGTGACTAAATCGTCCGAACTATCCCTATCAGTGGTGATGGTTCGGAAAGTAGAGTGGGATGGTTCGGCCACATGTATTACTCAGCATATTCTTAATATTATGTGAGTTATATTGGATAAAAACGAACATTTATTAATTCAAAGATATTTCATTTTCCTAAAGTACAATATTAAATCTTCAGAATCCAATTGAACTACAGTAGTGCACCAACTTTCGCTACAGCAGGATTCGCGGAATCCACTTTCGCGGCATGCACCAAATATTCCCTAACTTCCACTTTCGCTTGAAAAAAAATCGATTTTCGCGCACAAATTTTGGGTTTGGGACAATATTTTGAACTTTTAATTTCCTGCACCGCCCGCCCGCAACCCACCGCCATCTTGAATGACGTCATGTCAACACTCTGTCCACCCATTCCCGCCATTGTGTACGAGCGTGCTAGCTCCATTGTGTTGGATTCTCACGGTTCAATGGCCTCTACTATACCTGGTAGTGTGGGGAAAGGGCCTGGTGGTGTGGGGGGAGAGCCTGGTGGTGTGGGGGGAGGGCCGGGAGGCAGTGGTGGTGATATAAAGTGGCCGGGACATTCAAAGTCGGGAGGTGGCGCCAATACGTCTGGCGTGGCTAAATAAGCCCGCCACGCGCCTCGGATACTTACCCCCAACATCCATTAAACACCTCAACCTGGTCTCTGTGGTATGTTTCTCCTCATATAATGTGTACTGTACAGTTTTTATTGTTTGTATCTCACAATGCAATGTACAATAGTGATTTGATGTACTGTATTGCAAGTGAAAATGAAAATCTGATGTTACTTTAGGATAACCGGGAACTAATTAGCCTTTTTGCCATAAAGACAATGCCCCAACTTTCGCTAATTCCACTTTTGCGCATTATTTTTGGACCCAATTAGGCGCGAAAATTGGTGCCCCACTGTACTTGATATCTGTTATATATATATATATATATATATATATATATATATATATATATATATATATATAAATTATAACTGAAATAACCTTCCTTGATATATATATATATATATATATATATATATATATATATATTTATAATAACTGAAATAACCTTCACCAGATGTATTAATAAATGACTTACCCTCTTACTTTCTGCCACAAAATTATGCATAATTAGCCTTCTCTCTCTCTCTCTCTCTCTCTCTGGAATATTGACTTCACTTTTCACTTTCTAGGCCTTATTTCAGACGGAATAACTTAAGACCTTTAACGCATACTGCAGCCTGTAAAACTGAAATAGAAGTTATATTACCCCTTCCTTCTTTTAACACTCTGAGGAATAGGTTAAATAAACAAAACTGTTAATATACATTCCTCGATAACTATTAAGAATGGTGTTTCACTGTGTGTTCAAATATACTGTAAATGATCAAAAGTAGCGTTATCATTTGATAAGGTCATGACTTGGTAGTAGTGCAGGGATAGTTTGGACTAGAGTACCTATATACCGGGACAGTAGCGACATAGGGGGTACCGGATGCTCAGCTGATGGCTGTCATTTTCCTGCCAAATTCGCACGCCGCCTGACTGAGACTGAGGCACAGGCATTCTGTTAGCGTTAGTTCATGTTTTTTTGTTGCTGAGAATGGGCGTGATGCCGGGCTGTTCTGCCTATGGGTGTGCCAATCGACCGGAGAAAGGCTTTAAAATGTTCACACTTTCATCTGATCCAGAAAGAAGGAAATTAAGGAGGAATAAAGTCAATCGTCTGGGGTGGGAACCAACTTCTAAATCAGTCTTATGTGACGTATGGTATGCTTAATGAATGTTTTCATGTAATTTGCTGAGAGTTTGTTCCTCTCTGCCGTAGAAATAAATGAACTGTCGGTGTAAAAGGGAACCACTAAAGTAGATAAGAGTATCAGGATGGGGTAACCCGAGACGTCCCGTCGACATATGGGTACTTTGCAACATTTTGCATTTGCCAGTCACGTCGACGTACTGGTACGTTTTGCAGTTGCAAGGTCCCTAATTTGCACGATTTTCAATTTTTGTGCGTGATTTTTCGTACATATACACAGGACCTCTTCCTCTATTCCTCTACAAGATGCCAAGCAGGGACAATACTTTACACTGCATAACCTCCCCCCCCCTGCACCCCATTGTCTCGGCAATTCACCTGTTACCAGTGACCTGGCCGATAAAGACATTCAGGGCCAGAGTGATTCCCCAATTGATGACAAAGTGGAGGACAAAGTTTACATAGCATTAGAGGAAAAACAGTCAGCAATGATCATCAGGTAATGTAGCAAAAGAAGGTCAGGAATGGTGATGAGTTAGTGAGTGAAACAATGCTTATAATGCTTATATTTCTGTTTGAAAACCAATATACTCTCATACTACATTTAAATTTGTACCAAATGAATAAATAAATACCGTTTAGGAGTGGTGTGGAATAGTTATCCTCCCATAGAACTCGTTTTCTTTGCAGCCACCCTGACAGAAAACCCTGTAAGGTAAGGAGGTACTCCTACCTGTATCGAGTATTTTAAACCCCAGGTGAGCGATTTCTCTATGAATTTTCGATGTTTCTCACCAAAAGCGGAGGTTTTAGCCAAAAATAAAACTTCCAAAAATGGTCGCGACTGGGGGGTGTCGGAGGTTCGAAATTGGTCGGGACATGATGGGTTAATCATTGAGAATGAATTTGTGTAAGAAGTGATGACTCACAAATTCACGGTTTTTTCATACTATGTTGATATTTGTTGTTTATGGTTGTTTATGCATATCTTGCATATGTATTATTATACTTCCTCTTCATATGAGTGCATTGTGTTACGTGTGTATTATGCCTACATGGAAAAAAAGTATTATTCACAAAATAATACTGTGCTCTTCATACCAAGGTAGCCTTCCATTATACCATCCTATATTTACAGAAGAAATATGTGCAGCATGTGATGTGGTGTGTGGAAGGAAGAGAAGACGAAGGGGGGTGCAAGGAACAGCGTGGTGGACTGAAGAGGTGAAACAGGCTGTGGCACAAAAGAAGAAAGCATACAATGAATGGATGAGGAATAGGGGCGTGGAAGAGGTTGAGAGGCGGAAGAGAGAGTTATATGTAGAAAGAAAGAGAGAGGTGAAAAGATTAGTAAGAGAAAGAAGAGAGTGGATGAGGAATTTGGAAGGAATTTGAGTGTAAAGTGGAGGGACTGTAAGAAAATGTTCTGGAGAGAGGTGAAAAGAGTCAGACAGGGTGGAAGTGAAGTTGGCAGGGGAGTGAAAGATAAAAATGGTAGATTACTAGTGGAGAAGGGAGAAAAAGTGAGCAGATGGAGAGAACACTTTAAGGAATTGTTGAACGTGGAGGATGGAAGTAATGCGAGTATAAGTGGCTGGGGAATGGCTGGGAGAAGGAGGGAGGTGAGAAGACAGGAAGAAATCAGTAGCATAGAAGTTGTGGAAGCAATGAAGAAAGTTAAATCAGGGAAAGCCCCAGGAATTGATGGAGTGTGTGGTGAAATGCTGAAGCATGGAGGAGAGATAGTAGTAGAATGGATGTGGAAGATGTGCAGATTGGCCTGGGAGGAAGGTAGAGTCCCGGAGGATTGGAAGTCAGGTATAATTATTCCCTTGTACAAGGAAAAGGGGAAAAAGAAGTGTGTGGTAATCATAGGGGCATTTGTCTTCTTAGTATAATAGGAAAAGTGTATGGTAGGATACTTATTGACAGAGTTAGAGAAAGAACAGAGGAATTAATTGGAGAAGAACAGGAGGCTTTAGGAAGGGAAAAGGTTGTGTAGATCAGATATTCATTCTCAGATCTTTAGTGGAAAAGTTTCTAGAGAAGGGAAAGAAGTTGTATGCGGCTTTCATGGATTTGGAGAAAGCATATGACAGGGTGGATAGACTAGGATTGTGGAAAGTGTTAAGAATATATGGAGTAGATGGGAAGTTGTTGAATGCTGTGAAGAGTATGTACGATGATGCGAAGGCTGCAGTGCGTGTGGATGGTGAACTAAGTGAATTTTTCTCTTTGAAAGTTGGGTTGAAACAGGGATGTGTCATGTCTCCATGGTTGTTCAATCTGTACATGGATGGGGTAATAAAAGAGGTACAAGGTAGGGTAGTGGATGTTGGAGTGGCCCTGGTGAGAGAGGATAGTGTTTGGAAACTCCCTGTGCTGTTGTTTGCAGATGATACTGCGTTGTTGAGTGAAGAAGAAGGGGAGCTGCAAGGCTTGGTGGATGAGTTTGGGAAAGTGTGTAAGAAACGGAATCTAAAGGTGAATGCAGGGAAGGGTAAAGTGATGGTCTTTGAGAGAGAGGTGAAGTCAGTGAATGTACAGCGAGGTTGGATGGTGAGGAATTGGAAAATGTGAGTACGTTTAAGTACTTGGGTAGTGTGATGAGTAAGGATGGACGTTTGGAGGGTGAAGTGCTTGAAAGGGTACAGCAGGGAAGAAAGGTTGCTGGTTCTTTGAAAGCAGTGATAAGAAACAGGGAAGTGAGCATGGAAGTGAAAAAGTTACTACATGACAGTATTGTGATACCAACTCTAACGTACGGAAGTGAAGCTTGGACGTTGTTGGAAGGACACAAGTCAAGAGTGAGAGCAGTGGAAATGAGTTATTTAAGAGGAGCCTGTGGAGTCACATGGAGAGACAGGCTGACGAATGAGGATATAAAGGAGCGTTGTGGTGTTGATGTGGATGTGATAGGAAGCGTTATGAGGAACATACTGAGGTGGTTTGGCCATGTGGAGAGGATGGAGGGTGAAAGACTGACGAAGAGAGTGTATGTGAGTGAGGTGGAGGGGGAAAGAGGGAGGGGGAGGCCGAGGATGAGATGGAAGGATGGGGTGGAGAGGTATATGAGAGAGGGGTGTGTGAGTTGGGAGCAGGGGAGTGAAATGGCGGGGGACAGGGGGACTTGGAGGCGATTTGTTTGTGGCCACCCCAAACGGGACTGAGGCGTCTGGCAATAGATAGATAGACAGATAGACTTTTATACTATCGTATGCTACTGTTCATATGTGTATGACGTTTACCTTTCTAGTGTTTATTATCACATGGCTTGTGTTTTTACGCATATTCTTACGTGCATTATCCATACAGAATCTTCTGATGTGTATTCTACATGTACTCTTATTATTTCGTTTGTTGTGACAATACGTGGAGTGTGCATCGTGTTTTTTTTCGTGTGCTAATGCATACGTGTACTACGTGCATTTTATGTATTGTATATTATGTGGACGTGTACCTACGTGACTCTTCAGTCAACCGTCTATGAATGTTACAAGTTTCTAAGGGATCCAGTATAACATACAGTTTACCTGAGAATACCTATATAGGTACTCTAGTTACTTCTATTGTTATCATTGGTTACTTAGAAGCTGTAACACTTTTTCACGTAAGTCTGAAGTCAGCATAATACCCTTCATAGATGAAGGTCAGCAGGATTTGTCAGTGACAGAGAGTGATTCTTTGTACAACTTTATAGGCTACTGTGTTAAAAGTGTATAAAACACGGAGACCACCTGTGACGAGTGCCTGGGAGATATAATATCATCAGACAGCTCATAAAGCAGCAGACCTCACTTTACTCAAGGAATACAAAAAAGGACATATAAAGTATATGAGATACTGCAAAAAGTCGAGCTGATGTTTCGGAAAGGTCAGTGTGATTTGACAGGAAAGGATAACATTAAGAAAACCCTGATGAATGAAGCAGTAAACCTAACCAAAAATTATGATATTCCTACCAGTCACAACCTCAAAAACAAACTTCTAAGCAAAGTTACCAATGCTCGCTTGCATATCTACTGCAAAAAGATTAATGAAGAAGAAAAAAGAAACACAGAAGAAAAATACAGAACTCAGTAAAAGTGTAGCCATGAGGAAACTTGTACAGAATGTAATCAAGTCCTGTCCCTCAGCGGGTTACTGCTATAATATAGTCTATCTATCTATCTATTGCCAGACGCCTCAATCCCGTTTGGGGTGGCCACAAACAAATCGCCTCCAAGTCGCCCTGTCCCCCGCCATTTCACTGCCCTGCTCCCAACTCACACCCCCCTCTCTCATATACCTCTCCACCCCATCCCTCCATCTCATCCTCGGCCTCCCCCTCCCTCTTCCCCCCTCCACCTCACTCACATACACTCTCTTCGTCAGTCTTTCACCCTCCATCCTCTCCACATGGCCAAACCACCTCAGTGTGTTCCTCATAACGCTTCCTATCACATCCACATCCACACCACAACGCTCCTTTATATCCTTTATATCTTCTCTTATATTATGCCTTCGTCAGTATTTTTAGCAACTACCACCAGCAGGAGAGAGAGAGATAGGACAGCAGGTCGCCAGGCAGGGAGTCGGTGCGGCCGCACGTTTGGCAGGAAAATGGCGTCCTATCGGGAAGTTGTCACTACTCTCAGTATATACTGTAGGTACTCTAGTTTAGACTATCCAAACCATCCCCGTCCTCAACTGTCCGAATCATCCCGAAAGTATGTAAATAATTGGCGGGTACTCTAAGTTTCACACGAGAGAGTTTAACATTCGTTTTTCATAGCAATATGTTCTACATGCAACACAGATTCACCCTGATAATGCACAGTTCGATGCTTGGCATAATCATAAAGGTAGAGCTTACGATATACACTCAATTTAGTACAAACGAGATGTAAAAAAAAAAAAAAAAATCTGACTTGCTTAAAAAAAAAAAAAAACTCTAGCTTGGAGGTTCCGTGTGGTCAAAGCAAACAAACTCCCCCACTTTCACGAAAGATCACACGGCCCTAGGTCCCATACGTTTCTCAGGGAATTCACTGTCCGAACCATCCCACTGTCCGAACCATCACCGCCCTCCCTTACAATAGTGTTAATTAGTGGTTTCAGTGTTAGTGTTCGTTGGTGTTCTGTATTTTGTACATTAGTGTTGTACAGTATTTTCGTGTACATTAGTGTTTGTAGTATTATAGTCAGGTGCTGATAGAGGAATGAATAGATGAATGAGAATGTGACTTGGCGGCGCAACAGCAGAGGTCATATGCCACCAAACAAAAACATTAAAAGGAAGTCAAAATATATAAAAAACGATAAAAAGCAAAGAGAAAAAGGTTGCATAAAGCAAACCAACAGTATAAAAGAAAAAAACCAAAACTAAAACCATGGTAGAAAGATAGTGGTTAAAACTAGAACATTATCATTAAAACACAAACTAAAATATGGTAAAGCCCTACAGCTTGTGGAGAAAGCCTGAACTCAGCACAAAGGAGAAGGTGCCTCCCCCCATAGCACAAGCCTCTTCCCCAAGCACCGAGGAGAGAAGATATGATCTGTTGCTGGCTCAGCACCCGGAAAGGTACCACCAACAAAGGTCCCCAAGACTGGGGCATTCGACAAGGAGATGCCGCACAGTCAAAGGAACCAGACAGTCATCATAACAGGGAGAGGGTGCCCTCTCCATTAAAAAACGTTGAGTCAGCCTAATATGCCCAATCTGGAGACAGGGCAAAGCTGTTTCCCACTGTCGGGACAGTCCCACATACCCCCCATCGCCCAGGTTCTGACGAATGCTACGGACTTTGTTCGCCCCTGCTGCATTCCACCTCCTCTGCCAGCAAAAAAGGACAGCCTCCACAGTGGCTGCACATAAATCCTCGAATAGGACACAGTATTGAGGACAGGAAGGACGAGAGGCAGCAGCTCTAGCCAAAGAGTCAGCATGTTCATTGCCCACGACCCCCACATGTGCAGGGACCCAACACAGTTGTACAGAGTATCCTCGCCTACACAATAAGAAGAGCCACTCCAAGAGAGACAGGACTAGGGGATGTTATGGGAAGCCATGAGACAAAGCTTGTAGGGCACTTTCTGAGTCACTAAAAATAGTAAAAGAATCTGGAGGAAAACTAAAAATCAATTCAACCGCAACTAAAATGGCAGTAAGTTCAGCAGTAAAAACAGATGCAGAAGGAGGAAGACTCTCACCATGGCTAAAATCATGAAAAATGACAGCAAAGCCTGTCCCCACAAGAGATTTAGAGCCATCAGTATATACAGGCATCGAGATACAGTGAGCAGAGGCATGTTCTAAAAAATAAGAAAAGCTGCCTGTGAGGAAAGAGAGGCCTTCCTCTACTGGAAGTTATCACATGGTTGTACCTCTGGGAGAAGCCAGGAAGCCACACGGGGGACACGCATAGGGCATACAGGGGAGGACTGGACACCCAACTTCCCCATGGTAGCCCTCGCTCTGTACCCAAACAGGCGTGAATAGTGAGGGTGGCTGTCAAAAAAGGGAGAAGAGTGACCTCAGAGACAGCCTTATAACTCAGTGATGCTGGAATATGGTGAAGGTGGTGCCAACACTGCACCAGTAAGGACTGCCTGCAGAGATCTTGTGGCAGTCCGTTCTCATCGACCAACAGACTTTCACTCAGGGAAGACCAGAATGCCCCAGTTGACAGATGAATCCCAGCATGATGGACCGATTTTAGTGGCTGTAGCCATGCTGCAGTTGCAGAAGAGTATACCACACACTCACAGTCCAATTTGCTCCTTACTAAGGCACAGTAAAGTCGGAACAGGATGGTTCAGTCAGCGTCCCAAGACAAGTGAGATAGGGTCCGTAGGAAAGACAGGGCACGGAGGCATGATAGTCGTAATGAATGGATATGAGGTACCCACGTCAGTCTCCTGTCAAAAACGAGTCCAGGAAACCTTGTCTCATCCACACATCGCACCCTGTGGCCATATAACTGGAGGCCAGGCCACCGTCTTTGTTGGGGAGAATCGGAAGCTGTGCATGGTGGTACACTAAGAGACCCTGTCCAGAGTGAGCTGCATGTGACATTCAGCCATGGACGTTCGGGAAGCAGCATACCATAGAGCCAAATCATTGACACAGTGAGGCCAACACCCCTTCTGGAATAGAGAACATTATACTGTCCAATGCTATAGCAAAAAGGGTCACACTAAGGACACTTCCTTGAGGCACCTCTGCCACCTGAGGGTATGAAGAAGACAATGCGACACCAACTCTAACCCTGAATGAACGGTCACACAGAAAATTTAAATATGAATAGAGGTAGCCTGCCACGTAAACCATAAGAATGGAGTTGTTGGAAGATACCAAATTGCTATGTGGTATCATATGCACACACCAGATGCTGCTGTGTAGCAAAAGCATCAATGCTGCAGCCTCAAGATGGACAAGTGCATCTGACGTTGAGTGACATTTTGGATAACCAGACTGACACAGAGAGAGACATTTATTCCTTTCTAGGAAATACATTTTCTGTGTGTTGACCGTTTTCTCAAATAATTTCCACAAGCAGGATCTTAAGGCAATTTGTCGATAGTCCTGGGGACTGTAACCTGCCTTCCCCAGATTCTGGAATGGCAGGACAATAGCCTCTTGCCAAGAGGTGGGAAGAGAAGATTCCCTCCAGATTCTGTTACAAAGGCTGAGGAGAAAAGACAATGCATCATCATCCAGGTGTTGAAGCACCGCGTAGAGAATATCATCTGGCCCTGGAGAGGTGTCATGACAGAGGGGAATGGGCAGATTGGAGCTAGCGATAAGAGAAAGGGAGGATGTAGGATTCCACATTCCCTGAATGGAAGTCCAGCACCCTTGCCTCCTCCATCTCCCATTGTCTGGCAAAAATTGGTGAGCCAGTATCTCTATGACTGACTCCAGCAAAGGCAGACACAAAAATATCGGCCACAGCTGCAGGGTCACCAACAGGCTCACCATTAGACATCAGCACGGGGGACCTTCCTTGAGTGAATTTTCCTGAGATCTTTCGCATCCTCTTCCACACCTGAGACACTGGCGTCTTTGAGTTTATGGATGACACAAAAGCCATCCAAGGGTCCCACTTAGCTTGTTTCTGTACCCAATGAGCCTTAGCCCACGCCCTTTTGAACTTGACAAGATAATGCTCTGTCCTGCATCTATGACAATGGGAGAAAGCTAGCTTCTTATCATGTACAGCAATACTGCAATCCTCATTCCACCATGCGTCAATTGCGACACATGCCTGAAGTTTTAGGAACAGCATGAAGGGCAGCAGAATGCAGAATGGAGGTAAAGAACGAAACAGCTTCACTAATATCAGGAAAGTCTTCAACTGAGACATCAACAGAAATCAGAAAAGAGAAAAGGGACCAGTCTGCCTTATCCAATCTCCACTTCGGTAGACGGGAACATGGACTAGATACTGCTGCAGTAAGGAGGATGGGGTAACAATCACTTCCACGGAGGTCTTCCATAACCTCCAAGGTAAAGTCCGGGAGACAGTCAGGAGAGCAGACACAGAGGTCAATTGCAGTAAATGAACCCATTTGGGGGTCAAAATGTGTAAACGCCCCAGTATTGTATAGAATAAGATCCTCATCCTCCAATAACGATGCCAACAAACTTCCACGTTGGTTAACCCATACCCTCCTGACATCGTACATTGTACAACTACATGGTAGCTGCCGTGGACCCGCCGTCGTATGCCATACAATTCGCAATTGCAAGGCACATTGCGTGCACATTTTTCAAATTTTGCTAGTGATTCGTGGCAGGCAGATGCGTGAGACCTTCCTCTAGTTGCTGCCAAGCAGAAACAACAGTATCAGCTAGTCAAGTGTGCCAGAAATCGGCGATTTATGGGTGGTACCATAATGAACCTATGTTATTTTCACCCATTTTTTTTTTATATATATACCACAATATTGTTGCTGTATATGTACTTTTATAGCAAATAAATGTAAATATATGTATTTAGGTTGGTTTTGATTAGTTACCCTCCTTTCCACTGGGGGACCCACCTTAGGAGCATTTAGGGGTGATGGGAGCAACTTTCTTGGTGATTTTCTTTAGATTCTCACCAAACAGGAATGTTTGAGCAAAAAATAAATAAAACAAAAAATTAACCAGATTTTCAGGGGATGGGGGGGCCCGAAAAAACCTGGAGGGTACGGGTTAAAAAGACAGTCACCCCACAAAGCATGGCGACCATTAAAGTCCCCCAAGAGAAGAAAGGGTATAGGTAACTGATTAAGAAGGTTCTCAAGTTCCACTCTACCGGCTGCTGTGTTGGGCAGTAAATAAATGGAACAAATTGTATACCCGCAGTGGGCATACAACTGCACAGCAACACACTAGAGGTCAGACTGGAGGTGGGCTGGCTGATGAGGGTTGTCAGTCCTCACCAAAACAACACCACCTCCAACAGGACTCTGAGTTGGCACTGAGTAGAAAGCATGTACCCAAGTGGTGCATGAGGAGTGACAAATCCTACAAGAGTTTCCTGGAGAAACACACACAAAGGTGAATAAGTCAGGAGGGTTCACAGCTCCTCCCAATTACCACACAGCCCTTGACCATTCCACTGTAGTATACTGACTGAGAATGCCATAGTACCCACAGCAAAGGAAGAATCAGGTTAACCCCTTAACCATGGGGCGTCACTTTCATGACGCTTGGGAGCAAGGGATCATACCGCGGGGCGTCATTTTTGTGATGCTTGGGAGCAAGGGATCATACTGTGGGGCGTCACTATTGTGATTCTGTGTTATTTTGAATTTCCCCGGGCTTTCAAGTGGTGGCTTGTATCATCTATCAGTACTGCCAATGTCCAACACTAGTCAGCACTCCTAATCTCATCTGTACTTCCATCCATTGTTGACAATTTAGCCATTTCTCCCCATTCTTGACTCCCCTCCCTACCGCCCCTCCAATACCCTATCCTCACGCCTGCCCGGCCGTGCTACGCTAAGTAAATCTTCCCTGGAATTTTTTACTGAATTCATCCATTGAAATAAGCCCTATGCCCTATTCTAATACCAAATAATATATACAAAAAAGAAATAAGGTAAGTGAGAGTGCCATACACCTAGAATTGGCTAATTATCACCTGACAACACCTTACGTGCACTCGTTCGCTAATTTTCGCTGTTTATTTCCCCTTGAAATATGCCGTATAATCTATTTTCGTAATAAAAATATATATAAGAAAGGAAGGGAGAAGCCTAAGTGATATTTACATTCACCTGGAACTACCTAATTATTGCAGGCCACCACACTGTATTCTACGCTAAGTAAATCTTCCCTGGAATTTTCCACTGATTTCATTTGAAATAAGCCCAATGCCCTATTCTTATACCAAATAATATATACAAAAAAGAAATAAGGTAAGTGATAATGCCATACACCTGGAATTGGCTAATTATCACCTGACAACACCTCACGTGCACTTGTTCGCTAATTTTCGCTGTTTATTTCCCCTTGAAATATGCTGTATAATCTATTTTCGTAATAAATATACATATAAGGAGGGAAGGGAGAAGCCTAAGTGATATTTACATTCACCTGGAACCACCTAATTTATTATGTATTGTCTTGGTTTCCTGCCAATCATTTCATTGCTATATATTAGCAGGTCTCACAAGGGTAAAGTTGGTAGTATTGCACTCACCCTAGCCAGGCGGCAGGAGGCCACCACTATCAGTTCACTGTCGTCTTTCAACGTGAAGGTATGTCTGATTTGCTCCTGCTAACTTCTGCCGCTTTTTCGCCCCATGCAAAGGGCCCTGCAACCTTTACCCCCTACTAAACCTCGGGTGGAAAGAGGTAAAGGGCTCACAATTGGTAAAGAGTGAAAGCAATGAATGTAAATATACGTGAACAGTGGAAAATAGTTTTATAAGTTACTTCAAGTGACAGTGAATATCACAGTGTAAATAAAATAGAGAAGGTAAATAGAAACGTAAATGAGTAGTAGTATAAGAATACGAGTATATACACTAGGAGTAATGAAAGTGAAAGTTTCACTCTAGCATGTATGAATACTATGAGTTATGAGAGTGAAGGTGAAAGTGACATTCACTCTCAAAGCTAGCATACAGGACGAGAAAGTGAATGCTACGTATTTTACTGAAAGAAATTGAATGCCTACAGTGACAATAAACTACTATACTGAAGGAAACTTATGGATAAAGACTGTAGATATATATATATATATATATATATATATATATATATATATATATATATATATATATATAAGTGTTATATGGTAACAGAAATATAAACTGTGAGTGTTTTTATGAATAATAAATGACAGAACACCAGCGGCGAACTAGCGCAAGTGGGAAGGTCATACGGCCTCTTAATTTTCATTGCTTTCACAGTGTTTTTTTTTTTTTTTTTGGAGTATGGATTCCAAACTATCTGAGAATCATAGAACAGTGTTTCTAGTGATAATATCAGGCTGTGGTAATCATATTACGGGTTGTCAGGAAGTGTAAAGTGGAGACTTTGTTACCCAACTTCAGAGGTCTCCACAAGTCCTACGGTACTCGACGAAGGCTCAACAAACACCCCAGGAGAAAGCTGAAGGTATGTGCCATAAGCATATATGATTTTAATATTCTAGGACTAATACTGAATTTTGGCAAATATTTTTAGAGAGTCTATCGGAGAGTGAATATGCCCGCGGGAACCGCAAGAAAAAGCAAAACAAGCCGCGGTTAAAGGGTTAAGGGGTGAGACAACCTTGCCCCCAACGGCAACCAGATTTAGATTGCTGCTTAGAACTGCCCTTAGAAAAGGACTTCCTGGCACCGTTATCGTGTGCAGTGTGCTGGCTGGCTGAAGATAACCTGTAGGAAGAAGAAGAGGGTTGGACAATGGCCTTCTTCTGTGATGGAGCAAGAGATAACTTGGCAGGGGGATGGCAAGCTGCCCTAGCCAGAATAGAGCAGGCAATGCCACCACAAGAAGTAGCACGATCGGCAGTGCATCCCACAGTACTGGGACCCTGAGAGAGCAAGGCCTCATTCAGTTGAGCAGGAGCATCGACGACCTGGGTACCACCACTGTCTGGTGGTGGCTGGGTCATCAGCGAAACGCCATCCTCAGCCTGCATCCACCCCGACCCCTGAGCATTCCGAGTAGGAGGAGGAGTGGGCTCCACTGCAGAGCTCTTTGGTAGCAGCGTTTCGATCTCTGAGCACTCTGAGGAGCCACAGTGACGTTTACCATGCACAGTAGGGACATCAGAAGTTTTGGATGTGTCAAAGCTAGGCGTAGCATTGACATGGTTGTATGCCACAGGAGGAATCGGAGGAACCGGGATGGGGGAGGCACCACCCGATGGGGGCCAGCTCCAGAGATAGGATGTGCCTCCCCAGAGGAAGCACAGCCACTTCCAGGCTGCACTCCCTCAGTGGAACCCCCCCGGCTGAGAAGGCCAGGAAGTAGAACTCCAATAATTTGATGGGACATTTTGTGATGGCATGGGCACCTGCCAGGTAGCTTTAGGTCGGGACAGGGCAGCAGCAAAGGTAGCCCCCAGGGCAGATGAATCTCTCCCTTATCCTGGCCTTTGCCTGAGAAAAGGTAATTTTCACACCTTCATTTGGACTGAAATAATCTCATACTTAAACCTGTATACATCGCAATCCCTTGAGGAGGTTGCATGCACTCCTCCACAGTTCAAATGTTTAAAGAGTTGAGAACAATCAACCATATCATGGGAAACTCCACCACAATATCCACAGACCTCAGGAAGGCCAGACACTTCCCGCCTGCAAGAACGACAAACATGACCAAACCTTTTACAGTAATAGCACCTTCTAGGTTGGGGAACTTTAGGTTTAACCTTAAGCTTCTACCACACAGCAGTGACAACCTTTGACAAAATAAGGTGATCAAACATCAAGGTAAGAGTGGGCATGAGGATTAAAACCCCATCAACTTTCTTCATAATTCTCTGTACTGCTACAACTCCCTGAGGAGCCATCCCCTCTAAGAGGGAAGAATCAGAATAAGAGACCAAGTTACAAGAATACACAACCCCACAAGACTGATTTATGAGCAGATGATGAGAGGCAGATACTGGATAACCAGCAACCATAGTAAGAGACTGGATGCGTGAACTCTCCTCTTCATTCCTGGCTTCTAGCAACAGAGAACCATTGCCCTGCAAGGAGACCTTGGGGGTAAATCCACTTGCAGTGACTAAACCACTATGAATCTGAAAACAGTTCAGATTGCGGAAGGAAGTACCATCAGTCCTTTTGAGTACTATGTATTTTGTGTTAGAGTGTTTCACAAAGACACCAGGTAACAGCTCAATAGAAGGGATATCTGGATTCGCAGTTTTGGCAGATGACCTGGAGGATACAGGGCCTTCGGCCAGAGAGTGACCAGGTGATGCCAACTCATGCCGCGGGTCACTGACCACATGAGTGGTTGAAGAAGTGTTTAATATAACCATATATACATTGGTGAGAGATAAAAAGGCACAAGGAGCCAAGGGAAACTGCCTACCAGGGAGTGAGGGGACTGAGCATAGTCTGATGGGAGCGGAGTACTCGTACCTCATCCTCAAAGGGTGACCCCAAAATGACAAGCTATGATGCAAAAGTTTGCTCCCACCAGTGCAAAGACCCCCTTCCCCCACAACCCCCAACCCAGACATCCACCGACCAACTAAGGACAGCAACAAGGCGATCCCTCTGGAGGGCGCACTGATGGCCCATATGGGTAACTTACGTTTCGGGCAGCGCTTAGTCAGACCCCTCACCCACAACCCTACCAGCATGGGAGACCCTGCCAAATGTCGTTACATCCATGGGCAGGCTTGTGGGATCACAGGGGCATGCAAGCCCCCCCACCACGACAAGGTGGCTGCCCATGGGGGGGTGTTGATAGAGGAAGGGCGAGAGAAGGTGTGGCCTTGATAGTGAGCCTGGAAGTGAAGCAGTGTGTGATTGAATGGAAGGAGGTGTCATCGAAACTGATGTGGGTGAAAGCCAAATTTGTATGTGAGTTGTGGGTATTTGTGAGTGCATATGGACCTTGTAACGAAAGGGATGCAGAAGGGAGGGAGTCTTTCTGGAATGTTGTTGATAAGTGTCTGCAGAGTTTTTGAGCAAATGTGAATGTGGTCATGATATGAGATCTGAATGCTAGAGTGGGAAATATAGCAGTGAAGGTGTAGTTGTTATGCATGGTGTGCCTGGAAGAAATGAAAATGAACAAATGATAGAGATGTGTGTTGAGCAAAAGATGGTGAGTGAAAATACCTTGTTTGAGAATATATAAGTATACATGGGTGAGACAGGAGGGTGGAAGGGTTGTTAACCTGTCACGTCCCATTGACATATATATACGTCTACATGTTTTGTCACTGTCAGTCCCGTTGACATATATAAACGTGCATCAATTGCAAGGTCCCTGATTTGCACAATTTTCAATTTTTGCGCGTGATTTTTTGTACGTATACATGGGACACCTTCCTCTACAAGATGCCAGGCAGGGACAATGCCTTACCCGCATGATCTCCACCCCCCCAGCACCCCATTGTCTCGGCAATTCACCTGTTACCAGTGACCTGGCCAGTAAAGACATGTCGTACCATGGTATGAAATTCAGGGCCAGAGTGCTTCCCCAATCGATGACAATGTGGAGGACAAAGTTTACGTAACATTCGAGGAAGAAACAGTCAGAAATGATGATTAGGTAATGTCACCAAAAAAGGTCAGGTATGTTGAAGTGTTTGGTGAGTGAAACAATGCTTATATTGCCTATATTACTGTGTGAAAACCAATATACTCTCATACTACATCTAAATTTGTACCAAATCAATAAATAAATACTGTTTATGAGTAGTATGGAATAGTTACCCTCCCATAGAATTCATTTTCTTTGGAGCCAGCCTGATAGAAAACCCAGTAAAGTAAAGGGTACTGTTACCTGTATCGAGTATTTTAAACCTCAGGTGAGCGATTTCCCTATGAATTCTCGATGTTTCTCACCAAAAGTGGAGGTTTGAGCCAAAAATGTTTTTTCCAAAAGTGGTCAGGACTGGGGGGAGTCAGTGGTGGAAAATCGGTCGGGATGGGGCGGGTTAATAGAGCATTGATGGACTATGTGGTTGTGTCCAGGAATGTAAGAGGAAGATTGTTGGATGTGAGAGTTTTGAGAGGGGAAGGTGGAGGTATGTCTGACAACTACCTGATGGAGGGAGTGTTGAGAGTACTGTAGGTATGAGATGGGTGAGAGGTAAGACAGTTTGGTGTGGCAGGGAGGTTTTGAGAGTGAGTGAGTTGGATAAAAGAGAGAAAATGATAGAGTATCGGGAGAAGTTGAAAGATGAGTGGAATGCAGTGAAAGATTAGGAAAATGACAGTCTGGAGGAGCAATGGCAGTTGTTTAAGAGGTCAGTGGTGCAGTATGCAGAAGAGGTGTGTGATATGAGATGAGTGGGTGGTGGTGTAAGAAAGGGAAGTGAATGTTGGTGCGAGGATGTAAGCATGGCTGTGGCTGAGGAAAGACGTGCATATGAAGTGTGGCTCCAGAGGAAGGATGAGGTGTCATATGAGAGGTATAAGGAAAAGAGGAATAGGGCAAGTAGGGCTGTGCATGATGCTAAAGTGGCAGCAGATGAGACGTGGGGTAGACGGTTGACTGATAATTTTCAACAGAATAAGAAAATGTTTTGGAAGGAGGTAAAAATGGTGCAAAAGGGAGAATCAGGAAGGAAGAGTGAGTAAAAGCAGATGATGGAAGGATGTTAACTAAGATGGATGAGTAAGGAAGAGATTGGCAGAGCATTCTGTAAGATTGTTATATGTAGAGGAGGAAATTGAGGTTGAGGTTGTGGCAGATGGAAGGATGCAAGGAATAAATGTGTCAGGAGAGCTGAATGATTCTTTGGAGGAAGTGCTGGGGACAGTAAAGAAGATGAAAGCAGGGAAAGCTGCAGGTATGGATGGGTGTGCTGTGGAATGCCTGAAAGGCGGTGGAATAACTATTATTGAGTGGTTAGTAAGATTGCTGAATGTGTGTTTTGTGGGCAGTATTGTGCCAATTGACTGGGCAAGTGCTTGTGTGGCTCTGTTGTAAAAATGTAAGGGTGATAAGTATGAATGCACTAGCTTTAGGGGTATAAGTCTGTTGAGTGTTGTAGGTAAGGTGTATGTGCTAATGAAGAGAATTAGAGAGGGTACAGAGTGAGTGAAAGGTGATGAGCAGTGTGGCTCTAGGATAGGGAGGGGATGCGTGGATCAGGTGTTTGCAGTGAGACAGGTGTGTGAAAAGTATTGTGCGAAAGGTAAAGATGTGTTTTGGGCGTTCATGAATTTAGAGGATGCGTATGTTAGAATTGATAGAGAGGCTTTGTGGACTATTTTGAGATTTTATGGACTTGATGGTAGGTTGTTAAAAGGATGAAAAGCTTTTATGTAAATAATAGAGCATGTGTAAGAGTGGGAAATACTGTGAGTGACTGGTTTCCTGTGAGAGTGGGATCGCAGCAGGAATGTGTGATGTCGCCTTGGTTGTTTAATATTCATATGGGTGCTGCTGTAAGGGAGGTGAATGGGAGAGAGTTAGGTGGAGGTTTGGATCTGGTGAATACTTGTGGTAGAGAGTGGAATCTGAATCAGCTGCTGTTTGTGGATGATACTGCGCTGGTGGATGATTCGGGGGAGAGATTGAGGCAGTTGGTAGAGGAGTATGGAAGGGTGTGTAAAAGGAGGAAATTGAGAGTAAATGAGAATAAAAGTAAAATGATGAAGTGTACGAGGTTGGTAGATGGTATGAGGATGAATACAGTTTTGAATGGTGAGTTGCTTGAGGAGGTAGAATGTTTTCAGTTTTAGGGTCACATGTTGCTGTGGATGGAAGAATAGATGTAGAAGTGAAGTTTAGAATGAATGAAGTAGGAAAGGTGCTGGGAGGAATGAAAAAAGTGTTTAGATGTCGCTCACTTGGAATGGATGTAAAGAAAAGGCTTTTTGAGGGTGTAGTGGTACCGACTGCATTATATGGGGCTGAAACATGGAATATGGTGTAGCAGAGAGGAAGAGTGTGAATGTAAGGGAGATGAGGTGTCTGAAGAGTATGTGTGGAATGACTCATATGGATCAAGTGAGAAATGATGAAGTGCGAAGGAGAACTGGTTATGCGGGAAATGGCTGATCGAGTTGAGCAGAGAGTGTTGCGATGGTTTGGGCATACGGAGATAATGGATGAATAAGCGATTGGTGGAAGAGATAACTGGATCAGATGTGAGAGGTGTAAGGATGAAAGGAAGACCATGAGCAGGATGGATGGACAGGGTGGAGAGATTGGATGCGAGGAGGATATCTGTTGAAAAAAGAAGAGTGCCTGCACGTGGTAGGAATGATTGGAGAGAAATTGTGAATGAGTAAATGGTGACGCAGTGCTGAGGGGATATTCTCCCGCATTTGGTCTGGTCAGCTGATCAGGCCATGTGTGGGTAAGGGGATGGGTCCATTGTGATATGGTAGGGGTAAACCAGCTCTGCTGTCGGGCCCTGCTGTATGTGGATGTCACTGATTACACTGAACAGTTGACCCTCATGCGGTGTGATGTGGTGAGGATCTGTCATTTTTCCCCTTGGGGCTAAGATATGAATAAATGTGTGTGCTTGGATGAGTAAATGGGGAGTGTGTTGTCCTTTCTCGGCTACCTCCCTTTCTTCGGGGGAAGCGCTCTAGTTATATAGATGGATAGAACTATAGTGCACATTAGTGTTTTAAAGAATTAAAGTATGCATTAGTGTTGTACAAAATTATAGTGTGGTATGTTGCAGCCTGCAATAGTATACAGTAATGTTTGTGTGTAATATTGTAAGGTGTTCTGCTGTACAGAATATAGTGTGTCGTGTTTACAGTAGTGTACACTGTCAGGATGATATCCCCATGAAGAATAGCCTAATAGGTCATGCCCCAAGAACAAAAATACTTTTCTAAGATATTGTTTCAAGATAGGTAAGTTAATTTATGATCAAGGTTAGGTTAGGTTTTTTTTGAAGTTTAGGCTAGATTAGGTCATTTTTGTTAGGATGGTTGTATATTTTTTGATTGGGTTATGATAAGGTTAGCCTAGTTTGACTTAGTTTAGGCTAACTTAAAGTTAGGTTAGTGACGGATTAGATTACTGTAGGTAAGTTTAAGAATTAGACTAGGTTGGGTTAGGTTTAAGCTTAGGTTAGATTAGGTTAAGTTTGTTGAGTTAGATTTTTTTGGACTGGATTATGGTAAAGGTAGCTTTGTTAAACTTAGTTTAGGCTAATTTAAGGTTAGGTTAGTGCTGGGTAAGATTTGGTTGGTTTAAGAATTAGGCTACGTTAGGTTTAGTTAGGTTAAGCTTTAGTTACTTTTTGGTTAGATTGGTTTATTTTAAACTTGGGTTATATAGGTTTGGTTTGTTTATTTTTGGAATGGGGTAGTTTAACGTTAACTTAATTTGTTAGGTTAGGCTAATTCAAGTTTAGGGTTATGTTGAGTTAGTTTATGTTGAGTTAGGGGAAGGGGGCAGGGGGAAATTGGACATTCCAAGGGGGGAATAAGAAGAAAAAGCCAAAACGGTTATAAAAGCCTTTTATGTGTTGGTTACAGATTTGATGGTTTTTGGCTTGTGACTTATGCATTTTAAGAGTAAGGGCAAAATTTGAGTCCCACAAATAACTGTCATGCCAAATAAAAGTACAAAATTCTCATAATGTTCCCAGAACATGCCAAAAATTTCCATAAGACGAAAAAAATTCCATGCCATAAAATCTAAAAATTTACGCTACAGCATTTATTTATTTAAAAATAACTACCAGGGGGGATTCTATCCCCTCTTGGGAGTTAGAGAGGTACCATCTGGTATTTTCTGGCAAAAGTGAGGAGTGATCAAAATCAGTGTGCGAATATCTGACCATGGTTAAGGTTTGATGAGATAAATGTAGCTTATTGGGTCAGGTTAAGATTAACGTTGTCTGTTGGCTTAGGTTAGCCTGTTCGATTTGGTTGTTATGTTTGTTCAGTTAAGTTATGTTATGTTAAGTTTCAGGTATAATTATTCCCTTGTACAAAGGAAAAGGGGAAAAAGAAGTGTGTGGTAATCATAGGGGCATTTGTCTTCTTAGTATAATAGGAAAAGTGTATGGTAGGATACTTATAGACAGAGTTAGAGAAAGAACAGAGGAATTAGTTGGAGAAGAACAGGGAGGCTTTAGGAAGGGAAGAGGTTGTGTAGATCAGATATTCATTCTTAGATCTTTAGTGGAAAAGTTTCTAGAGAAGGGAAAGAAGTTGTATGCGGCTTTCATGGATTTGGAGAAAGCATATGACAGGGTGGATAGACAAGGATTGTGGAAAGTGTTAAGAATATATGGAGTAGATGGGAAGTTGTTGAATGCTGTGAAGAGTATGTACGATGGTGCGAAGGCTGCAGTGCGTGTGGATGGTGAACTAAGTGAATTTTTCTCTTTGAAAGTTGGTTTGAAACAGGGATGTGTCATGTCTCCATGGTTGCTCAATCTGTACATGGATGGGGTAATAAAAGAGGTACAAGGTAGGGTAGTGGATGTTGGAGTGGCCCTGGTGAGAGAGGATAGTGTTTGGAAATTCCCTGTACTGTTGTTTGCAGATGATACTGTGTTGTTGAGTGAAGACGAAGGGGAGCTGCAAGGCTTGGTGGATGAGTTTGAGAGAGTGTGTAAGAAACGGAATCTAAAGGTGAATGTAGGGAAGAGTAAAGTGATGGTCTTTGAGAGAGGTGAAGTTAGTGAATGTACAGCGAGGTTGGATGGTGAGGAATTGGAAAATGTGAGTACGTTTAAGTATTTGGGTAGTGTGATGAGTAAGGATGGAGGTTTGGAGGGTGAAGTGCTTGAAAGGGTACAGCAGGGAAGAAAGGTTGCTGGTTCTTTGAAAGCAGTGATAAGAAACAGGGAAGTGAGCATGGAAATGAAAAAGTTACTACATGACAGCATTGTGATACCAACTCTAACGTACGGAAGTGAAGCTTGGACATTGTTGGAAGGACACAAGTCAAGAGTGAGAGCAGTGGAAATGAGTTATTTAAGAGGAGCCTGTGGAGTCACGTGGAGAGACAGGCTGACGAATGAGGATATAAAGGAGCGTTGTGGTGTGGATGTGGATGTGATAGGAAGCGTTGTGAGGAACACACTGAGGTGGTTTGGCCATGTGGAGAGGATGGAGGGTGAAAGACTGACGAAGAGAGTGTATGTGAGTGAGGTGGAGGGGGGAAGAGGGAGGGGGAGGCCGAGGATGAGATGGAGGGATGGGGTGGAGAGGTATATGAGAGAGAGGGGTGTGAGTTGGGAGCAGGGCAGTGAAATGGCGGGGGACAGGGCGACTTGGAGGCGATTTGTTTGTGGCCACCCCAAACGGGATTGAGGCGTCTGGCAATTGATAGATAGATAGAAGTTTAGCCATTTAATTAAGGTTAGGTTCTTCAGTTACGTAAGGTTAGGTTAGGTTTGGTTTGGTTAACTTAGCTTAGGTTGTTCAGTTATCTTAAGTCAGGTTATTTTAGGTTGTTACGTAAGGATAGTTTACTGTTAAGCAAATAAATGAAATAATACACAAATTTATTTTCCTAGCTGGGGCTTTTACCGAAGGGGCATCTGTTCTAGGGGCCTTTGTTCTACATATATTGTAATGTACCGTAGTGTGTACAGCGGTGTCAGTTTAATTGTCTGTTCTAGGGGCCTTTGTTCTACGTATATTGTAATGTACCGTAGTGTGTACAGCGGTATCAGTTTAATTATGTCTGTTCTAGGGGCCTTTGTTCTATGTGTACTGTAATGTACCGTAGTGTGTACAGCAGTGTCAGTTTAGCTATGTAATATACACATTATTGTCGTAATAGCGTTGCACAGCTGAAATATTAAATATAATTCCATATATACAGTATATTGAAAGTGTACAGTACTGCTGCACAATAGCAACAGTAGTTGTGCTGGTAATAATGTATTATTTTCTACTCACTCTGTACTTCCCAAACTGGCAAGCATTTCATATATCTCATTCAAATGTGAGAAGGCCTGTCCCCAGTTTTGTTTCTGAGTTATCGTTAACTGAGAGTCAGTGTCTCCAAACACGATGACCAGCTGAAGCTTCTAGGTAGAGGAGCACCCTGCATTGTGATTGGCCAAAGGGATCATCAGCTGATAGTTGTTGTTGTTAGATTTACCTCCCTTGGGAGGACCAGGCCAAATAAGGGCCCACCAGAGCAGTTCTGAAGAATTAATGGGGCTCAAGGAGAGCAGCTGGTGGAGTGGATTGGTGTTGACATGAGGGTTCAGTGGGAAGAGCAGGAAGTATTTATTGCATTAGTTTCCGGAAGAGGTCGGGGTTTTTCTTCTTTAAATTCGCGAGGACAGTGTTGGCAACTGTTTTGCGGTCAATGTCAAAGTTCAAGAGAGGGTCAAAGCTGGCATGCTGGGGGGACGAGAGTTGGTCATTGGCTACATCAGTAGGAGGCTCGACTATGCCTGTTTCCATGGTGTCGTCTTAGAGATCGTAGGCAGCAGGTCTTGGTGGGGAGGGAGGTGTCACTGGATCTTTAGAGATCAGAGGGTCATGGTAGATCTCCGTCCCTCCTCAGCTGCTGGTGGAGGTGCGTGGATCTTGGCGGTGGTCGTCTCTTGGTTGTCACGAATCAAATTCACGACATTTCCCTTTTGTGAGAAACCACGAACTATTAGTGGAAAACTCACTGTGTATCGCTCAGTTAACCGTTTCTCTCTCCATTTCGGTGGTATACTTTTCAAAACATTCGTCACTGTTTCAAAAGTGACCGATCTAATGCACGTCACTAAGTGCTCTACTGAGCGATACTATTGTTTCTTTATTTTTCGCCCCTGTTTGCCTCAACCGTTAGCCACGCCTTCTTCTGGTGGCTTGTGCGACCTACCCATACATCGTATTTGAATTGAGTCCAGTGTCTGTTGTGACGGAGAGAGGTTCTGTGCTCCAGAAGTGAGAGGTCAACCCAGACTCCACTAGACTACAGTTCTCCAGACTCCCACCCTTCGTTGGTGATACATAGCATTCATTGACCAGTATTTCTTTTCGTTTTCCTAGACTTAAGAGTTTAGTTAAGGTGTTTTTCCTAGGCATAAGAATTTAGCTTTTGAGTGAGTGAGTGAGTGTGATCTCATTAATTTGATTTTGAAATGTAACGTTAAATTTATTTTGTAATCAATAAATTTAACAGTTCTTTTTCTTGAGCTTAATGTAATGTAAACTCGTGTTTCATTTCTCCGCAATTAAGCTTATTTCTCTTATAGCTCCTAGCTTGCATAAACGTTTGCCATTCATAACTGGTACTTAGGCCAGTCTTGTTGTATTAAGTTTAAAATCCGTTGTGCCTTCTAGGAGTTAAGCACCAGCAAGAACCTGATACTATTATTAGTGTTAGTTGATTATTGTCAGGGGTGAAGTAACTTTCTCCAGAGGCTAACAGTACTAATAAACAGCAATTGAGTAATTAATCTCTGCTGTGTACTGTTGAGAAAGTTTATAAATTCTCGTTCTTAGAGAATCATGCGAAGCAAGCCAGCGTAAAGTAATCATTGCTTGATTTAGCAAGACAATCATTGTCCCTGCTGTTCACTATTATTGATCATTATCATTTAAATAATATTTGCATTTATTTAAAAAAAACCCGTGACATTGGTCCATAGTCGAAGCCAGGTCGTCAGGAGTGATGGCATTCACCCTGTTGAGAGGGGCGTTCAACAACAGCCGTTTCTGCAGTGTCGTACGGGTTGGACAGGAGGAAAAAATCACCTCAAACACAGTGAGTTTGCCCTTAGCCTTATGGTCACCGTAAGATGGTGGAAGAAATGTTAGTACTGTACATGGCAAAACGTCGACCATCATATGGGGACTGTAGCAGCGGCAACTTTATGGTGGCCTTAAGGGGGAAACGTTAGTGCCAGGGTGACCAGATTCTAGAGTGTGAATATACTAGATTGCTGATGAAATTATCCTTAATTGGCATAAATTTTGCTAATTCTTTCGCTGTTCATAAGTTCAGTTTCTGTTATTTTCAAAGATTGATATGGTACCGGATTACTAGGTTGTTAACTGTATAAACCAATATCATTATGAGCCCGTAAACCTGTAACGTCCACCTGCCTCTGCTCGTGCTCTCCTGTTCTAAAGCTATAATATGATTATGGTAAAGGATGGATTGTTTCACACTTTCTTATCATGATGTTCAAATTAAACAAGTATCTGTCCTTTATGAGACCTGCTCATTACTGCCACCTCTAGAAAATTCCGGGTTTATGAGTGAAACATTATTCATCCAGAAAATTCCACCAGCTGGTAGGAAAAAAATATTGCCGCAAGGTAAGAACTGAAATATCTAGATTTAACGACTTTTCCGCTGATTCAGCTATCCTGATCAAGAGTTGCAGTATACTGGTAACTGAAAAATATGGGAGTGTAATACTTGCTAACCTCAGTACTTACTCTGACATCAAATATAAAAAATACCAAAATAATTCCAAATTTCATCAAATTATGCCAAAATTATGCCATATTTCAGACTATGCAAAGTTTTGGTCTAAACCAATGATTATCCTGAGTAATGTGCTAAACTGAACAATCATGCTAAATCAGTGGATTTGCCCCAAGGGCCATAAAATGTGGTCTTTGAGATTTTGTAACACATCTTTTGTAATTTACATACACGTCAGTATTCTCTTCTACATCTGCAGTAAAATCGACCGCAGATTAACATAAAAAGATATAAATAGCATAAACTGACATCCTATATTCATGATAAATCACTAAAAAAGGAAGTGCGGGAAAAAAAAAACTCCTAAGCTGCTATGTGGCCATGGTTATTTCGTAATACCTCTTGTTTTGTGATTAACTGTGCACATTGTATCTCAGTATCCACCTGCGTGTTACTGATGCAAGAAATACCTGTAGTAAAGCAACAAAAAGAACATGAAAGACAACGCAAAGGAGTTGTATGCTCAAGGTCCTGCTAAGGAAGGGGCACTACGAAGCCTCCCAGGCGACCTAATATGCGGTTTCATGGGCCTCTTTACAACCTCCATATTCTCATGAACCTGGGGGGTGGGGGAGCGGGAGGTTCCAGGACTAGCGATATATTATGCATACAACACCTATCTGCTCCTTTGTTTCTTATTTAAGTCTCATTAATATAGACACTGATTTTGCATATCACACACAGTAGGTTACTCAGACTCCGCAAGCAGAGGTGGTGGCCAAATCTGTAGAGAGGTGGCCAGAAGTCCTAATGGATGTGTCGTAAAAATACTCGTTAATATTCAATATGGACGTTATATTAGAGCCGTTATGGTGGCATGAGGAGGTGTACAGTATGTAGGAGGACTACTGGATCTCAGGGGAAGGGCTGTGAAGTTTATACTCAGAGACAGACACTTGTGAAAATAAAGGAAAGAGACTTTAGACAGTCTCTCTAGTCAACAGAATTACAGCACTGTGATCATCCGCATGGAACGGTGAGGTCATGTGACCAATACTGCCTGTGGTCACTAGGTAGATGATGGACTCTCTTTTAATTAACCAGTTGCTCTAGCGTGTGTGTGTGTATGTGTGTGTGTGTGTGTGTGTGTGTGTGTGTGTGTGTGTGTGTAGTAATTATATTTATTTTCAGGTTATGTATTCATCACAGTCAATGGCTGAAAATAAACAGGTCCTCTAGTATCTTAACCTAAAGGATCAACAGGAAGACCCGAGCGGTTCCTGATGAGCGCCTTCACACTAACAAGCCTCACCGAGGCTGGAGTGAGGCATAGGCACGAAGTGACAGACCACCTAATCTTTATCCCGCTGAGTTTCGAACTTTTGCGGTTCTTCCACAACAGAGCACCTTGAGCTACACTTGACAGGTGAGAGCTCATCTCACTAACGCAAGCAGCATGGCCTGAGCGGGGCTCGAACTCGGGTCACATGGATTGGGAGTCGAATGCTCTATCAACAACGCCACCAGGTGTGTGTGTGTGTGTGTGTGTGTGTGTGTGTGTGTGTGTGTGTGTGTGTGTGTGTGTGTGTGTGTGTGTGTGTGTTTTATCCCCATGTATAGTAGAATGTTTATTGAGAAGATTCAAAAGATTTGCCCTGACTTAGATCCTCTTCTCGTATATAAGAGGATCTAACTCTATTGAGGATTCAAGTTTCTTTTCGTTTATGAAGAGAATCCAAGTCTATTCTCATGTATGAAAAGGATCCATGTTTCTTCTTATATATGAAGAGGATCCAAGTCTCCTTCCATATATGAAGAGGATCCAAATCTCTTCTCATAGATGAAGAGGACCGAAGTCGGGCAAAAACCGTATCTTCTCAGTAAACACGGGTTCCATAAGCAAGTGTAACTTTTCCTTACGCCAAGTGATTGAAAAATTAATCCATTGTTCTATAGGAAGCAAGTTTTGTCCCAGGCTTGGGCAGGAAACAGTTTGATAATTAAAATTTTATTAAAACAAATTTAAACTGATCTCCACAAGTCTTCACTAATACTGTACATTAGTCCTGAATGAGAGAACTGAAGTATGTATTCAGTATGGACGAAGGGTCTTAGGGTCGAAGTATTAATATATGAAAGCTACGCAGCATTTAAGAGTACTGTGCGTGAGAGAACAAATTATGATGTCTAAGCCCAGGATCAGACTCATGAAAACAAGAAGGAGCACTAAGATTTAAACATCTGCGCCATTCGCTTAAAATTTACTCACTTGTTCGTCGGATGGGCCTCAGTGATGATGTCAACAAAGAAGCAATTTCGTCTGATGGATTTAATTTTTTTTTCATTACGTTAATCTTGATCTACGACCTGTTTGACCCTAAATTTAACCGCTTGTCCGTTAGAACCTTAATAATACCTCCAAAGCTGGTGCAGTTTCATGGACTAGTTCTTCCATATTGTTGCTAACAGACAGGAAGCCAAACACATTAGATCCCAACGCTACCAAGCCCGGGAGTAAGAACGCAACTATGGTGGTACCATTCTTAAGTGGCGGTTTAGGTGGGGCACGGACCTCTGTACAGTGATGCCACGTGTTCCATACCCGCTATGTGAACGGCCCTGATATATGTATTAGGCATCACAATAAGATAAACACATAAGAATACAAGGGTAATGTGTGTATTATAATATATGAAAGAACAGTAAACTGATTATGCGAAAAATATTTATACGGCAATACAGAAACGTGGCATAATTATTTTACAGTGTTGCTTTAAAAAAAGTAGCCACTTTTATTGGCTGTTACCGTATTTCTGGGGTTGGTAATAATGTCACAATTATGATTATGAGATAATGTGCAGGAATATAAGCAAAAATATGCCAGTTTCTTAGTAAAAAAATATATATACATTAATCCCTCGTGAGCGGCAACACACACACACCCAGTCCCACCTGGTCATCTGTGAGGGATAGAGGAATAGGCCTGTTTGGGGACACCTCTTTAAAAGAACGTGCCAAGACTTTAACCTCCTGGGTGGTGTGGAAATAAAGTCAAATTTACAATATGTACATCATAACGTAAAAGAAAATAACCAAAATGTATCCTAAAATACCACAGACGAGAAAGAGAGAGAGAGGGGGAGGGGAAGGCAGACCAGGGGCAGTGTTGAGCGCAACCTAGTGAGAGATGAAGGAAGGAGAGAGTGATTGAATGAAAACAAATCATGGCGCCACAACAACGAGGTCATCTGGCACCATATGTAAAACAATAATATTTTTAAACATAATTTGATATAATAAAAACAAAATAAATAAATGAAAGCACAGGTTTATAAGTCATTCATAAAAGAAACAAAATTCCCAAGGGTGACGCACATCTCCCCAAGGAGAGAGAGAGAGAGAGAGAGAGAGAGAGAGAGAGAAGGCTGGCAAGGGGCAGTGTTGAGTGCATTGTCAAGCTGAGGGAAAGGTGAAGGGAGGGAAGGAAGGAGGGCGAGTGAATGAAAAGGCGCCGTAACACCGAGGTCATCTGGCGTCATATGTAAAACAATAATATAATAAAAAACAAAATAAAGAAATGAAAGCACAAGTTTATAAGACATAAAAGAAACAAAATTCCCTAGGGTGATGCACATCCCCCCCAGGAGAGAGAGAGAGAGAGAGAGAGAGAGAGAGAGAGAGAGAGAGAGAGAGAGGCATCGTGAGTATGGAAAACGTGGCAACACTGTACAGAGGTTCGTGCCCCACCCAAACCGCCACTTTAGAATGGTACGACCATAAGGCCCATAGTTTCGTCGGGTAAGGAGGCTCCCTAGCACCTTTTCCTTAGCGATTTATTTTTGGAGATGGCTGGATAATATACTTTCGTTACCTCATTTATGCAGAGTATGACGGTGTTAGAAGGATTTATTTAATAGAGAATTGGATACAAAGGTGTTATATTTAAAGTAAATAGCCGAGGAAATGTTATTAGGGAACTTCCTAAACCAACGAGAATACGGGTCTAAGAGTTTATAAGTTAACTTGTTATTACTCAGCTTATTGTGTGTGTAACCTTACCATCGGAATCGGAGTGCCTCCCTAACCTTAAGCCAGATAATCATATTTCATCGTATCCTTGAAACAGGCGGTCTGTATTTTTATAACCATACATTTTTAAAGTGAGAGATTATGTTTTATCAGACATTATTTTAAATGGAGAGAGTTGTTAAAGAAAACAGTTTTTCATGAAGACAGTTGTTAATGAGAATAGTTGGTTATTACAACTGGTACTTTTTAAAGGAGATACCATCACGACAGTCCAAAATGAGACAGCTCTCATCAACGCCATGAGCCTGTCATTCCACTGCAAGGCAAAGCACGCATCTTCAACAAATCTAATTTTTCTGGAATAGTGAAAGGAGGGCAGATATAGCTTTGATATCTAAGTAAATGATGAGTAATGGTCTCTCATCCGTAACGGAATAATTGGGAAGCGTGACCCCCAATTGATTCTTGGGCCGGTCAATCCCCTTCACAAAAATAAAATGAGCAGAAAGAAGGGAAGGTGAACCTATGGATTTCAACGAAACTTCTGAGGTCAATTCGCCTGATTCTTGACGATGTCTTCCAATACCTGTCAGCAGATAACCATTTACAAAGATCTGGCAGAATGGTAATGGGATGCACATTTAGTTGGGTCCCCATCTCGCCTCCTGGTAACACACCAAACATCACAGAGTGGCTGAAACTCTACGCATTTTTCGCACCCTCCATAATACATTTCGTTAACATATGCCAACATTGCGATCAAGTGGATTTTACATCGAAGCAGTAGTGTAAGAAAGAGGATGTTTGTTGTTTATTCGTCATGACTCAGACCCTGCTAGAATGTCATGAATTGGCAGTGGCTGACTGTCTTCCTACCAGATCAAGACTGTCCTATGTGTACACAGCGTAGTCCTGACACTGGGCAATACACACAAAGGAAACTCTTACTTTTACCCTGAAAAATTGCATGAGAGATAGAAATCAACTGAACTCCAAGAGCGTAACACAACTCGCTTCTGATAAAGCATGCATTAGCAATACGGGGGTCTTTACGAATAACCTGAAATTCTGATGAAACTGTATATCTATGGGCTTTACATCACACATTTTGGTGGCAGTGAGGTCAAGAACACGCCACATTTCAAGTCTGGCTACTGTCAAATCCAACTGCTTGTAAACTGACTGTCTGCCATCTGTCACCAAGCTTGGCTCTCATAGAACCTGTCTCTCATCGAACAAGTCTGGCATACAACCTGTCTGTCGTCGAACCCATCTGTCAACGATCCTGTCTGTCATCGAGGCTGTCTATCAGCAAGCCCATCTGTCATTAATCCTGTCATCTAGCCTGTCTGTCACCGAACCTATCAGTCATCAAGTCTGTCTGTCATCTAGCCTGCCCGTTGCCAAGCCTGTCTGTCACCAAGCCTTCTTGGCTTGGCATCCCGATCACGATTCTGCTGACTGTTAAACCTCCAATGACCCGGTAACATGCGACACTCCCTCTTTACCTTCCACCAGCCTTCAGTACCAATTCACACAACACCTTACACCGTATGCTGTATAAACAGATGGTGAGTTAGAACACCACTCAGTAAAAAGTTTCTTCTGGTATCTCCGGGCCAATAATCTTTATAATTACCTTTTTTCTTTTCTTTTTCACATCAAAATACTGTACTTAAAAGAACTTCCCCAGATTATTTTCATACTCTCAATTTTTTAAATATATTCATCCACATGAACACGTCGTTTATTCATTACATATATATATATATATATATATATATATATATATATATATATATATATATATATATATATATATATATATATATATATATATATATATATATATATATGTATGTATGTAATGAAATATAATACCAGGGCTTCAGTAAACATCATCATCATCTTCATTTATGTGGCTAACGTTTCGGTAACAACATGTATCATCATCAGAGTCCAAAAGCATAAAAAGCCGACATTGTAGAATTTATGAAAGATATCTTGACCCCTCCGTGGCCATGCCTCCGGAATTTGTCAGGACCCACAAGCAACCATGGGGCAGTTGCCCCCCCCCTTGGAATACCAAAGTGTGTTTGTAACTTGCCCGGTCGTCACGTATATTTTCGTTCCTTTGAGTTGTAGAATATCAGCATGTGAATACTTTTCGACTGTGATTAACTACATCTTGCTACTATACTTTATAGTGAATTATATTACCATTAAATTCATCATTTCCGAGTTGAAAGAATAAATTTTCCAGGAAATGCACATATATGTATAATTTTTTATTTTGCCCCCCCCCCTACAAAAAATCCTGTAGAAGCCCCTGCAAGGGGCTGATTTTTCAAGTTTCGAAAATCATTTTGTTTTTTCATTGTCAAATTGAAGAGGAAAGTCAGGCGCGCCTGCCAATGCAACTGTGAGCTTCCTAGCCCCGTCCGGAACGGTGCAACGGATCGTGGAAGTTGCGCAGATTTAAGCAGATGATGTCAGTGACAAGGATTTTTTTTTTCTTTTTACGCAAAAAAAAAAAAAAAAAAAATCAGTGGTGCTGAAATGATTTCAGATGACTAGATATGTGTATTACGAACAAAATCAGTATATAATGTAAAAAAAAAAAAAAAAAAATGATTTTTTCACATTATTATCATTATTTTGGTTAAGCAGGCACCGAGTTATTTCTGTGGACTGGGTGGTTTAGTTTCTGTTCAAAGAGTAGGCGAGAGATGATACTTTTACACTCTGTTCAGATTAGGGTCCTCCATTGTTTGAACAGGCCGAACCGCAGCATCGCAATTTCAATACGACTCGTGAATAGCAACTCGCACGAGGGAATTAGTGTGAAGGGAAGGGAATGTTCTACATTCATATATTCACCACAAGAACATCTCATATGTTGTTGAAATGCTTGTGCAAAGCAAGAAATATGTTTAATGAACAAATTCAGTAAATAATTTGTATTCTTATGAGTAATAGTATAACTATGGATGTTTTCCCTCTCTCTTATGCTTATAATGTTTATTCCTTAATGGACTCTCTCTCTCTCTCTCTCTCTCTCTCTCTAATCTATATATATATATATATATATATATATATATATATAGATATATATATATATATATTTTATGCGAGGAAGAAGGAACCAAAGGCCATGAGCCCGTAACAGTTCCCTCCAAGAGAAAAACAAAATACAATAGAGAGCCAAATTCCAGATACGATCATTTTGGGATGCCTGGACACACTGCATTTGAAAGACTGGAGATCATAGGCAGCAGGAAATACAGATAGAGGGAGACAGTTCCAGAGCTGACCTGTTGCATAAATGAAAGACTGGGAGTAACGGTTAACTCTTGCATTAGAGAGTTGGACAGAAAAGGGATGAGAGTTTGCTGCCAGACGGGTGCTACGCGCCCGTCGTAGAGGTGGAGGAATGCAAGCAGACAGTTCAAAGGAGCAGTGACCATTAAAGTAGCGATAGAAAAGAGATAAAGATGCAACAGTGCGGCGAAGAGACAGAGGTTGAAGGGAGTCAGTAAGAGGAGAAGAGTTAATGAGACGAAAAGCCTTTGACTCCACCCTATTGAGAAGAGCTGTATGTGGGGAGCCTCCCCACACATGAGAGTTCTACTCGACACAGGGGCGGATAAAACCCCTGTATAGAGTCAACAATTGTGCAGGGGTAAAGAAAGAGCGGAGTCGGCTTAGCACACCCATCTCTTGGAAGCAGATTTTACAAGAGATGTAATATGATCTTTCCAAGATAAGTCCCGAGTAAATGAAACCCCAAGCATGTTCAAGGATGATGCAGGATTAAGCTGAATACTATTAAACATTAATGGGTATACCTGTGGAAGATTTTGTAGGGTTGATAGGTGTAAGAACTGAGTCTTAGATGCATTAAAGACAACCATATTATTTTTACCCCAGTCAGAGATACGAGCCAAGTCAGACATTAGGAGTGCCATAGCCTCATCCCTTGTTTGTTGAAGTAACTGTTGAGATGGGCGTTGCGGGAACCGAATGGAAAGGTGAAGGGTGGAGTCATCAGCGTATGCGTGGATAGGGTTAGATGTACAGCTTAGAAGATCATTGATCAATAAAAGGAAGAGAGTTGGTGATAGGACAGAGCCCTGAGGAACACCACTGTTGATAGATCTAGGAGACGAACGATGGCCGTCTACAACAGCAGCTATAGAACGACCAGAAAGGAAGCTAGCGATGAAGGCACAGATAGAAGGATAGAAACCGTAGGAGGGCAGTTTGGAAATTAAAGATTTATGCCAGACTCGATCGAAAGCCTTTGAGGTGTCAAGTGCAATGGCAAAGCTTTCGCCAAAGTCCCGAAAGGAGGATGACCAGGAGTCTGAAAGGTAGGTGAGAAGATCGCCAGTGGAGCGTCCCTGACGGAACCCATACTGACGATCGGAAAGAAGGTCGTGATAGGAAAGATGCCTTAAAATATTTCTATTAAGAATTGACTCGAAAACTTTGGAAATACAGGACGTTAAAGCAATTGGACGATAGTTGTAGGGTTGGGAGTGGTCACCCTTCTTTGGGACTGGCTGAATGAGAGCAAACTTCCAGCAAGAAGGAAAGATACAAGTTGACAGACAACTGCGAAAGAGTTTGCCTAGGCAGGGTGTAAGCACAGAAGCACAGTTCTTGAGAACAACAGGAGGGACCTCATCAGGCCCATATGCCTTGTTAGTACTGAGGCCAGTGATGGCTGAAAATACATCAACTGAAGACATTTTAATGTCAGCCATGAGGAAGTCAGAGGGGGGAAGTGATGGAGGAACAGCACCGGAATCGTCTAAGGTGGAATTGGAGGAGAAAGTCTTTGCGAAGAGATCTGCTTTATTAGTAGAAGAAATAGCTACAGAACCATCAGAGTAGAAAAGAGGAGGGAAGGATGATGAGGTAAAGTTGTTAGAAAGATTTTTGGCAAGGTGCCAGAAGGAGCGGGAAGAATTCGAGTTGGAGAGTTGAGAGCATTTAGTATGGATGAAATTATTTTTAGTAGAGCGAAGAACAGACTTAGCACGATTCCGGGCAGAAACGTAAAGATGATGTGATTCAGGGGTGGGTTGGCTCCGGTACCTTTTGTAGGCCTTCTCCTTGTTGCGGACAGCATTAGAACAAGCGTGATTAAACCAAGGCTTTCTTCCGTTAGTCAAAGGATATGAGAAAGGAATGTATGCTTCCATGCCCGAGAGAATAACCTCCGTAATGCGCAAGGCACACTCAGATGGCTCACGGCCATGGAAGCAATAATCATTCCAGGGAAAATCAAAGAAGTACTGCCTGAGGGCCTCCCAGTCCGCGGCTCCAAAATGCCACAGACGACGTTTCCCTGGAGGGTCCACAGGCCGTACCGGAGTGATAGGACAGGATAAGGTAATAAGGTTGTGATCGGAGGAGCCCAACGGAGAGAAAAGATTAACAGAGTAAGCAGAAGGATTAGTTGTGAGGAAGAGGTCAAGTATGTTGGAGCTCTCTCCAAGGCGGTCAGGGATACGGGTAGGGTGCTGTACAAGCTGCTCTAGGTCATTAAGGATAGAAAAGATGTAGGCTTGTTCACCAGGTGGATCCGTGAAAGGAGAGGAGAGCCAAAGGTGGTGGTGAACATTGAAATCTCCAAGAATGGAGATTTCAGAGAAAGGAGAAATGGACAGAATGTGTTCCATTGTAGAAGTAAGATAGTCGAAGAATTTTTGATAGTCAGTAGAATTAGGGGATAAGTAAACAGCACAGATATATTTAGTCAGAGAATGACAGGAAAGCCGAAGCCAGAGTGTGGAGAATTCAGAAGAATCAAGTTCAGGAACACGAGAGCAAGATAAGTCGTTGAGTATATATACACAACAGCCACGTTTGGCTTTGAAATGAGTATAGAGAAAGTAGGAGGATACAGAAAAGGGTTTGCTGTCGGTTGCCTCAGACAGCTGAGTCTCCGTTAGAAAAAGAAGGTGAGGTTTAGAGGAGGAGTGGTGGTGCTCAACAGAGCGAAAGCTAGATGAAAGGCCGCGAATGTTGCAGAAATGAAGAAGAAGAGAGTCAGACAGTGGTTCCAGGCACCTCGAGTCGTCACCGGGAGAGGGGCAGATGGCGGGGGCATTTATGGTCCCCCCCCTGGGGGGGGGACCATAAATATGACCATAAAAAGGACCCTTCGGTATTAACTGTTCTTAGACATAATAGTGTATTATAGTAAAAAAAAAAAAAATCTTCACTTGTATTCACTTATTTAATATTTTCCTTGTAATTATTTTTACCCTTCTAATTCATTTCTTAATGACATTTCCCTAGCATAAAAAGAATAATTTATCTGAAGATAATACATAAACTTCCGGAAATTAAAAAAAACTGACAAGGATTGAAAGTTCATATGGCCATTGTACTTGACTGAAAAACAGCAACACATATCCGCAAGAAATAGTTCAGTCATCTGAGTTCCATTCAAATCATACCCCCAATACAGCACACATTTCTCAATAACCTTCTACTTTTTAAAATACGGCAACCTCTCCCTCCCACCACATAATGAAATGGATGATGCATCATACCTGAATGAGAAACAGAAAGATTTATCCCCAAGAAACAGTTCAATCAGCTGAATTTCATTCATATCATGCCCCTGATACAGAACACATTGCTCAGTTACCTTTTCCTTTTTTAAATATGGTAACCCCCCCCCCCGCCCACCAAATGATGATCTTAGAAGATGCATTGCGTCCAGATTATATGAGAATGAATCCTGCTATTACTGTGTATAATTTCATCAGTGATGTCCAGTCTGCAGTTACAAACAAAGGACTTTTGATAGACGGTGCTAAAATCTCCTGTCTTAGGAGCCAATTAGATGATAATTACCCCCGAGGGGGATCTGTCATAAGATGTACAGTCCCGAGCTAATGGAAGGGAAACACCACCATCGCCCAGAGAAGCACATCCACGGTTGTTTCTACCCGGCGAGTTATTGGGGAGAGGGTGAGAGTATGGGAGAGGGGGAGATTTTGTGGGGGTCTGATGGAGGGAGAAGCGGGAGGGGAATAGAGCTGCCAGACAGGGCTGCCTGTTAGTGGATAGTTAGGTCAACATTACTATTTCACTGATATATCTGCCTTAACTTTGGCCAAAATGGGAATAATTATAAATCATTGTCCACTTATTGTATTCAAAATTTGGCAGCGAAATCACTGATATAATACAATACTGTGATGATATTGCTGGTCGAAGGGACAGCCTCGTCTTTACAGATGTTTTTTGTCTACATCTACGGGCTCCGTCTTACCTTCCTCCTTAGTTTCCCCATCCCCTCTCTCTCCCCCTTCTCTCACTTCCCATGTGCACGTCCTGTTCAGCCTCTTCCACTCCCTCACTCTCTTTTCACATCTCCCATTCCCCCTCTATGAGCGGTATTATTTATTCTGGCCCCCTTCCAAACTTTGCTCATATCTGACGATAACTAGACGATGTAGCCGAAACTGTCGTGTCACATAAAGTTATGATTTTCATTTTTTTTTTTTTTATTATCATTTATTATCTATTTTGGGTATTTGATTTTTATTTTTTATTTGTTACTTATTACGTCCGCCAAGGACGTTATAAAATCGTCGCGGTTTATTTATCTGTCTGTCTGTCTGTCTGTCTGTTAGCAGGATTATGTCAAAACTAATGGATGGATCTTCAAATTTCCACCAGGGATAGACCTGGGGCCAAGGAAGACCATTAAATTTTGGAGGTCATGGGTCAAACGTCTAGGTCTCAAAAAGATTATCAAAAAGACCCCCCCCCAAAAAAAAATTTGGAGTCAAAGCTACTGGATGGATCTTCACCAAATTTCTACCAGGGATAGATCGTGGGCCATGGAAGACCCCATTAAATTTTGGAGGCCATTCAAGGTCAAGGTCTCAAAAAAAAAAAAAAAAATTGTAATCGGCAATGTCTTTCTTCTTGTCCATATCAGGCCTTGGCGGACGTCTGAAATCTGATTGCTCCTGTTTATTTTTGTTCTTATTTGTTTCATTTTTTAGTATTTTCATATTTGTCATTTCATTTTTTTCATTTAATTTATTAGTTATTAGTATTATTATTGTTCTTTCATGGTCATCTCACTTAATTTCAGTTTCTCAAATCCTTGTCTTTGGGTTGTGTGTTCATATTAAATATAATTATATCATAGCATACCACAACATTTCGTGTTTTACACCTCCAGCTCTTTAGTTTATTTATGATAAAAAAACGATAAATAAAGAATACGGAAAAGATCATAAGTTTAAGAAGTGTAAGCGGAAAAAATTTGCCGATTTTTATATACTCGTAATCCAATGTATGATTAAACTTGGGGATTTAAACACTCCAGAAGTAAAAGCACTATATTATGGCACAACATTACAATAACAATTATCGGTAGGGGAAGCGAAGAGGCACCAAACTGAGGCTGACAGAACAGGCTGGTCGGAATAGCTGGATGGTAGTGGAATGATGCGTCTCGTCCTTTCACCGGTCTTGATATATATACTGCAAGTGCTGTTTGAAGTAAACATGACCTATTATTATTACCATAGCTTAAAAAGGAAGTCAATCACATTAACCAGTAAAATGAATTACAGAATACAGTAAGCCCTATTAGCAGCAGGACATTTATTATAACAATACAGACTCTCAAGCAGGGAATTCAGGCACATACGCCACTACTATTCTCTATGCCTCATGTAGCCTATTATCTTTTTAATTTCACCTGTAAACATAATCACAACCTTAGTATCCGGTCCATCCTCCATCCCTTTCAATAACCGCTTGAAGCCTCCTAGGCATGTTAGCAGTGTGATTCCTCACAAGGGCGGGCCGAGCTCGAAACATCTCCCACACCTCACGTGTATGGTTCACGAGTTGCTCCCTTGTGCGCTCCATGCCAGGCTCCCAGCTGTTCACCATTGTCCCCCAGATGTTCTCGATGGGGTTGCAGTCAGCTCCCTTACTGGGCCACGGTAGCAACTGAAACTGTGGATGTTGGTCAAACCAATCCTGCACAACCCTTGCTTAGTGAACGGGGCAGCGGTCGTGCACAAAGTATACTGTGCCTGGAGGGAAAGGGTGATTCCTGTTATTAAAAGAGGGCAGGAAAAAAGTCATTCAGGATGTTCACATATTTCTGGGCATTAAATCGCCCCTCTATTTCCTGATTATCACCCATTCCGTGGAGGCTGATCCAACCCCAGACATTCACTGTCTGGTGCCCACTTCTTGCCACCTCGTAAACATTCTGGCGGTCATAACTGAAAGAGAAGTTAGAAAGAATGAGTTGAAATGAGCATTCGTTTGACATTATGGTAAAAACAAAATATTCGAGGAAAAATTATTGACAACGTTTCACAATTGCTTTGACCTGAAGAAGCAAAGCAATAGCGAAAAACATCAATAAAAGGCTCATCCTCGAATGTGGTGTTCTTTTATCAGAAGGTATATAATTGAAAGTAGCACTCGTATAGAATAATTCATTAATAATATCTTTGTGAAATGAAGATAACCAAAATAAATGTCAGTATTTTGCATGTCCTAATGGTTTATAATCACCGGGTATTATTGCGTCTCCAACAATGAAGCTGTCCATGGGAAGTAGATGAGAAAGTCTTTTCGTCCGTCCAGATAATGAGACTCCAAAACTCCTCCCCTCTGTTCACATATTCCCTAGCAAATTGGAGCCTTCCCTCTCTGTGCTGCTGGGTGAGACGCTCCTTGGCCGCTGGAACTCGATGATGCAACCCAGCCTCGTGTAGCCTCCTCCTCACTGTCCACACACTTGCATCCAAATGCAACGCATCCCGAATTGCCACTGCATTAGTATGTGGTCTGTCCTCTGCAGCAGCAACAATTTCTTGGTCTTGTGCTGGTGTTGTGCAGCGTTGTGGTCTACCTCCAGGCAAATTTCTTAGATCGCTACTCTCCTCCCACCTGTGATAATATGTATGGAATCAACACCTATCAATTATAATATAATATTAACAGATAAAACAATGAAACTGGGCAATAATATAATGCAGTATAATTCCGGCCTGATTTTACCGTTACATTCACAGTGCTAACGCCTGTTTCTCTGGGATTAAGAGTTTGAATTTGTTGAATCATTTGTCTGAAGCATAGGAAGAGGGGACGGATGAGACCAGGGAAGAGACTTGGGAGAGAGGACGGGAGGAGTCGGGGAGAGAGAGGATAGCCATTCGGATATGTGCAAATATAAGTTAGGGGAAGAGAGAAAACAGACAACATAACGCATTAGTATAACATGAAATTAGAATACTTCTGGGATATTTTTTGAAGTAATTGTAATCGAAATATTAACATCTTCAGCACGTCAGTCAAGTGATATTCATATGCACTTTAATGTGTGCAATTCATACGTGGAGTTAGAGGGGCCTAGATAGGGGGCATAGAGAGATAAGGGATGATGAGCGGGTGGTGGGGCAGAGTGATGGTATTGGGGGGGAGGGAGGAAGGGGAGGGAGGGTAGCAAGAGGAGGGAGAATGAAATGCAAAGTCTGTATTCATATCTAATTTGTAGATGACATTAGTATGTCACAATAACCTCAAACATCATCTATATTAACATGCTAGAACTTTCGTGACGGTTTCCTTTATTCTTACCTGTGAATCCACCTCAGTACAGTCCTAGGAGTAATTCCCAGAGTCCTGGCAATGTTCCGAACTGACATGCCACTGTCACGAAGTCCGATGATACGACCTCGCTCAGCAACTCTGTGCAACCTCCGCTCCGTGGTGATTCCGACTTCTGATCAGCCTAACCAGGTGCCTGTCCTGACATCACTTCTGTTTGTGCTTCATTAACCTTTAAACCAATGTTTGAAGCGTATCGCACCATGTAGTTGCCACCATTCGGTTCGCTTTGATAATGTATGGTAAACGGCTTAGCACCACCTTCCCTTCTGTTCATGGTTGCCTGATTACGGTCTATTGTTATGAAGTTGTATAACAAGGAACGTGAGGACTGCTAACTTGGTTTATCTTGTCTCGTTGATTTGGCTCTTATCTTAACTGACCCTAGTAGTAGTTAGTTACAGTTAAGCACCATATTAAATAAACGTATTTAGACAGTGAGATACTTGTGTAAATGCTATCGCTGAAATAAATGGGGAGTGAAATAATATTCATCATTTTACATCTGTTGTCATCCTCTTTATTTACTGAGTTAACGTCATTGTAGACGTGTGTGTGTGTGTGTGTGTGTGTGTGTGTGTGTGTGAGATACAATATAATGCATCAGACGTTCAAGCAAGTACTCAATCACTATCTTTAATCGTAAACTACAGAGTGATTTTTAAAACTTAGATAACATCTTTTTTCTTAATAATGGCACACCTCATAAGCGTCATGTTTCACCTCACAAATTATATTTTTCTTATTATTTATATTGTTTTAGTAATATTATATAACAAACTCACGATCTTCTAGCGAAGACTTTGCAGACAGTTCTAAAATGCTATTCAATTTGTGAAATAAGTTTCTGTAACGATAAATTACTAATTATATTTCAATAATCTTGATCTTTATTACCGCACAATATTATATCTGTTACTTGACAATCTATTTTATAATCCAACTGTATTCAATAAGTGGACAATGATTTATAATTATTCCCATTTTGGCCAAAGTTAAGGCAGATATATCAGTGAAATAGTAATGTTGACCTAACTATCCACTAACAGGCAGCCCTGTCTGGCAGCTCTATTCCCCTCCCGCTTCTCCCTCCATCAGACCCCCACAAAATCTCCCCCTCTCCCATACTCTCACCCTCTCCCCAATAACTCGCCGGGTAGAAACAACCGTGGATGTGCTTCTCTGGGCGATGGTGGTGTTTCCCTTCCATTAGCTCGGGACTGTACATTCATGGAGTTTACATCCTTTGTTGCATGATGTAACAAATTCGTAGATTTTTTTGTAACCATGAGAAAGCACGATGCCTGATGAGCGTCTACGGATGACTGCAAGGTATGAGACAAGATTAGTTCATCCCTTCTGAACAAAATATAGTGTTCGAAACGGCGGCAGTGTCAGCAGCAACAGGAACAGAACTCTCAGAGGGATGACAAAACAGATTGTGGGAGGAAACTTATGACAGGGGAAAAACCGCTTTAAATAACGTAGCAACGTTACATACAGTAGTTATGTCAGATTCCTAGAACGTCTTATTAAGAATGAATTTGATGCTGCATTAGAGAGTCAGTTTTCTCCTAAGGATTGATGTTAGCTGTACAGGTAGAAGAGAAACTCTGTGTCATACCTATTCAAGCAGTATGTACTGTACAGTTCAACCAGTTAGTAACCCAGCACCACAATCTGACCACAACCCTGCTGAGAGGGATCACCTTGACGTGGTGGCGGGGTTTGAAGCATGGCTGGCAGTGACACCTACTCTGAAGGACTGCCTACCTCAGTATGGTTCGATATTTGTCGGCCTCGAGGACAAAGCACCCCCACCCTCACATCACTGGTAGAGGAAGCCTGCTGGTGATGATGCCCGTCCCTGCCCATTTTCTATCTTGCTTGGGGTTTCTGTCTTCCCACGTGTTTGCCATGAGTGGCATTTCGTACTGCTGGGAAATAGGGGTCCTGGAGGTTGATCGATGCTGCATGATACACCCTGCAACTAGTAACACACCTCTTTGGTCCCCTATTCTGGCTAGATTGGTGGCCTGATTTGGGCCAGACCAGATCAATTGCCTGGTCACTTGTTGGTTAGGGTCAAGTGGGCATGGGGGGCCTGGTGGCTCCAATTGTTCTGGAGTCACCCTTGTCAGGGTTCCCCGGTGGTTACTTACATATACTCCCTCACTACCTCTGGGGTTGCCAGTGGTGTTATCCTTGGCTTATGACCTCCCCTTGTTGGGCTCCATGGTGGGTGGAGGGGTGAGAGAATTAAGTATTTGATAGGGCTAAATGGCCATGAAAAAAAGAAAAAAGCATATTATTGTTGATGACTGTGCTTCTGCTCCAGGACTTTCTGGACCAAGATATCTTATTGCCACTCCTGAGCCTTTCCAGGTCCCTGGTGACTGTCTTCCCTTACCCCAGCATTCAGCCGGGACTGGGAGGCATTCATGTCGAGTTGGCACGGCTCTGGGGTTAGGTCCAGAAGAAAAAGTGCCCTCGACATATGCCAAGCTAATGATGCTGAAATCTTCTGTGTATAGGACAGTGCTAGATACTGATGTTCTTTTATTTGCACCATGTCATTGTGTCTGCAGTTGGCAGAGAACCTAAAATCTCATCACAGGGGAATGAAAGCATCCTGGCTGAGGTGTTATTCCCAGAAGTGAGCTCCAGATTATTGTCACTGACTTCTGCTTCTGGTGCTGATGTTACCTGTGTTCCTCAACCTACTTTTGACTGATGTAATAGTGTCATTTTCTCCCATGACCTCCTCCGTTACTCAGAGACACAGTTATTGGAGGAACTGTGATCTTCTGGTGTGGTGACGATAGAGTGCCTGCAAAAGAAAATACAATAAAACCTCACCAAACCGGACTAAATGGGGCCCAAGCCATTCCGAAAAAAGTGAAAGTCTGATAAAAGCGACATCTGGACTTCCCTCTGCGAACCTGGAGTTTTTCCGATAAACATATCGAAGCAGTTTCCCTCATAAGACACTGCAGAAAAGCCGGAAATGCGTTCCAAACCCAAACCCAAACTCGTATATACCTTATTTAGTCAACAGAGGCTGACACAGAAACATCATAGGTAATATTATTATCCTCATAAACAATACTTTTGCTAAGAAATGAGACAGCAAACATCACATGTAGGTAGGTGGGACAGTGGGAGGACAAATGACAGGCTACAGCGAGGCACAGTGTTGTCAGGTCAGTGGGTGCTGTTGGCGCCCAATCCTTCCCGAAATTGCACCCTAAATGTGCACAAACCGTCACTTAGCCCAGGTACAGTTGAGAGAGAGAGAGAGAGAGAGAGAGAGAGAGAGAGAGAGAGAGAGAGAGAGAGAGAGAGAGAAGGATAGTACAGAAGGTACGGAGTGGAGGGGAGATGGTGATAGAGGGAGAGAACATTTGTTAGAACACTAAATTATACACATTACATAATAGCCAGTAAAGTATACATGTACTATATAGGTTAGAAGAAAGTCGTACCTCAGCGAAAGGGCTAGAGGAAATTACGTTTGCACATTTTCATGTTAAGAATTTCACACACAGCAAAATGTGATGTCGGATGGGAGCTTTCCACAGTCTCGGAAGGTTCCTTTCCACGTGCCCTCAAGCGTGACACAACCAGTCATATACAGGGGAAATGGGAGAGACAGGGCAGAATGGGTTGTGAGAGAGAGAGAGAGAGAGACGGTGAGGAGAGGCAGGAATATAGCGCGCGGAGTTAGCAATCATAAAACCACTCTCGCCTCAGTACTGCTCTTGGGAGACACTTCTCTGAAGAAATAAACTGCACTCAAACCCCAGACTCATCTTTATCTTTCTCCTGCCATCCACAACAATTACAACGAACATTCCTTCTTAAAATCCCTACAATTCAACACACTGTAGGAATATCTCGGCGACAGCTAATTATATATGGTGGCAGTAAGCAGATGAACTATGTCTACAAGTCCACAGTTGAGTCTAAAATCAAGACAGAAAACAAAAACCACACAAGTTCGAGCCATGCGACGCCTCACAACCTTATACTGGCAGTGGTTTGACGTTCTACAATTACCGCCAACCTCCCAATTTCTACGTCAGTCTACGACTGCGTATCGACAGTGGGAGCAATCAGCGAACCAACGAATCACAATACAATCTACTTACGCCTCACAATTTTATCAATATTCAGTATTCAGCTATGAGCTTCAGTTCTACGATTCACGGTAAACAACAAGTACTAGTATCTACGATTGCCACGAAACAAGCCATATCTACAAGCAACATTCATTCAGCAAAGCAACCTACATAGCAGGGAGGGAGACAGCGTTGATTCAGTAGTGACGGAATATACAACGCAGCATCACAACCAAAACCAGCCCTGACCCACCACTCATCTCACTCACCATTACTCGCCGCTGATCCATCATCACGGCGCTGAGTCTCCGAGGGTGACATCATTCTGCAGTTAATAGTGGGTGTATATACTTTTACTTATTTTTCTGAGAGAGCTTAAACATACAATCCCTTTTTTGTTTATAACTTCACAAATGAATATCACCACTATCCTATAGGGATGTATTGCTAATACAAGAGTGATAAACAAACACTTTGCACAAGATATACAAATATCGTATATACAACAATCAAACTAATTAACATTTAAGATAGTTATGGAGGAGAACAGGTTTAGAATAAAAAGACAAATGGGCAGTAAGTGACATAACGACCTGAGACAGCTATTCACACGCCATTTAATTATTTTTTTCTTACCATATTTTACTCTTTCTACTGACGAACACCTCTTCACCTGCATACAAACTTATGTACATACACCTCCTTCAGTTATCTGTGTTAAGTCCAATACTAATTATTAGTACCAACAGTAACAATTTATATATCTATCTATCTATCTATATTTATTTATCTATCTATCTATATTATATATATATGTATATATATATATATATATATATATATATATATATATATATATATATATATATATATATATATATATATATATATATATATATATGTGTGTGTGTGTGTGTGTGTGTGTGTGTGTGTGTGTATAGCATCCAGTTATTCATACTCATTGTCGTTATCTATACAGGTAAAACATACATAAAATAAGTGTTTCATGACAACATGCCTTAGCAAAATGTGCCTCTTAATTAGTGATTACTGCTGTTACGGGATGTTTTCAACACCACCAATTTTATTGCCAGAGGAGACAGCATTTGAATTACCCAATGACGATTCAAAGTTAGTAGAACAACAGGAAAACGTATCAAACACACATAGTTCTCCACGAACAAAAGATCAAGAAACAAACACTTCTGTGAGAGGAACTGAGAATAATGACACTTCTTAGACAGTTTTATCTGATGTAGAAAGCGAAGTTTATAGATCTGGCATACACACCTATGAAAACTTACTCAATAGGGTACATAGGTTAGGAAATATATACTCAGCAATTTCTTCCCATAGCGACAAGGGACTTCAAGCGAATTTGATTAAACAAACAAACACCATGGCTAGTGGATCTAACACCACATCTCAAACTTTTCCACAGCAGGTACCATAAAGATAAAAATATCACAAAGCTCTCAGGCACAGAAAAGGACCGCATCGACGTGATGTTCTTTATTAATGACTGTGAGCAACTTTTTAAAAGACATATAACAGGTGGGTGGAAGCCTGATGACGGGGAGAGCTGGAGCTCTCGTTTCATCAGCCCTCGGGACTAGTTCCCGATCATTCCCTTTTGCTGAACTTTTTCACAGTGTTTCAGTAACACAGAGAGTAGGTCAGCATGCTCTCCAGTACAAGTTTCTCTAATTGTTAACACCAAACTACATGCACAGTACACACTACATTTCCTTTTCAAAATTAATAAAAGAAGAATAGCTTACGTACTCCTTGCCTCGGAGTCCCTAGGGGTGGGGACCACAAATGCCCCCACCATCCGCCCCTCTCCCGGTAACGACTCTATGAGTTGCCTGGAAGCACTCTCTGACTCATTTCTGCAACATTCGCGGTATTTCCTCTAATTTTCTCTCTGTTGAACATCACATCTCCCAAACCTCACCTTCTCTTTTTAACTGAGACTCAGCTGTCTGAGGCAACTGACAGCAAACCCTTTTCTGTATCCTCCTACTTTCTCTATACTCATTTCAAAGCCAAAGGTGGCTGTTGTGTATATGTACACAACGACTTATCTTGCTCTCGTGTTCCTAAACTTGATTCTTCTGAATTCTCTACTCTCTGACCTCGGCTTTCTTGTCATTCTCTAACTAAATATATCTGCACTGTTTACTTATCCCCTAACTCTACTGACTATCAAAAATTCTTCGACTATCTTACTTCTACGATGGAACACATTCTATCCATTTCTCCTTTCTCTGAAATCTCCATTCTAGGAGATTTCAGTGTTCACCACCACCTTTGGCTCTCCTCTCCTTTCACTGATCCACCTGGTGAACAAGCCTACATCTTTTCTATCCTTAATAACCTAGAGCAGCTTGTACAGCACCCTACCCGTATCCCTGACTGCCTTCGAGTGAGCTCCAACATACTTGACCTCATTCTTACAACTAATCCTTCTGCTTACACTGTTAATCTTTTCTCTTTGCTGGGCTCTTCCGATCACAACCTCATTATCTTAACCTGTCCTATCGCTCCAGTACGGCCTGTGGACCCTCCAAAGAAACGTCGACTGTGGCACTTTGGAGCTGCAGACTGGGAAGCCCTCAGGCATTACTTCTTTCAATTTATCTGGAATGATTATTGTTTCCATGGCCGGGGGCCACCTGAATGTGCCTTGCGAATTATGGAGGCTATTCTCTCGGGCATGGAAGCATACATTCGTTTCTCATATCCTTAGACTAATGCAAGAAAGCCTTGGTTTAATCACGCTTGTTCTAATGCTGTCAGCAACAAGGAGAGGGCCTATAAAAGGTACCAGAGCCAACTCGCCACTGAATCACATCTTGTTTATGTTTCTGCCCAGAATCGTGCTAAGTCTGTTCTTCGCTCTGCTAAAAATAATTTCATCCGTACTAAATGCTGTCAACTTTCCAACTCGAATTCTTCCCGTTCATTCTGGGACATTCCCAATAATCTTTCTAACAACTTTACCTCATCATCCTTCCCTCCTGTTTTCTACTCTGATAGCTCTGTAGCTATTTCTTCTACTGATAAAGCAGATCTCTTGGCTCAGACTTTCTCCTCCAATTCCACCTTAGAGGATTCTGGTGCTGTTCCTCCATCACTTCCCCCCTCTGACTTCCTAATGGCTGACATTAAAATTTTTTCAGCTGATGTATTTTGTGCCGTCAGTGGCCTCAATACTAACAAGCCATATGGTCCTGGTGGAATCCCCCCTGTTGTCCTCAAGAACTGTGCTTCAGTGCTTACACCCTGCCTAGGTAAACTCTTTTGCCTTTGTCTTTCAACTTGTACACTCTGCGAGATTTCTGACTGGACCTAGTTGCGGGATTTAGCTAACGTGGCAAGAGCGCGCGCCCATGTGTGTGTGTGTGTGTGTGTGTGTGTGTGTGTGTGTGTGTGTGTGTGTGTGTGTGTGTGTGTGTGTGTGTGTGTGTGTGTGTGGCCGACAATTTTTCGAACCGCTAAGCTTCATCCTCTGAATTATATTATGTGGCCATTGTGCTATACTATGATATAGGCTAATAAATATTATGTGATTGGGATAATAGGCTGGACACTATACTATTTATAGTCTTGAGTTACATAAACAAATTCTCTTGCCTTGTAGCGTGAACCACGGTACAGGCTGAGTTGTGGTTTAGAAACAGAGAGTAAGTTCACCCAGAAATGGCGATATGTAGGAGGAAGGGGGGAGTATGGGGGTAAGTGGCCAACAGTTATATATTCTTAGGCACCACAGTATAATTATTAAGGTGTCAATGATATCCTGTACCCTAAATAATAATAAACACATTTATTTTTATTACCTAGCGGCCGACAGTTATATATTCTTGTCAGGACTCCATATTATAAATACAAATCATAATAGATAGCATGATGGATAGATAGATAGATAGAGCACCAGACAAGGTGTGGGAATAGGAAATGAGCTTGCAACTCTTAAGGGAAGGAATGCTGGACATGAACCGGAAGCAGTACATACGCACAGACATACAGTGTTCTAGAAGCTTCACAACAGTATAGCCCACGTGACACGACCCCTGCTAAACGAGAATGTAGGAATCAGAGCTCAAAAAGGGGCTGGCCAAAGAACCGGCAGGTAGTGGAGAGATCAAATAAGAAGAGGGGTCTGACTAGACTTATTAGAATATTAAATCCCTGTGTAATACATACGCTGCTCAACTTAGACTTTCTTTGAAGATAATAAATCAAGACGAACTCCCTGTATTCATCTTTAACTCCTCCTGCTCTTCAATTACCAAAATAACTTTAACCAAAACTCAAGACTGAGTTACATATATATAAATGGTGGCTACGAAGTTTCTACATTCTTAGTCATTACAGTATAGTTATTAAGGTGTCAGTTAAATCCTGTATCTTAAAAAATAATAAACCTATTTATTTTTATTATCTTTTTATAGACCCGATTACACATAAAGGATGCCCCCTCCCTCGTTAATGGAAAGCATGCAGCCTGCTCCACCGCCTTGACTCTCTCTCTCTCTCTCTAAAACTCCTCAGCTGGCTATGAATAGACACACACACACACACACACACACACACACACACACACACACACACATACACACATACACACACACACACACACACACACACACACATACACACATACACACACACACACACACACACACACACACACACACACACACACATTATCAGTTTGTGCTAATTAGTAATGACGTTGCATTTAGTATGTTTGCCTAAAATTTAACACTGTGTCAAGATACAAGTGCAATATATATAACCACCTCACATTACGGATTACGTTAACCAGTAATCAGTACTTATTTGCATAGTTTATGTTCCAGTAATAGTCATGGGGTAGCCATACCCACAGTGTTATTTTCGTTAATGTTAAAGGTAATCGTGTGTTCAGTGGCGGATACCAGTTAGAGGGGAGGTGGCCGCTGACACCTCCAATCCTCATAGCTACGATGATGAGTTGTAGTGTCACTGCAGAGATTCCTGTTCCTCCAGTTATGTCAATAATTATAGTTAACATGCTGATGAACAGCCATTTCTTATGAAAAATATAAACAGCCTATATGGAACTCCCAAAATACATTTATGAAGCATATTGTGGGAGCTTTCCAGCCCTCACGCACCATTCACAATCTTAGTCCTTTGTTTCAGTATTGCCAGCCTGACAGTGTGCATTGCTAATGAACATGCTATTAATGTTAGTTCTATATGCTTATTTACACCAGAACTACTTAACAACCCTAATGACAACAGAATATTCTGGTCAACTCTTAATTCTTTCAATAATAACTTTAACAAGTCATCATTCATTCCCCCCACTAAAATCTTCAGATGGCAACATTATAAATGATCCACGTGCAAATGCAGATATTTTTGCCAGTACATTTGCCAGAAATTTTACCATGGACGATGCCAGCCAGGCTTTACTGATCTACCAGGAGACCCGCCGACATGTACAAATACCCCCGCTAATAGCAATACGCAAGTCCTGTATGAAACAGCCCTAGCATGTATTCAATATGGACGGTGGGTGTTAGCGCAGAAGTGGTGACATGTAGAGGTGTATGGTATATAGGAGGACTGCTGGGCCTTGATAGCAGGCTGTGAAGCCTATGCTCAGAGTCGGACACACACACACACACACACACACACACACACACACACACACACACACACACACACACACACACACACACACAAAGCCAGAACATCCCAGCACTTGAACTTGACTCTCTAGAAATTGTTCCATTTAAAATACAGACAAAATTCGTAAAATCCATCCTAGACAATTTACCCACCAACAAAGCTCCAGGCCCAGGTGGAATTCCGCCAATTGTTTTGAAAAAGTGTTCCCCTGAACTTGCCTCTGTTCTAGCTAAATTATTCACTCTAGCATACGTACTTCTTCATTCACAAGTCCATGGAAAGAAGCCAATAGCCACTCAGTTTCGAAGAAAGGAAATTCCTCTGACCCCTCTAATTACAGACCAATAGCAGTCACATCCTATCTTGGTAAGGTATTTGAAACTTTAATTAATAAGCACATTCTTAATCATCTTGAATCCAACAACATAATTAGTGACGGACAATATGTTTTTTGCCACGAAAGATCCACCATTGATATAATCTCCTAACTCATACCATCCATCAATCAACTGACCTACGGTACATGGAGAAACTCATGCAGTAGCGCTTGATATTTTTAAAGCTTTCGATAGAGTATGGCACCGTTCCCTGCTTTCCAAACTCACTCCTTATGAACTAACGTCTTTTATTCCTTTGATCTCCTCATATCTCAGTGACAGGAAAATAAGAGTAAAAGTAGATTATGTATATTCCAATTTCCACTCAATTAATGCAAGCGTGCCGCAGGGATCAGTTCTGGCGCCAACCCTGTTCCTAGCTCATATTAATGATCTCTTATCTGTCATCCACAATCCCATCCATTCATATACAGATGGCTCAACACTATATAGTTCACTCACACTCAGACACCCATTTACAAAGTCTAATATCTCTACCTCTCAACTCAGTTAAGCCATCTCCATAAATCAAGACCTATCTACGATCGGTGAATGGGGACAAAACAACCTTGTCTCATTTAATGCTAATAAAACTAAATATATACAACTTACTAATAGACAGATATTGCCAGTTTCGTATATTACCCTCAGTACTACTAATATTCTCATCTCCAAAAGTATTGACATTCTCGGCGTCTCACTTTACAATGCCCTAAGCTGGACCTTTCATGTTAGATCACTTGCTAAGACCGCCAGAAGGAAACTTGGATTAATGTACAGAGTCTGTAACTTCTTTACTGACGAGCAGTTAGCTGTAATTTATAAAAGTCATGCGTGCTCTCAGCTTGAATATTGCTCACCCATGGGGAATGGATGTGGAGAGGTTGCATGAAAACAACTAGCCAAAATTAAGAACAAGGCTGTTAGAATTATTAACAACCCTGCCATTACAAATAAACTACCTCCCCTATAAGTAAGAAGGAATGTTGCCTCCCTTGCATTATTTTACAGATATTTTTATGGTAAATACTTAGACGAAGTTGCGTCCATGAGGCCACCTCTCCATGCCTTCCCTCGTGCTACACGGGCATCTGGTAGCGCTCTCTGGAATGTCACTCAGCCATATTGCAGAAGTTCTGCCTATCAGAATTCTTTCATTCCCCGTATTGCATCTCTTTGGAACTCGCTTCCCCAGAGTTGTTTCCCTCCAAACTTCAACCTACATCTGTTCAAATCTAACTGTTACAGATATTTTATGAATAGAGGACACCAGTAATCTGTTGTGTTTTTCCTTTCTCTGTTCTGTTATTAAAAAATAAAAATTGGAACAACAGAATTCAATGCAGGATTTCATTCAGGACACAGAATGTCAAATACAGTATATGTGTGTGTGCGTGTGGGTGTGGGACAATGCGTGTGGTGGGGGTGGGGGGAGTATAGTGAGTATGAAATGTGTCATAATGGTAATATGGATGTGTGCATACATGGCTAACGACGTCCAAGACTGTTATGTAATCTCTGCCTTTAACACTTGATGATAGGCGTACTATCTATCTATCTATAGCCCGACGCCCTAATCCCGCAAAGGGTGGCCGCAGACAAAGCGCCTCCAAGTCACTCTGTCACCCACCATTTGACTCCCCTCCCCCCAACTCACCCCCCCCCTCCCTCATATACCTCTCAACTCCATCCCTCCACCTCATCCTCGGTCTACCCCTCCCTCTCCCTCCCTCCACCTCACCTACATACACCCTCTTAGTCAGTCTTTCATTCTCCATCCTCTCCACATGTCCAAACCACCTCAGTGTATTTCTCCTAATCTTTTCAACCACATCCACATCTACCCCACAACGTTCCTTCACTTCTTCATTCGTCAACCTGTCCCTCCATGTCACTCCACATGCTCCTCTCAAGTAACTCATTTCCACTGCGTACACACCGCAGTATTTATTTAGGTTCTATCTGTAAGTTTGTAGCACGTTACATTATTATGTTATTATGATTATGTTTTGAGGGTGAAACTTGAAACACCCTAACACTGAAATATTTAAAAAATGCATGTATGTGGCAAAATACATGAATAACAATATTTCAGAAAGAAACATTACCGTATTATAACACCTATTTAAATACGTTGTAGGTGCAGCGTTTCTTAAGCTTAGATTATCTGATTTCCTTTGATCAGTATGTTACGTTATACTGTAGCTTTAAGTATTATGGTATGTATTGTATTATAAGTGATGTCATTGTGGACGTTCACATAAAATTACATTGAACAGACAGCAAGTGCAGTTGTTAGTAGTTTACCGGTATTTGTTACTGATCACACACTGACAAACTTATTCCTGAGTATTTTTTTTAAATCTTGATCACGATTGGAAAAGAGCACCTTAGGCATGTCAACAGGTGGCAAGATGTCTAGTGAGTTGGCAAAATGTCTAAAGAGTTGTCATTGTGCCAATCAAGAAAGCATCATATTTTAATTAAAAAACAACAACAACTGCTATTGTAACAGGAAGCTTGCGTTAAGAACTGCACATAAACATCACTAATTCCTGTATAAGTGCCCCGTAATAAAAATCGTGTCAGTGAGCAAAATATATACTGTAAGATAGTGTATCAGTTATATTGGCAGGTAAGATATAGTCAGTTATTAATATTACTGTTAGACTGTTATACTGCATGGAATAGTATCCATTATAATCAGAGGATAATAATAATAATAATAAAAATAAGATTTGTATGGAACTCATTCATTAGTAGGAAGTAGCCCACCCTCCTTCTCGATCACCTCTCGCAGTCTGTTTGCATAGAGGCGACATGGTTCCGTATGAGCTGTGTCTGGCTTCTGAACTGTTCCCACCAGGCATGGATGTGGGCCAGTAGTTCATCTGGTGTCCGTTCACTCTCAGGCTCCCAACAGTTAACCATTGGAGATACTAAAAACAGCTTAGATAACAAAGAAATTAGCAAATCGGAATGCGAGAGAGATCTAGGAGTTATGGTTAGTAACGACCTGAAACCAAGGCAACAGTGTATTAATGCGAGAAATAAAGCAAATAGGGTCCTAGGATTTATTTCGAGAAGCGTGAGCAATAGGTCATCAAAAGTAACACTGCAACTTTATCTAGCATTAGTAAGGCCACATTTAGACTACGCAGTAAAATTTTGGTGTCCTTACTATAGAATGGATGTCAACTCGTTAGAAATGTACAGAGAAGAATGACAAAAATGATACATGACGTTCGGAACCTGTCATATGAAGACAGACCGAAAAGACTAAATCTGCATTCCCTAGAGAGGCGTAGAGTAAGGGGAGACGTAATTGAGGTGTTTAAATGAATGAAGGGTATAAATCAGGGAGATATTAGCAAGGTACTTAAAGTGAGCGTACAGGATAGAACTAGAAGTAATGGTTTCAAACTAGAAAAATTCCGTTTCAATAAGGAAATAGGTAGAAATTGGTTTGGTAATAGAGTAGTAGACGAATGGAATAAGCTACATAGGAAAGTAGTTGCTGCCTCATCCATTGAGAGTTTCAAGCATATGACAAATAAGAGGTGGGTATAGGAAAAGAAAAAAATCTTATAACCAATACCAATTCACAATTTTTCCTTTTCAGGTTACACTACGATAGTCTCTATTCTCCTGTCACACTTTCTTATAAAATGTCCAAGCCAGATTTTCCATACTGTGTGGTGTTCTTTCTGACTTTTTCCTGCCGGCTTCGACTGGAGGGTTTGGAGGGCGAGGGAGAGCCTTCTTCTTTGCTATCTTTATCTCATTCTAGTAGTTCAGTTACTTTTCCAGGAGCTGCCTAGCATGGGCCAACCGGCCTACTGCAGTTATCCTCTATTCTTTTGTTTCTTATGTTCTTACTGAGCCAGTCCAGCAGCTGAAAGTCCTCTTGACCTTCAAACTATTCCGAGACCCTTCTCGCTGTGTGGATGAGCAGCGGTCCTGAACAAAAATTATAGGGCCCGGAGGAAATGGATAGTTCCGCTCCTGAACTGAGGGGAGGAAAAATCCTGCAGAGATTCAATGTATTTTTTAAGCAGTGGATATCCCTTCTATCCTAGTGACGTCACCCACACCGTGGATGCACATCCACCCCCAGACATTGACGGTGACGTGTCCACTTCTGGCCTCCTCGTGGATGTTCCTACTGTCGCAACTGCATGTGAATAGAATATTTATATATCGCTCATATGGTTTCATTTCTAATATCTTTGACGCTTCGGGAAAAGCCACCGTTTTTCATGTTACTGTTCATTATCCACTATTTGTTTGGTATATATTATGGGGATTGTAAGGCTAATAATAAACAGTGGTGCAGGTGTTAGCAATATGTGTTCATCTAGACGTATTATTACTATGAATATAAATCTCTATAATAATAATAAAATTGTTTAGTGATACAGTATAAAAATGTTTGTTATACATATCGTTAGTAAATTTATACATATGCATTAGAGTACTGTCGCCTCCAGAAATCTTTTCTTTATCATTAAATTTTATGAATACAAAATACCTGGTAATGGTCATATGGAGAAGTGTCAGGAATATGATAAACTCATCTCTATACTCTGGCCTTTATCTACCTACTGTTCTTCCACACTCTCCAATTTTTCCTCAACCTGTCTGTTTACTATAATTATTACAATTCACCCCAATATATATATATATATATATATATATATATATATATATATATATATATATATATATATATATATATATATCATCCAATCCTACATTGCCCCATGAGGAGCGTAGCACCCCGGGGCTAGGCAGTTGGTCTCGACATTTAAGATGAGAGTGACCAGCCTTACTCATCCCTGACTGGCATTACATGAGCAATCAACCCCACCCACCCCTTGGATATAAACCTTCACCGGCTCAATCCGACTGGAGCGCAATAATTACCCACTAAACCACCAGGTGCCAAAATTTGGCTATATGGTTACCACCCAGCGTAGTAAATGGTTTCCTGGTGTACAGGAAACCATTATACTTTTCACTCAGTGTAGAGTCACCCACTGGCAGAAGGAAAAGGAAAGAATGAAGGAAAGAAAGACAGAAGAGGGAGTGTAAAGTCACCCGTAGGCAGAAGGACATGGAAAGAATAAAGGAAAGACAGAGGAGGATGGAAGGAAAGAAAGATGGAAGAGAGGAAAGGGCAGACACCCGAGAGCAGCACTACATCGAGTGAGTGGATGGTGAGCTCCTCCAACTACCACACACACACACACACACACACACACACACATATATATATATATATATATATATATATATATATATATATATATATATATATATATATATATATATATATATATACACACAGGGTGTAACGCGACGTATGACAAAAACTTACACCAATGGTCTATCATGTAATTCTGAGTATATTTTCTTCTATAAACATAATGCTCTCTGCGACCCCAGTTCAGTACCCAGCATTCGGCTGTTTTGTGTAAAAGCTCGTCTCTTGCATGTGCCATTGGGTGATTGGGTGAGAGCTTCGCAGGGCGACAGGAGACGAGTATTATTAGCTTATACTGTACTATACAAGAAAATCCCATATCCTATCAGTACACACGAGTTTTAAGAAGAAACTTTACGTAGTCTATTGATTCTTTAACATCAAGTCATCCATTCATGCAATTATTTTGCACATATCGACAGTAATTAAGGATTAAATTCAAATTTGATGGTTTGCAAGGGAGTAGGGAGGGAGGGAGGAGAGGCTGGTGTGTTGTTGCCAGTTATGTAATATTTGGTTTGTAGGATGTTGCTACCAGCATAATCATAACATCCACAGCTCATTAAATGAAAGATCATTATCATACTGAGTGACTAGCATCACTTTAAATCAGGAGTAATATTATTATTCATTATGAGGAACACACTGAGGTGGTTTGGCCATATGGAGAGGATGGAGGGTGAAAGACTGACGAAGAGAGTGTATGCGAGTGAGGTGGAGGGGGGAAGAGGGAGGGGGAGGCCGAGGATGAGATGGAGGGATGGGGTGGAGAGGTATATGAGAGAGGGGGGGGGTGAGTTGGGAGCAGGGCAGTGAAATGGCGGGGGACAGGGCGACTTGGAGGCGATTTGTTTGTGGCCACCCCAAACGGGATTGAGGCGTCTGGCAATAGATAGATAGATAGATTACAATTTCTCTGCTGCAAGTAAACGTGGCACCATTTTTTTCATATGCTGACGTAAGAACAGTGACACAGGATTGCCAATGTAACGACTATGCAGCTAGACCTATTTTTTTTCTTCTACTTGCGGCACTAACATCTGGCAACATGTTATCTAGCTACATTCTGGATATTTTTGCCATTTTTAGGTGATATTCTAGAGAATTTATCGTATTTTCTAGCGATGTTTTGCAGTGTTTATTATCTACCGACATTCTAGCAAGTTTTCAGGACTAAAGTAGCTAGACTGATGATAAGGACTTGGCAACCCCGCGTCCACTGTCATTTGAACGGGAACATTTGCAGGGGAGGACGCACTTTAAATACTGTTCTCCGCGTTCTGTTGTTCACCGGGTTCAGCTTCACATGTTCATGAAACAGCATGCCACGTACGTACAGCAATGAAGAATATGCAGATATCGTGTATTTTTTTACGGATTCTGCGATGATGTGCTGCAGAGAGGAACACAGGTGGAAATATCCAATGGCGCCACGTTTACTAGCAGCAGAAAAATTGTGATTAATAAAATTCTTCCTGATTTAAAGTGAGGCTAATCTCCCTTTAGAATAACGTTTTTTCACTGAATGAGCTGTGGGTGTTATGATAATGCTGGTAGCAACATCCTACAACCCAAATATTACATAACTGGCAACAACACACCAGCCTCTCCTCCCTCCCTCCCTACTCCCTTGCAAACCATAAAATTTGAATTTAATCCTTAATTACTGTCGATATGTGCAAAATAATTGCATGAATGCATGACTTGATGTTAAAGAATCAATAGACTAAGTAAAGTTTCTTCTTAAAACTCGTGTGTACTGATAGGATATGGGATTTTTATGTATAGTACGGTATAAGCTAATAATACTCGTCTCCAGTCGCCCTGCGAAGCTCTCACCCAATGGCACATGCAAGAGACGAGCTTTTACACAAAACAGCCGAATGCTGGGTACTGAACTGGGGTCGCAGAGAGCATATGTTTATAGAAGAACATATACTCAGAATTACATGATAGATCATTGGTGTAAGTTTTTGTCATACGTCGCGTTACACCCTGTATATATATATATATATATATATATATATATATATATATATATATATACTATATATATATATATATATATGTATATATATATATATATATATATATATATATATATATATATATATATATATATATATATTCTTCTCAGGCACAGGTGGTTTGAGTCTTTAGCTTGTTTAACAACCTGTAAAGCGCACCATGACACGAATCGGGTAAAAAAACATACCAAAATATGAAACATCGGCGGGAAACTTGTGTCCTCCTTATTTTGACACGATGTTCATCATGGTGCGTTGTACAGGACGGTATTTAATGACTCGATTGGAGTCCGTGCATGAAAGGGTATATATATATATATATATATATATATATATATATATATATATATATATATATATATATAGATAGATAGATAGATAGATATATTATATATATATATATATATATATATATATATATATATATATATATATATATATATCAGCCACAACTAGTCCACTGCTGACCAAAGGCCTCCCCCAACCTTTTCCACGAATTCTTTGACTGAGCCAATCTTTGCCACGTTTTCCATGCAAATTTCTGTCTCATCCCTCCTCCTCCTGTCTGGCCTTTTTCTGATATTCTTTCATTCTCTTGGTGTCCAGTCAGCCTCTTGCTCCATCGGTTATCGCTTATTCTTGCTACATGGCCTGCCCACCTCCATTTCTGTTCTCTTATAACTTTTATGATATCTTTGACTTTAATCTGGTCTCTCACCCAAGTTGATATTTTCCTCTCTCTTAAAGATATTCCCAACATTGACCTTTCCATTGCTCTCTGAGAACGGATTAATTTATTTTCCATCGATTTTGTCAGTTTCCAAGTCTCACAACCACACGTCATAGCTGGAATTATACTTTCGTTATATACTTTTCGTTTCATACAAACTGGCAAGCTACTTTTCATAATGTCTCTGTGTTTTCCGAAAGCATTCCATCCAATTGTAATGCGTCTTTTTATTTCGCTATCATGATCTTTCGTTAATTTTAGTATTTGTCCCAGGTAATTGTACTCCTCAACTTCTTCAAGAATTTCATCGCTTATTCTGATGACGCTCTTTGGTGTTTGTGGATTAAACATTACTTTAGTTTTACTCCGGTTCATCTTCAGTCTCACTCTCAGACTTTCTCTGTTCAGGTCATTTAACATCTCTTGCAATGCCTCCGCTGTTTCTGAGATTAGGACAATGTCATCTGCGAATCTTAAATGGTTTAGCTTTCTCCATCTATGATCACTCCTTTGTTTTCCCAGTCTAGCTTTCTGAAAATACTCCCTAGGCATGCTGTAAATAATTTTGGTGAAAATGTATCTCCCGCACGCATGCCCTTCTCAATCTTAATTTTTTCCGAGTCCGTATGTAATTTAACTGTAGCAGTTCCCTCTTTTTATATGTTTTCGAGCAGGTTTACAATGTTCTCATTCACTCCTGTTCTCGCAATGCATTTATAATTGCTATGTGCTTCACTGAATCAAAAGCCTTTTCATAATCAACAAAACCTAAGCAACAAAACCTATATTCTGTAGTTTTCTCAATTAGCTGATTCTTTGTATGTAGATGATCAATGGTCGAATACGCGCTTCGGAATCTTGCCTGTTCACGAGGTTGGTTTTCCTCCAAAATTGTTGTTATTCTGTTCGTAAGGACTTCAGTGAAGAGCAAAGCCATAGAATAGGAAGAATTTGGCAAACCGCTGTACTGGGCGCCATCTTGCATCTAAATGTCACCGACCGGGCGTATGAAAACAATATTAAAAGTACAAATATCAATCCCCTAGCCCTTTATTTCGGTACAGGTCTTTTATATATATAAATATACATGTATCTGTCTATCTATCTATCTATCTAGGGTATATATTGATATATGTACATACATACATAAATACACACATCCATACATATATGGCTGGTGATTATGATAGAACTTTTTTAATGTATAATAACGGGAGGACAGAAAATGAAAACCTAACCAAAGCCTCCCCTATACCCACCAAACAACAAGTATGAATAACATTGTTTTAGTTTGAAAATCCTGTACAAAAGCTGCTAGGCCCTTGAATGTTGTCATTTTCTTTCCCACCACTTCATTTATACATTATTATAACACTTATTTACAGTATATACGGGGTAAAAATATTTATATACAGGACATACTGTAACCTACAACATTAAAGTAGTGTACCCTGAAGAGTTTTTACCTATACTTCTTTACAGCGACTCTCATAACAATGCTTTTGCTTCCTAATTCACCTCCAGACTTACAGCGTTGAGCCTCATTTTTGTGAATGTTTTTTGTCGTAAATATGAAGCTTTACAGTGAATAATCTCCTCGGCTATTTCTTCCTAATGCCCTATATATATATATATATATATATATATATATATATATATATATATATATATATATATATATATATATATATATATATATATACCTTAGGTTACATGAAACCGAACTGAAAACAAAGAAGTAACTATCAGCCTGTCTAATAAGTTCAGTACGTCTCAGTCCACAGCAATACTTAGAACGTAAAGGAATCTTAAGAGACAGATACACAGAAGGATGAACAAAAATATTAGAGAGCATGAGAACAAATTTACACACAGAACACAAATAGGAATTGTTGTGTGGTGTCCACTCTTTCCGGCGGACTTTAATTTCCCATTCTTTTCTGCTTGTGGGATCTCTAGGAAACCTGTGCAGCATCTTACTCATACTTGTGCGGTTGGAACATCCCCAGGTTGCACAGTATACTATCTCGTGGTCAAATATAGGTATATAGCAGGTGATATGGCCATAGAAAGTGTAGCGTCCCCCTTGATCTCTGTGCTTTCTTATGGCAGTCAGGGAATTGAGGAGGTGAGGTGAGGATGCAATAAGGCGCCCATGTCACGTGACGGGTTCTCGGCCAATCACAGGAGAGCGCGAGAGGCGAGGTCTGAAACCGAGTTTGCCAAACTCTTCCTACTCTGTGGCTCTGGTGAAGAGTTTGTAAATGACTGATAATAATAGCTAATGGGTCGATAGTTACTAAGATCTTTTGAGTCACTTTTTTTGTAGAGTAAAATAGCTATTGCATTACACCATGTTTTGGGAATTTTCTTTTGTTTTATGCAGTGGGTAAATAAGTGAGCAAGCCTATTTTGTACTTCTACTCCTGCATCCAACAGTAAATCTGCTACTATTCCATCTTCTCCTGGAGCCTTCCCTCTTTCCATATTTATAAGACAAATATTTACTTCGTTTGGTGTTACCTCAGGTATTTCACCTGTGTCAGCTGAAAAGTTAGCTGTTGATACTACTGTCTTTGATGCATACAGTTCTTTGTAAAATTCTTCAACTCTCTTCACCATCTTATCTCTGGATTTAATGATTTCACCGTTTTTTTTTCTTTTCTTTCAATGATCTCATTTGTTGCTTTCCTGGTGTCATTTTACTTCGGACCTGTTTCAGACTTTTTCCATTTTTGATGGTTTCTTTGATCTGATACATGTTTCTCTTTCTTTTTTCTTCTCTTTGTCTTTTGTTGAAAAGCTTATTTAATTCCGCTCGTTCTATTTCATCTTTCTTTGTCTTTACTTTCACTTCCTTTCGTTTTTTCATAAGCTCGAGTGTCTTCTGAATACTTCTTGGTTTTGGTTGTATTAGGTTTTCCTACTACCTCCGCTGATTCTTTTAGCACTTTTGTTAGTCTGTCATTCAGCTCATCAATGTCACATTCAGCATTACTTAGAGCCTGAACTCTGTTCCTTATTTCCAACTGAAAGGCTGCTTTGTGTTCGTTTCCTGTTATTGGGCATATCTTTTTATCTTTAATCATTTTCTTTCTATCATTTCTGAAATTGAATCTGGCTGTGCAACCCACCATTCTATGATCTATCTATCTATCTATTGCCAGACGCCTCAATCCTGTTCGGGGTGGCCACAAACAAATCGCCTCCATGTCGCTCTGTCCCCCGCCATTCCACTGCCCCGCTCCCAACTCACACACCCCTCTCTCATATACCTCTCCACCCCATCCCTTCATCTCATCCTCGGCCTCCCCCTCCCTCTTCCCCCCTCCACCTCATTCACATACACTTTCTTCGTCAGTCTTTCACCCTCCATCCTCTCCACATGGCCAAACCACCTCAGTGTATTCCTCCTAACGCTTCCTATCACATCCACGTCCACACCACAACGCAATTTTATATACTCATTTGTCAGCCTGTCTCTCCATATAACTCCACAGGCTCCTCTTAAATAACTCATTTCCACTGCTCTCACTCTTGACTTGTGTTCTTCCAGCAACGTCCAAGCTTCACTAACATACCTTAGAGCTGGTATCACAATACTGTCATGTAGTAACTTGTTCACTTCTATGCTCACTTCCTTGCGTCTTATCACTGTTTTCAAGGAACCAGCAACCATTCTTCCCTGCTGTACCCTTTCAAGCACTTCACCCTCCAAACCTCCATCCTTACTCATCACACTACCCAAGTACTTATACTCACATTTTCCAATTCCTTACCATCCAGTCTCGCTGTACATTAACTGATTTCACCTCTCTCAAAGACCATCACTTTAATCTTCCCTACATTCACCTTTAAATTCCGCTTCTTACACACTCTCCCAAACTCATCCACCAAGCCTTGCAGCTTTCCATCTTCTTCACTCAACAACACAGTCTCATCTGCAAACAACAGTACAGGGAGTTTCCAAACACTACCCTCTCTCACCAGGGCCACTCCAAAATCCACTACCCTACCTTGTACCTCTTTTATTGCCCCATTCATGTACATATTGAACAACCATGGACATAACACATCCCTGATTCAACCCAACCTTCAAAGAGAAAAATTCACTCAGTTCACCATCCACGCGCAATGCAGCCTTAGCACCATCATACATACTCTTCACAGCATTCAACAACTTCCCATCTACTCCATATATTCTTAATACTTTCCACAATCCTTGTCTATCCACCATGTCATATGCCTTCTCCAAATCCATGAAAGCCGCATACAACTTCTTTCCCTTCTCTAGAACCTTTTCCACTAAAAATCTAAGAATGAATATCTGATCTACACAACCTCTTCCCTTCCTAAAGCCTCCCTGTTCTTCTCCAACTAATTCCTCTGTTTTTTCCTTAACTCAGTCAATAAGTATCCTACTATACACTTTTCCTATTATACTAAGAAGACAGATGCCCCTATGATTACCACACACTTCTTTTTCCCCTTTTCCTTTGTACAAGGGAATAATTATACCTGACTTCCAATCCTCTGGGACTCTACCTTCCTCCCAGGCCAATCTGCACTTTTTCCACATCCATTCTACTACTATCTCTCCCCCATACTTCAGCATTTCACCACACACTCCATCAATTCATGGGGCTTTCCCCAATTTAACTTTCTTCATTGCATCCACAACCTCTATCCTACTGCTTTCTTCCCGTCTTCTCACCTCCCTCCTTCTCGCAGCCATTCCCCAGCCACTTATACTCACATTACTTCCATCATCTAGGTTCAACAATTTCTTAAAGGTTCTCTCCATCTGCTC
>NC_137046.1:10903943-11101443 GCF_032717465.1 Coenobita brevimanus
GTTCAAGCAATGTGATGAGTGGAAGTAACATGGTTCTTGGCCATCGGAGCATATTTTGGTCGACCAGCTCCCAGGCAGGTTGGAAGTAGCCGCCTCAGACCACTGTACGAGACAATGATTGCATCACTCTGTATCAGATCATTCATCAAGCATAAACACATTTTTTGTGCCATAAGGAAACCGAAAATCCTAAAACATAAAGTATGCCAGAATCTGGATTGTATGGCGCAGGGTAACGGAAATGTTTTTAGAAGGGCATTGTGGAGCTAATCGGCTAAAAATTTGTGTAGGAGTACGAGAGCTGCAGTCTCGCCATCCGTAGGGAACACCGTCGTTAACTGGTGTCAGTCTCTAATTACTGTACTTGTGAAATAAAGCATGCCATGAGTCAGTATATAAATTTTCGTTTCCTTAAGCAGTCGCTGTACACATTGCAATATTTAGATCGACCACAATGCAACCACCCTTCACTCCAGAACAGGTGTACATATTAGTATCTAGAAAAAATCTCTACAGTTACAGGTCCGGATGGCATCAGCGTCCTGCACCTGAAAGATATAGGACCACACGGCGTCCAGGCCGATGCTGACGTCAGCAACTATTCGTATTAACACAGTAGCATTCCCTGTATTTGGATACATGGAACACTTATCAATATTACCTCAAACAAAGAGAAAACACACCCATCCTCATAGATTCATCACATTACTTAGCACACCATCCAGAATAATTGAAGCCTAATTCGTAACAGCTACATTCCATGATACCTCACTTGCTTATTCACAATACAGATTTAGAGAACTGCAGTAGAAAAAGTCATATTAATCTTATAAAAAAAGCATCAGCTGTCATCTGCTCCGTGATACCCACACAACGCGAACTTTTCACAACAATAGATATCAGTAAAGCCTTCGATGCCATCCCCTGATTCAAATTAACCGCCAAGATATATAACATGTAAGAAAAAAAAACACCAAGCTCTTGCTTGGCAACTACTTGTCTCATAGGCAAGCACGTGTTACATTCCAGGTCATCACAGAAACAAAATTTCCATAACGAAGTTCCACAGGGCTCCATTCCCTCATCCACACTCGTCAACCTATACATGTAGGATATTCCCACACCCCAAACACCCACAAACATTGCCTCATGTTCATATTCATCAATGACCTTCTAAGCTGTACATCTAACCCTATCAACTCGTATGCCGATGATTCCACCCTTCACCTTCACATTCGATTCCCGCAACATCCATTTCAGCAGTTGCATCAACAGACAAGGGATGAGGCTATGGCAAACCTAATGTCTGACTTGACTCGTATCTGTGACTGGGGTAATAATAATGTTGTTTTTAATGCATCAAAACTCAGTTTTTACACCTATCAACCCGACACAGTCTTCCACAGGAATACCCAATAATGTTTAATGATATCCAGCTTAATCCTGCATCATCCTTGAACATGCTTGGGGTTTCATTATCTCGAGACTTATCTTGGAAAGATCATATTGCATCTCTTGTTAAATCTGCTTCCAAGAGATTAGGTGTGCTAAGCCGACTCCGTACCTTCGTTACCCCTGCACAGTTGTTGATTTTATACACGGGTTTTATTCGCCCCTGTGTGGAGTACAACTCTCATGTGTTCGGAGGCTCCCCACATACAACTCTTTTCAATAGCGTGGAGTCAAAGGCCTTACATCTCATCAACTTTCCTTCTCTTACTGGCTCCCTTCAACCTCTGTCTCTTCGCCGCACTGTTGCATCATTATCTCTTTTCTATCACTACTTCAATGGTCGCTGCTCCTATGAACTGTCTGCTTGCATCCCTCCACCTCTACGACGGGCGTGTAGCACCCATCTAGCAACAAACTCTCATCCCTTTTCCATCCAACTCTCTAATGCCAGAGTTAACCATTATTTCCAGTCCTTCATTTATGCAACAAGTCAACTCTGGAACTGTCTCCCTCTGCCTGTATTTCCTGCTAGCTATGATCTCCAGTCTTTCAAACGCAGTGTGTCCAGGCATCTCGAAATGAACGGCTCTTGAATTTGGCTCTCTTTTGTATTGTTTTTGTTTTTTCTTGGGGGGAACGGTTTGCGGTCCCCTGGCCTCTGGTTCCTTCGTTCTTGCATAAAAAAAAAAAATGACATCACCACAACAACAAAACATCATATTACAGACACAGCCTGCACATTGCAAGAGGATTACCTAAATAAAAGGCTGACTTGAGTCAAGGACAACAGGCTGACGATCGCCCAACCTAATACACCTTCACATTCAAGACCAGCCGTAAATATGAACACAGGTACTCCCATAACATCACACGTAATAACGTACGTATGACACACACACACACACACACACACACACACACACACACACACACACACACACACACACACACACACACACACACACACACACACACACACACCACTAAGATCCAGGGGAGTGAAATATGACACCGGACTCTCCTTCAAAGACCATGTACGGGCCATCAAGAGGAGGTGCATCCCCGGACTCACTCTGGGCAACTACAAGGCCAGACTTTGAGTAACAAAAGAATATTCTTCTTCCTCTACGAACAGTACATTAGGTAAGTAATGCCCTACGTGTATGTTTCCACGGCATTAGCTCCCATGCTATTTAGTACCCAGAACAACGCCTTGCAAACCATACAGAACAACACTACGCATCACAATTGTCTGCACCTAAGCAACTCCCTCAGTTCACTTATATTCTGAAACTAATGTTCTCGTAGTCAGAGACTACCTTGATATGAGAGTCACAAAATTCAGTGCAACAGCCTATGCAAATACACAACACCTCGGTCATTAAGGAAGGCGGTGGCTCAATCGGTAGAGAGGTGGCCTGCAGTCCTACCGGACCCAGGTTCAAATCCCGACTGGGGCAGAGAACAGTTTGAGAATTTGAATTTCATAAAAATCAGACTTTACCACCGACATGTCGTAAAAATACCCCCGCTAATACCAATACACCAGTCCTGTATGAGACAGCCCTAGCATGTATTCAATATGGACGGTGGGTGTTAGCGCCGAAGTGGTGACATGTAGAGGTGTATGTACAGTATGTAGGAGGACTACTGGGCCTTGAGTGCAGGTTGTGAAGCCTTTGCCCAGAGTCGGACACATAAAAAAAAATTACATAACAAAGACAAATAATGCACCTAGGCACATAAAATAATTATCACACAAACATTATCAAACCTTAAGCAGAAATATCTCACCTCCACAGATTCAAACACTAGCAATGAAGAAATACCTATATACTAACTTTTCGCATAAATCGATACAACAACTCGAACAGAACATTATTATTACAAGTCCCCCACCCCAACACACACACACGCATCCGCGCATACAGTTGGCGTACTTAGAGATGATCGGGTTCACCTAGCTAGGCTTAGAACAGGACATAACCCAGCCCTCCTAAGTACCAGCTTAGATTTGGGTTGGGTGGAATCACAAATGACACGTGCCAAGCTTGCAAAATAGGTCCACACTGCACCGTACATGTCACACTAAGATGCATATTCAATATCCATGGTGTAGGGAACATATGGGACAACCCCATTGGGCGCTTGTGTACCTGCGATTGACGGATCTGCTCAATCAGACAGACCAGGGTTAAGCAAAAAATAAATAGAATAACATATCGATTACATTAGCTGTAAGAGTCCACATCAGGTGCACTGTAGGACCGGACCTTCATCTTCAGAGGAAAGATGGTGGCCAGATGCAATCCCTACCCATAGGGAAATGGTGATGCATCTAAAAGTACACATGAAGTGACTATGTTTCTGTGTTTATCAAAGCCTGTATATATCATATGTCTGGAACCACAGGCTACAGTTATATGTACTGGCATATGAAAGGACAAACTGCCTTCACCCACTCTAAATGCCTACGACGGTTTAGGTTTCGAACTCTAGATTCAGAAGCATATGTATCACGAGGTGAAACGCTAACCACTCAGCCACCTCACCTTCAAAAAGTTAAATAATATAATTTTTAGTTTGTCTTGAATCAAAGAAACACTGAAGTCTTGGTTTCTGCCATCGGTGGAAGTGTAACACTGGTGCAGAGTCTTGGTTCAACTGAATACCGAGATAAGTTAAAGAAAGTGCAGGAGAGGGGCGCCTTCATGCAGTGGTATCGATATAACAGAGCAGTGGAACTGTCATGTTATACGAACTTCCTTCATTCCCCTCTATTTCATCGGAAAGAAGTATGGTGGACTGTGGTAGAATGGTAACTGAAGGAGGAGTAGACACTAGCACCAGTCAAGCAGGACAGTACCCCCAAGGTGGATGGAAAGCTGATGATAGAGAGAGCTGGAGCTCCCGTTTCATCAGCCCTCGGGACTAGTTCCTGACCATCCCCCTTTGCTGAACTTTTTCAGTGTCTCAGTAACACAGAGAGTTGGCCAGCATGCTCCACGATACAAGTTTCTTTATCAGCACCAAACTATATGCACAGTACACAATACACTTCCTTTTCCAAAATTCAAACAACAAATCATGGCATCTCAATACATAGCCTCGGAGTCCTCGGGGGGAGGGGGGGACCATAAATGCCCCCACCTTCCGCCCCTCTCCCGGTGACGACTTGAGCTGCCTGGAACCACTGTCTGACTCACTTCTTTTTCATTTCTGCAACATTCGCGGCCTTTCCTCTAACTTTCGCTCTGTTGAGCACCACCTCTCCTCCTCTAAACATCACCTTCTTTTCCTAACTGAGATTCAGCCACCTGACGCAACTGACAGCAAACCCTTTTCTGTATCCTCCTACTTTCTCTAGACTCATTTCAAAGCCAAAGGTAGTTGTTATGCATATGCACACAACGACTTATCTTGCTCTCGTGTTCCTGAACTCGATTCTTCTCATTTCTCTACGCTCTGGCTTCAGCTTTCCTGTCATTCTCTGACTAAATACATCTGCACTGTTTACTTATCCCCTAATTCTACTGACTATGAAAAATTCTTAGACTATCTTACTTCTACGATGGAATACGTTCTATCCATTTCTCCTTTCTCTGAAATCTCCATCCTAGGAGATTTCAATGTTCACCACCACCTCTCCTCTTCTTTCATTGATCCACCTGGTGTACAAGTCAACATCTTTTCTATCCTTCATGACCTAGAGCAGCCAGTACAGCACCCTACCCGTATCCCTGACCGCCTTGAGAGAGCTCCAATATACTTGATCTATTCCTTATAACTAATCCTTCTGCTTAAACCGTTAATCTTTCCTCTCCGTTGGGCTCCTCTGATCACAACCCTATTACCTTAACCTGTACTATCACTCGGGTATGGTCTGTTGACCCTCCAAAGAAACATCGACTATGACACTTTGGAGCTGCAGATTGGGAGGCCCTCAGGGAGTACTTCTTTGATATTCCATTGAATGATTTTTGCTTCCATGGCCAGGAGCCATCTGAATATGCCTTGTGCATTACAGAAGCTATTCTCTTGGGCATAGAAGCATACAATCCCTTCTCATATCCTTTGACTAATGCAAGAAAGCCTTAGTTTAATCGTGCTTGTTCAAATGCTGTCCACAACAAGGAGAGGGCCTATAAAAGTACCAGAGCCAACCCACCCCTGAATCACATCTTTTTTATGTCTCTGCCTGCAATCCTGCTAAGTCTGTTCTTCTCTCTGCTAAAAATAATTTCATCCATACTAAATGATCTCAACTCTCCTACTCGAATTCTTCTCGCTTCTTCTGGCACCTTGCCAAACCCCCTTCTAACAACTTTACCTCATCATCCCTCCCTCCTCTTTTCTACTCTGATGGTTCTGTAGCTATTTCTTTTACTGATAAAGCAGATCTCTTCGCTCAGACTTTCTCCTCCAATTCCACCTTAGACGATTTCGGTGCTGTTCCTCCATCACTTCCTCCCTCAGACTTTCTCATGGCTGACATTAAAATTTCTTCAGCTGATGTATTTGCTGCCATCACAGGTCTCAGTACTCAGAAGGCATATGGTCCTGGTGGAGTCCTACTTGTCCTCAAGAACTGTGCTTCTGTGCTTACACCCTGCCTAAGTAAACTCTTTCGCTTTTGCCTGTCAACTTGTACCTCTCCTTCTAACTATCATCCAGTTGCTTTAACATTCTGTGTCTCAAAAGTTTTTGAGTTATTTTTTAATAGAAAACTTTTAAAGCATCTTTTCTATCACAACCTTCTTTCTGATCGTAAGTATGGGTTCCGTCAGGGATGCTCCACTGGCGATCTTCTCACCTAGCTTTCAGACTCCTAGTCATCCTCCTTTCAGGACTTTGGCGAAAGCTTTGCCATTGCACTTGACATCTCAAAGGTTTTCGATCGAGTCTGGCATAAATCTTTAATTTCTAACCTCCCCTCTTATGGTTTCTCTCCTTCTATATGTGCCTTCATCTATAACTTCTTTTCTGGTCGTTCTATAGCCCCTGTTATAGACGGCCATCGTTCTTCTCCTAAATCTATCAACAGTGGTGTTCCTCAGGGCTCTGTCCTACTACCAACTCTCTTTCTTTTATTCACCAATGACCTTCTAAACTGTATATCTAACCCTATCCACTTGTACGTTGATGACTACACCCTTCACCTTTCCATTCGGTTCCCGCAACATCCATCTCAGCAGTTACTTCATCAAACAAGGGATGAAGCTATGGCACACCAAATATCTGACTTGGCTCGTACCTCTGACTGGGGTAAAAATAATGTTGTTTTTAATGCATCAAAGACTCAGTTCTTACACCTAACAACCCGACAAAATCTTGCACAGGAGTACCCACTAATGTTTAATAATATTCAGCTTAATCCTGCTTCATCCTTGAACATGCCTGGGATTTCATTCACTCGGGACTTATCTTGGAAAGATCATATTCTTTACCCCCGCACAGTTGTTGACTTTTACACGGGTTTTATCTGCCCCTGTGTAGAGTACAACTCTTATGTGTGGGGCGGCTCCCCATACAGCTCTTCTCAGTAGGGTGGAGTCAAAGGCTTTTCGTCTCATTAATTCTCCTTCTCTTACTGGCTCCCTTCAATCTCTGTCTGTTTCCCGAAGTGTTGCAACTTTATCTCTTTTCTATCGCTACTTCAATGGTCACTGCTCCTCTGAACTGTCTGCTTGCATCCCTCCACCTCTACGACGTGGACGTAACACCCGTCTAGCAGCAAACTCTTATCCCTTTTCTGTCCAACTCTCTAATGGAGGAGTTAACCGTTACTCCCAGTCCTTCATTTATGCAACAGGTCAACTCTGGAACTGTCTCCCTTTGTATTTCCTGCTAGCTATGATCTCCACTCTTTCAAACGCAGTGTGTCCAGGCATCTCGAAATGATCAGATCTTGAATTTGGCTCTCTCTTGTATTTTTATTTTTCTTGGAAGGAACAGTTTGCTGGCTCGTTTTTCTTTTTTATGCGAGAAAGAAGGAACCAAAGGCCATGAGCCCTCAGTAACAGTTCCCTCCAAGAGAAAAACAAAATACAATAGAGAGCCAAATTCAAGATTCGATCATTTTGAGATGCCTGGACACACTGTGTTTGAAAGACTGGAGATCATAGGCAGCAGGAAATACAGACAGAGGGAGACAGTTCCAGAGCTGACCTGTTGCATAAATGAAAGACTGGGAGTAACGGTTAACTCTTGCATTAGAGAGTTGGACAGAAACGGGATGAGAGTTTGCTGCCAGACGGGTGCTACGTGCCCGTCGTAGAGGTGGAGGAATGCAAGCAGACAGTCCAGAGGGGCAGTGACCATTAAAGTAGCGATAGAAAAGAGATAAAGATGCAACAGTGCGGCAAAGAGGCAGAGGTTGAAGGGAGTTAGTAAGAGGAGGAGAGTTAATGAGATGAAAAGCCTTTGACTCCACCCTATTGAGAAGAGCTGTATGTGGGGAGCCTCCCCACACATGAGAGTTGTACTCCACACAGGGGCGGATAAAACCCCTGTATAGAGTCCACAATTGTGCAGGGGTAAAGAAAGAGCGGAGTCGGCTTAGCACACCCAATCTCTTGGAAGCAAATTTTACAAGAGATGTAATATGATCTTTCCAAGATAAGTCCCGAGTAAATGAAACCCCAAGCATGTTCAAGGATGATGCAGGATTAAGCTGAATATTATTAAACATTAGTGGGTATACCTGTGGAAGATTTTATCGGGTTGATAGGTGTAAGAACTGAGTCTTAGATGCATTAAAAACAACCATATTATTTTTACCCCAGTCAGACATACCAGCCAAGTCAGACATTAGGTGTGCCATAGCCTCATCCCTTGTTTGTTGAAGTAACTGTTGAGATGGGCATTGCGGGAACCGAATGGAAAGGTGAAGGGTGGAGTCATCAGCGTATGAGTGGATAGGGTTAGATGTACAGCTTAGAAGATCATTGATGAATAAAAGGAAGAGAGTTGGCGATAGGACAGACCCCTGAGGAACACCACTGATGATAGATCTAGGAGAAGAATGATGGCCGTCTACAACAGCGGCTATAGAACGACCAGAAAGGAAGTTAGAGATGAAGGCACAGATAGAAGGATAGAAACCATAGGAGGGAAGTTTGGAAATTAAAGATTTATGCCAGACTCGATCGAAAGCCTTTGAGATGTCAAGTGCAATAGCAAAGCTTTCGCCAAAGTCCCAAAAGGAGAATGACCAGGAGTCTGAAAGGTAGGTGAGAAGATCGCCAGTGGAGCGTCCCTGACGGAACCCACACTGACGATCGGAAAGAAGGTTGTGATAGGAAAGATGCCTTAAAATTTTTCTATTGAGAATTGACTCGAAAACTTTTGAAATACAGGACGTTAAAGCAATTGGACGATAGTTGGAGGGTTGGGAGTGGTCACCCTTCTTTGGGACTGGCTGAATGAGAGCAAACTTCCAGCAAGAAGGAAAGGTACAAGTTGACAGACAAAGGCGAAAGAGTTTGCCTAGGCAGGGTGTAAGCACAGAAGCACAGTTCTTGAGAACAACAGGAAGGACCCCATCCGGCCCATATTTCTTGTTAGTACTGAGGCCATAACTCCTGCTGTCAATCATATTCATAAGTGTCTGGGATTGCTAGTGCTACTGCAGCTGCTGGAACTACTACTGCTATTTCTGCTACTACTACTACTACTACTACTACTACTGCTGCTGCTGCTGCTGCTGCTGCTGCAGCTACTACTACTACTACTACAACTACTACTACTACTATGATTTTTACTACTACACTAATAATAATAATAACCATGCACTCATCATTCAAGCCCCCGGAATCCTGGCTCTATAATAATAATAATAATAACAATCCATCCATCCATCATCCAATCCTATGTTGCCCCATGAGGAGCTTAATAATAATAATAATAATAATAATAATAATAGAACAGCTCTTTATTTAACATTGTTGGACTGTCACACTGCCATATTGCAGAACTTCTGCCAAACAGAATTCTTTTATTCTCCGAACTGCATCTCTTCGGAACTCGCTTCCCCAGAATAGTTTTTCCCCCAAACTTCAACTTACAGCAGTTCAAGACCAGCAGTTACTGATTTTTTTATGAATGGAGGACACCTGTAATTTGGTGTACGGATTATTTTTTTTTCCTTCCTCCAGTTATCCTCTGAATAGATCTATCTATCAAACTCTCTCTCTCTCTCTCTCTCTCTCTCTCTCTATATATATATATATATATATATATATATATATATATATATATATATATATATATATATATACATATACATAATTATATATATATTGTTACGGAACAGAGAAAGATAATGTACACTTTAAGTGAGAATACTAAAAATCACTACTGTCCCGTAAAGTTCCAGGTTCAAAACAAAAGAGTTAGGTAAAATTACAAGTTAAAGTTTAATGCTCAAACTAACAACAAAACATTCAGGACTCATAAGGATAATGTAATGGCAAAAAACAGGTTAAATATATGGTTAACTGCAATAGCCTCTATTAACCCGAAATTAGCAAGAGAAAATTTACTTAAGTCAGCCCTGATAAAATGAAAATACACTGGGTAATGCTCAGTTAATGCAAGATAAATTATTACAGATACAAACTATTATTAATGATGACTGACATAAAGAACCCTTACATAAATTACAAAAACTTCACTAGGCCTACAAATTAAACTTATGCTATACAGTACAAGAACAAAATGCAACAACAGTTACACTCAAACTACACACAGCTGCTAGATGTTTGGAGATTTCTTGAGCACTCACAATAATCATAACTGTACAGGGGAGGACAGAGATGTGAACAAAATGAGGAGCAGATCTAAGTGGCAATGATGCAGAGACTGAGCTCATTATATAGGGGCCAGCAGAGCTTGATACAACTTGTAAGAAGGACGCGCAAATGAAGCCATGGGGACAAAGAGTTGACAATCCCGCACTGAATAACAGAAAGGACGACTAACTCTACTATAACGGTAGAAGGGGGGGACTGAGGCAGAACACGCTCGTGATCAAACATGCAGCATACTGTGCGTTAAAATTACACAAAGGATGATGAAATCATAGACTATGTAACACCTCCCCACAAAGAAAAAGAAATTTACAAAGGAAATTTCTTATTACTCTAAAACAATCTGTCTAAAGTCTAGATAAGCAATCTGCAATAACATTTTCTTTCCCCTTGAAATGTTGTATGTCTAATGAATACTCCTGAAGAAGTAGACTCCATCTTGTGAATCTCTGATTTTTATCTTTAAACTTACCAAGGAATTTCAGTGGGTTACGATCGGTATAAATGACTATGGGGTCAAAACCAGAACACAAATAAAATGAAAAATGCTGTAAACCCAAAATCAAGGCCAAAAGTTCTTTCTCAATAGTTGAGTAGTTCTTTTCAGGTGGAGTGAACTTCTTACTATAATAAGATACAGGGTGTTCAATACCCTGATCATCCTCTTGCAGCAAAACAGCCCCAGCTCCTGTATCACTTGCATCAACAGCCATCTTAAAAGGCTTAGCAAAATTTGGAGCAGCGAGCACTGGCTGACTTAATAGGATAGCTTTAAGTTTGTTGAAAGAGGATTCACAGTTATCGGTCCATACAAATTTAACTCCCTTTTTCAGTAGGTCTGTAAGTGGTGATACAAGAATAGAAAAGTTAAGAACAAATCTCCTGTAATAACCTACCACTCCCAAAAATCCCTGTAGCTCCCTCCTACTTTTAGGTCTGGGAAGACCACCTATAACCTGAACCTCAGCTCCTGGTGGTGCAACATGTCCATCACCAATCACATACCCAAGGTACTGAACTTTAGCTTGACCAAACTCACACTTTGATAAATCAGCTACAAGATTAGCCTGAACTAAACGCTCAAGAAATTTACTGACGTGGCATAGGTGATCTTTCCAGTTGTCACTGAAGATTAATACATCATCAATATAAACAACACACCCTGCCAAACCCTCTGTTACAACATTCATGAGCTTCTGAAATGTGGCTGGTGCATTCTTCATGCCATATGGCATTACAGAACATGCAAAAGTCTTTCCTAGTGTTACAAAACATGAGATCTCCTTAGCACGTTCAGTCATAGGTACTTGCCAGTATCCCTTTAACAAATCAAACTTACTTATGTACCTAGCCTTTCCGATCTTGTCTATGCAATCTTCCACACGAGGGAGAGGGTAAGTGTCTGTTTTGGTTATCTGATTAACACGTCTGTAGTCGATGCAAAGCCGCTGTGACCCACCTGGCTTAGGGACTAGAGTGACAGGAGAACTCCACTCGCTCTGACAGGGCTCAATCATCTTGTGGTCCAACAGGTAGCCAAGCTCCTTCTGGATGAGAGGAACTTTCACTGGGTTCACACGGTAAGGAGGCAGTTTAATTGGCTTTGCGTCTCCAACATCGACATCATGCATCAACACAGTGGTTCTTCCTGGAGTGGCACGGAACACTTGCGGGTACTCCTGCAGTAATGCCGAAAACTCCTGCCTTTCCTCGGGAGCTAGATGAGAAAGCTTAGTCTGGAGATCATTCATGATATCAGGATTCTTCCCCAAACTATCACTCAGGCTCATACTGCATGGGAGAGCTTCACTTGCAGACTCGGGTGGAACAGCTACAGTGCAGACTGGATTATTTTCGCCCCGCCTGTGATATAACTTTAGCATGTTGATGTGACATAGTTGCTTGCTCTTTCTACGATCTGGTGTGGCGATGACATAGTTGACATCACTGAGTTTCTTCTCCACGAAATAAGGACCACTAAACTTGGCTTGAAGAGGTTGCCCATGCACTGGTAGCAGAATCAAAACCTGATCTCCTGGCTGAAAGTGGCGTAACCTGGACTTCTTATCATACCAAGTCTTCATCTTCTCCTGAGCAGCTCCTAAATTCTCTCTCGCCAGCTGTAAAGCAGTGGACAGCCGTTCTTTGAACTTCATCACATACTCCAGCAGGTTGACGCCATCTTCCTCTGACAGCCAGCATTCCTTGAATAACTTAAGGGGTCCTCTTACTCCATGGCCAAACAGTAGTTCAAAAGGTGAGAAGCCCAGTGATTCATTTGGAGATTCTCTTGCGGCAAACACAACGAATGGGAGACCCTTATCCCAGTCTTTCTGATGTTCCAAACAGTATTTCTTGAGCATCGATTTGAGTGTTTGATGATATCTCTCCAACGCTCCTTGGGTCTGGGGATGGTAAGCTGAAGACGTGATCTGGGTGATGCCCATCTCTTTCAGAGACTGCTTGAAAACATTTGACATGAAATTACTTCCCCGGTCTGACTGTACCTCCTTGGGCAGACCAAACTTTGTGAAGAACCCTAGCATTTCCTTAACCACGTACTTTGCTGAGATATTTCTAAGTGGAATGGCTTCAGGATAACGAGTAGCCATATCAATCAGGGTCAACACATAAGAAAATCCTGAGGAAGTCTTAGGAAGAGGGCCCACAATATCCACCAACACACGGGTGAATGGTGCCTCAAAAGGAGGAATGGGAACTAGAGGTGCAACCTTTTCGGTCTGATTACACTTCCCCACAACTTGACAGGTGTGACAAGACTTACAATACCAGGAAACATCCCTGAAGATACCTGGCCAGTAGAAGTGTTTCAAAATGCGTGCCACAGTCTTCCTCACTCCAAGGTGTCCTGCCAAACTGGAATCATGAGCCACTCTAATGATATCCTGCCTACAAACACGAGGGATGACAACTTGATGTACAACAACCCATTCACAGTCGGCTGATGCTGTTGGGGGTCTCCACTTCCTCATAAGTACTCCTGACTTTACATAATAACAAGTAGAAGCACCGGCTGACTCTTCTTCACTGTAAGCAGAGTTAGCTAGACCTTTCAACTCAGGGTCAGCAACCTGCAACTCAACCAACTCTTGACGAGACAAATTATCAACACTACGGGGTACTGCCTCATCTGGTGAGTGGTCCAAATTAGCAAGAAAAGTGTCAGCTAGGATAACATCATCATCATCATTATCCTCTAAATCACCAGTAACTTTAGACTTAGCCCTAGTGACAGCACATGCAGGGAACACATCAGGGACACCACAATCCTGGGCCGCAGCCACTGGCTCACTAGACAACTGAGGAGCTGGACACACTTGACTTCCACCAATATCATTTCCAAGTAAGAAAGTTACACCTGACATTGGGAGTGTCTCAACCAACCCAACCATAACGGAACCATTAACAAAACCAGACTCTAAATTCACTCTGCACAGAGGGACAGAGAAGTAATTATTCCCTACACCTTGTAAGATTACAGTTTCATCAGAGGAATTAACATTAGAGCCTAGAACACTGGTCAGCATGAGGGATTGGCAAGCACCTGTGTCACGATATATTTTAACTGATTTCCTGTCATTACTGTCCAGAGGACTGACAAAACCATCAGACAGGAAAGTAGCACATGAACTCTTGTGAGTGTCACCCACGTTACTGCTCAAAAGAGGAGCTCCATCATGAGAATTTAAGTTACCCCTCAAAGCAGGTTCAGTTAACTCAGTTAAAGAATTATGGGAACTCTCAAGGGTGGACACTAGACCAATTGACTGAATATTTAAAGACTCCTTTTTGTTCACATCACGCTGTCTCCTGAAACATTTCTCCGTAGTATGACCAAGCTTACTACAATAAGTACATTTACTTTTCGGAAAACTAGAGGTGAAGCTGGTATTTACTTCCTGAGAAACATCATCTCTATTCTCTTTCCTGTTACCTGTACTCTGAGTTGAGGCAACGTATTTACTCTCAGCTTTCCTTCTTTCTCTAGAATATCTCTTGTGAGTGAGAACATATTCATCAGCTAAAACTGCAGCATCAAACAAATTATCTATCCTTTTCTCATCAAGATATAGGCTTACATCTTTATAAATACACCTTTTGAAGTCCTCCAGCAAAATCATCTGCTTAAATTTGTCAAAATCAGAATCCACATTCTTAGAATTTAACCACTGCTCTAACAGATCTTTGATTTTTGCATACTCAACATGGGATTGCTTATCTTGCTTGTAAGTTGTCCTAAATTTTACTCTATAGGCTTCAGGAACAAGCTCATAGGCCTTAAGAATCAAGCTCTTAACTACATCATAATTATCAGATTGATCCTGAGGCAAAGATGCATAAGTTACTTGAGCTTTACTGGTGAGAACAGTTTGAAGGAGTACTGGCCAATACTTTTTGGGCCAATTAAGACCTGTAGCTACCCTCTCAAACAACTGAAAATACTTTGTTAAATCAGATTCATTAAAAGGAGGGACAAGTTTAACATTTTTAGCCACATCAAAATCATCAGAGCTAGATGATCCAGTTCCACCTTGTTTCATGTGATACTCATGGTCTGCCTGAATCCTAGCAATTTCAACTTGTGCCTCAGCCTCCCTAGCACGGGCCTCCTGCAGGGCTAGCTGTAACTTAGCTAATTCAATCTGCGTTTGCTCATTTGGAGGAGTTACATTAAACAAACTTTCATTAATCATGTCAACAATCTGATCTTTAGAATGATGAGAGCGAACAACAATTCCCAATTGTTGAGCAACAAGCTTAAGTTCATTCTTTGTTCTGTTTTCTACATCACACACTGTTTGCACATTTGACAAAAAATCTTTGGCTTCATCAAGTGTAGTAATAGTAGACATCATGAATAAGTAACAGTCACAAAATATCAAGCAATATCCTTATGATAATATCCTGAATATCCTGGCGAGGTCGCCAAATTTATGTTACAGAACAGAGAAAGATAATGTACACTTTAAGTGAGAATACTAAAAATCACTACTGTCCCGTAAAGTTCCAGGTTCAAAACAAAAGAGTTAGGTAAAATTATAAGTTAAAGTTTAATGCTCAAACTAACAACAAAACATTCAGGACTCATAAGGATAATGTAATGGCAAAAAACAGGTTAAATATATGGTTAACTGCAATAGCCTCTATTAACCCGAAATTAGCAAGAGAAAATTTACTTAAGTCAGCCCTGATAAAATGAAAATACACTGGGTAATGCTCAGTTAATGCAAGATAAATTATTACAGATACAAACTATTATTAATGATGACTGACATAAAGAACCTTTACATAAATTACAAAAACTTCACTAGGCCTACAAATTAAACTTATGCTATACAGTACAAGAACAAAATGCAACAACAGTTACACTCAAACTACACACAGCTGCTAGATGTTTGGAGATTTCTTGAGCACTCACAATAATAATAACTGTACAGGGGAGGACAGAGATGTGAACAAAATGAGGAGCAGATCTAAGTGGCAATGATGCAGAGACTGAGCTCATTATATAGGGGCCAGCAGAGCTTGATACAACTTGTAAGAACGACGCGCAAATGAAGCCATGGGGACAAAGAGTTGACAATCCCGCACTGAATAACAGAAAGGACGACTTACTCTACTATAACGGTAGAAGGGGGGGACTGAGGCAGAACACGCTCGTGATCAAACATGCAGCATGCTGTGCATTAAAATTACACAAAGGATGATGAAATCATAGACTATGTAACAATATATATATATATATATATATATATATATATATATATATATACAGTATATATATATAGATAGATAGACAGAGATAGATAGATAGATAGAAATAAACTTTCAGTTCATTTTTTCCTTCAGTCCATATCCCCTTTGGCTCTTTTCCTCACAGAACCACAAATCTCACCCTCTGGTGATTGATCCCCATTTTGTTTTCCCCGTTACCATCTCCCTACAAACTTCCGTAACAAGGGCGGGACCTGTTGTTATATCAAATCCCAATATGCAGTTGACACAATTTTAAACTTCACTTCATCCAGTTTTGATTACTCATTGTATAAACTAAATTGTCAAATATTACCAAATATATCTGTGTAGTCTATCGTTCCCCCAGTGCTTCATCGGAACCCAATGTATTTGATTCAAAATCCACACAGTTGAGTAACCTTAACATTGCCCTTAGCAACGAAATTACTATGTTGAGTAATTTTAACATACATAATGCTGAATGGTTATTGTATTCTGCCAGGACTGACGACGCTGGTCTAGAGTGTGAGCTGTTTGCAAAATCGTTTAATGTCACCCAGCTAGTAAAGCAACCAACCAGAGTACCTGATAATCCTGACCATAATGCCCATCTCTTGGATTTATTCTTGACAAATAATCCAGATCATTACAGGATAGAGGTACTGTCACCACTTAGATCCCCTGACCACAATATCATCAAAGCCTCATTAGTTAACCCCCCCTCACCTCCCCGGTCTGAACCTGTTGGGGTGACCCGATGGCACTTTGATAGGGCAAACTTGGATGGATTTAAAAATTATCTTGCTGACATTCCATGGCAGTCTTTCTTCTTTAGTGATCCCAAATCTACCCACCCCCACATTTGTGACTTAATACTAACTGGTATGGATTTATTTATACCAAGTCACCAGTTCATTAAAAGATCGAACTCTCCAAAATGGTTTGATGGCAACTGTGCCAGAGCAACAGCTCAAAAGTCATTAGCATATAACTCTTTCTTAAAATCAAAAACATCTGAATCACTCTCGCAATTTAAAATTGCTAGAAATAATGCAAAAGCTGCAATAAATCTAGCTAAATCAAACTTTCTTCAAAAGCAAGCATCAAAACTAGTTAACAACCCTAATGACAATAGAATATTCTGGTTAACTCTTAATTCTTTCAACAATAAATTTAACAAGTAATCGTCCATTCCCCCACTAAAATCTTCAGATGGCAACTTTACAAATGACCCGCGTGGGAAAGCAGATATTTTTGCTAGTACATTTGCCAGAAATTCTACCATGACAATGCCAGCCAGAATGTCCCAGTACTAGAACTTGACTCTCCCGAAATTGTTCCACTTAAAATACAGACAAGATACGTAAAATCCATCCTAGACAATTTATCTACCAACAAAGCTCCAGGCCCAGATGGAATTCCGTCAATTGTTTTGAAAAATGTTCCCCTGAAGTTGCCTCTACTCTAGCTAAATTATTCAGACTATGCATACGTACTTCTTCATTTCCAAATTCATGGAAAGAAGCCAATATCCACCGAATTCCGAATAAAGGAAGTTCCTCTGACCCCTCAGATTACAGACCAATAGCTGTCACATCTTCTTTTGGTAAGGTATTTCAAACTTTAATTAATAAGCACATTGTTAAACACCTTGAGCCCAACAACTTAGCTAGTGATAGACAATATGGTTTTCGCCACGAAAGATCCACCATTGACATACTCAGTATCCTAAGTTATACCATCCATCAATCAATTGACCTACATGGAGAAACTCATGCAGTAGCCCTTGATATTTCTAAAGCTTTCAACATAGTATTGCACTGTTCCTTGCAGTCCAAACTCCCTTGCTATGGACTAACGTCTTTTGTTCCTTTGATTTCCTCATATCTCAATGACAGGAAAATAAGAATAAAAGTAGATGATGTATATTCCAATTTCTACTCAATTAAAGCTGGCGTTCCACAGGGATCAGTTCTGGCGCCAACCCTGTTCCTGGTTCATATTAATGATCTCTTAACTGTTACCCAAAATCCCATCCACTCATGTGCAGATGACTCAACACTACATAGTTCATTCACTCTCAGACACCCATTTACAAAGTCTAGTATCTCTACCTTTCCACTTAGTACAGCCATCTCCATAAATTAAGACCTATCTACGATCAGTGAATGGGGACAAAACAACCTTGTCTCATTTAATGCTAATAGAACTAAATATATACAGTTTACTGATGGACAGATATTGCCAGATTCGTATATTACTTTCAGTGCTACTAATATTCCCATCTCCAAAAGTATTGAAATTCTTGGTGTTTCACTTAATTATGCCCTCAGCTGGACTTCTCATGTTAGATCACTTGCTAAAACCTCCTCAAAGAAACATGGATTATTGTACAGAGTCCGTAACTTCTTCACTGACGAGCAGATAGCTGTAATTTATAAGAGTCATGGTCTGAGCTTGAATATTGCTCACCTTTGTGGAATGGATGTGGAGAGGTTGCATTTAAACAACTAGACAACATTCAGAACAAAGCTGTTAGAATTATTAAGAACCCTGCCATTACAAATAAACTACCTCCTCTTCAAGTAAGAAGGATTGTTGCCTTCCTTGCATTATTTTACGGATATTTTTATGGCATATGCTCAGACGAAGTAGCGTCCATGATGCCACCTCTCCATGCCTTCCCTCGTGCTACACGGGCATCTAGTAGCACTCATGACTGGAATGTCACTCAGCCATATTGCAGAACTTCTGCCAATCAGAATTCTTTCATTCCCCGAACTGCATCTCTCTGGAACTCGCTTCCCCAGAGTTGTTCCCCTCCAAACGTCAACCTAGAGCTGTTCAAGTCTAACTGTTACAGATATTTTATGAACAGAGGACACCAGTAATCTGGTGTATGGATATTTTTTTTTATTCATTTGTTTTCCCTTTGTTCTGTTATATATATATGTTATATATATATATATATATATATATATATATATATATATATATATATATATATATATATATATATATATATATATTTGTTTATATCACACACACACACACACACATATATATATATATATATATATATATATATATATATATATATATATATATATATATATATATATATCGCATTGAAGCCCAGTGTCCAGAGTACTGGACAGAACTGGGAGTTTTCAAACCTTAATAAAACAGGGAAACCCTGGTTAGGAACCTACGAGCTTCGCGACTATGAACCGATAGGCAGAGGGCGGTACGCCGAGGACCCTCCCGGAACAGTGCCTCGCCCAGCAACCCTGGGATCCAATGGGTTAAATATATATAAATCTAGTGCCATTTTTCTTAACAATTCCTCCACCATCGGTTTTTTAGCATATTAATGGAGCACCGTGGTAGAGAAGGTGTTATAGAAGACTATATCTAACCTAGTAGTGAAGGTGTTACTAAGGCTATATCTAACCTAGTAGTGAAGGTGTTACTGAAGGCTATATCTAACCTAGTAGTGAAGGTGTTACTGAAGGCTATATCTAACCTAGTAGTGAAGGTGTTACTGAAGTCTATATCTAACCTAGTAGTGAAGGTGTTACTGAAGGCTATATCTAACCTAGTAGTGAAGGTGTTACTGAAGGCTATATCTAACCTAGTAGTGAAGGTGTTACTGAAGGCTATATCTAACCTAGTAGTGAAGGTGTTACTGAAGGCTATATCTAACCTAGTAGTGAAGGTGTTACTGAAGGCTATATCTAACCTAGTAGTGAAGGTGTTACTGAAGGCTATATCTAACCTAGTAGTGAAGGTGTTACTGAAGGCTATATCTAACCTAGTAGTGAAGGTGTTACTGAAGGCTATATCTAACCTAGTAGTGAAGGTGTTACTGAAGGCTATATCTAACCTAGTAGTGAAGGTGTTACTGAAGGCTATATCTAACCTGGTAGTGAAGGTGTTACTGAAGGCTATATCTAACCTAGTAGTGAAGGTGTTACTGAAGGCTATATCTAACCTAGTAGTGAAGGTGTTACTGAAGGCTATATCTAACCTGGTAGTGAAGGTGTTACTGAAGGCTATATCTAACCTGGTAGTGAAGGTGTTACTGAAGGCTATATCTAACCTAGTAGTGAAGGTGTTACTGAAGGCTATATCTAACCTAGTAGTGAAGGTGTTACTGAAGGCTATATCTAACCTAGTAGTGAAGGTGTTACTGAAGGCTATATCTAACCTAGTAGTGAAGGTGTTATCGATGACAGCCTGGCACTCAGGGGCTGTGTTTGGAAGACATTATTGTTGTGACGGGGTTTATGAAAGTTATATGTAACCCACTCACGACAAGAAGTATCTCTTAAGCTTAGCACTATAGATGAGAGAACAAGAATTAAAAAATAAAGACGTTATTGTTTTGAAAGAGGTCATGAAAACTCAGTCTAACCCATCCAGCGTCCAAAGAATCTCCTAAGCTGAGTAAAGATTTGGAGACGACAATAATAAAGGAGTAATGACGTCATCACAGTCAATGGGTTGCATTTGTTGCCGAGGATTTGCTCATTTTCATTTATCGCGAACTCAGGGTACGTGATGCCTTTAATCATTTGTTTTTAATTAATTCTATTTTACTGGCGGTGTTACAGCCAGGGACAAAAGTTCGTTCCTATTCCACTGTTGCTTCACTTTTACGGCATCCTTAGCGCTTACTATTAGAGAGAATTGTGCGTGGCCTGACAAGTAGCCTATCTCAAGCTTCTCTTAGCTTGTCCATATCTGCCGGATGAAGAAACTGAGTAGAGGAGGTGAAACAGGAGCCGATTGTTTGTCTTCGAGTGTAACAGAAGCTAAACAATACCACAGCGTAGTCAGGAGTAACAGAATATGCCACGAACGATAACCTGTCACCTACTCTACAATCAACCTTCAACTGCGTCATCCCCACCCAGTCCCCTTCTCCCCTTAATTCCTGTTTACCACTTCCTCTTTCTTCATCTTCCCTCCCTTCCTCTGCCTTCCTCTCTCCTGTCTCCTCCTCTTCATCGCAATTGTGTTTTTAAAGCCCCACCGTTCCCTTCACTTCATCCCTCCACCCTTTCGAGCACTTCCTCGACTTCCACCCTTCCCCTCATTTCCCCTTTACCCCCTCCACTCCCCACCGCATTCCCTCACATCCACTGTCTTCCACCCCAACCCACCCGCCTCGGTTCATTTCTCCCTCCCCTGCTTCTTCTCACACCTTCCCCTCGCATCTCACTCTCTTCCCTCACTTTTTCTCACTCCCTCCCCTCGCTTCTACTCACTCTCTTCCCTCATTTCTTCTTATTCCGTACCTTTCCCTCTCCCATCACAGTATCTTCACCCTTTCCCAGAATTTATGACACTGTATGCGTTTGTTCGTGTGTGTGTGTGTGTGTGTGTGTGTGTGTGTGTGTGTGTGTGTGTGTGTGTGTGTGTGTGTGTGTGTGTAACATAAACCAAGATATTTTTTTCCTTATGTACGTAGACATCTAAAGCCAAACCACAATTACTAACTGATTTTTCTACTGTACTTCTATATGTATGCTTTGGATGCGAGGCTGTGTTACTACCTTCACTCCCCCCCACCACCCACTGGCATCCCTCCCCTCAGCCACCCCATAAGGCGCTATTGAGTTCAAGGTCACATTCATTATCAGTCACAAGTGCCTCCCTCCGGGCATTGCCAGAACCACCAGACACTGTTTCTCATGCCCCACTTACTTCTCTCCACCAACCCCCTCTCACCCTCCACTCCTCAACCCACCCAAGTCAATTCAGTACTTTCAGTATCACATTTTGGTCGCTTAGAACCTTTCGTAACACTAAATTTCAATGTAATGACGAGTACTTGGGCTCCTAGCTGTCGACGCAAAGTCTTACATGACACGCATCTGCAAAGCTTTGCACACGGACTTGCAATACAACCTCATTGACCTTGCTGACTTACTTAGTTTATAGTCCCTTCATACTGTATCACTGACAAAAGTTCGGACGAAATCCGTCGAGGTTTTCAGGAGATACCGTGCCCTAAAGTCGACCCCATATGACCTTGATCTTTGATTCCTTGACTTTGCTGACCTAATCAGTTCATCGTCCCTTCGAACTGTATTAATGACAAAAGTTTCGTCGAAATCCGTCGAGGAGTTCAGGTGAGATCGCACCCACAAGGATATATTATTAAGCCTACCCCATATGACCTTGTCTTTTGACTCCATGACACAGCAGATCTAATCAGCTCATTATCTTCTCACATTGCATCACTAACAAAAGGTTGGTGGAAGTCAGTCAATGGTTTCAGGAGATATCATATGCACAAGAGTGTTACGGATGCCAGGATCCATGCAAGCACGAACGCACGCACAGTCAGACCAATGCCTCCTCCAGCATTGGTGGGTGAATGCATAATAAACACACAAGTAACATGCCATCGTCCAATAAATCATTGGCAAACAGCACACCAGTCTCCACCTGCATGTATTAAACTGCAGAACCAAATAAAATGCCAAGAACTCGGGCCCAGAAGCTGTCAATGAAAAGTGTCGATCGGTATCACTTCATCCTCCCTTCATATTGTTGCACAGACAAAGGTTTGGTCGAAATCCGTCGAAGTGCTCAGACATATCGTGCCCACAGTGATTTTAAACTGTCAACCCCACATCACCTTCACCTTTGACCCTTTGATTTTGCTTACCTAATCATCCTTGCCCTTTGACCTCATGACCTAGCTGACCTATAGTTCATCATCTCATACTACATCACTGACAAAAGTTTGATGAAAATCCTCCAATGGATTCAGGAGATATCGTGGCCACAACAGTGTAACGGACGCACGGACCCATGGATGCACGAACGCATGCAAAGACAGACAAACCAATCACTTAATGTCTCTACCACAATAGGTGGGTGGAGTCATAATGAAATCTCTCTGAAACTTCAATATTTCATTTTTATTTAAATATTATTCTATAAATTGTATTTTTTCCCATCTGTCTCCAGAGTTCAATGCATGCAGAGACATTTTAGTGCCTTGAAATCTGAAAACTCTGCCTCCGCCATACCCTCCACCCTCCACTGCCTCACCCTCGACTCGCCTCCGACTCACCCCTCAACCCTCACTCTGCCTCATCCCTCACTCCTTTCTTAGCATCTTCCTCTGCCTCACCCTCGACTCTACTACCATACACTCCACTTTCTTCTGCCTCACCTTCGACTATCTTCTGCCTCACCCTCCACTTTCCTCTGCCTCACCCTCCTCCCTTCTCTGTCTTACCCTCCACCCTCCTCTGCCTAACCCTCCACCCTCCTCTACCTCACCCTCACCATTTCTGCCTCACCCTCGATCCTGCTCTGCTCACCCTCCACCCTCCTTTGCCTCACTCTCACCGTCTCTGTTTTGCCCTCCACCCTCCTCTGCCTTACCCTCCACCCTTCTTTGCCTCACCCTCCACCCTGCTGTGTCTCACACTCCACGCTCCTCTGCCTCACCCTCGACCATCCTCTGCCTCACTCTTCACCCTCCACTGCCTCACCCTCAGATCAAATTGCCTCTCTCTCAGCTCAGTCCTGCTTCACTTCTCACCATCCCTGCCTCGCCTCTAAATCCTCTCCCTGGCATACTCCAACGCCAGTTCTCGCCAGTACCTGAAGTTGATTAATTTAGTGATAAGTGGTAAATGATACGGGTTGCTCTCCTGCATTAAGCCATTAGAACAGCATGTATACTAGGTCATGAGAGGTTAATGGTGACAGTATTTGCGCTCTCTCTCTCTCTCTTTCTCTCTCTCTCTCTCTCTCTCTCTCTCTCTCTCACACACACACACACACACACACACACACACACACACACACACACACACACACACACACACACACGCAAGCGCGCGCGCATGCACACACGGACGCTCGTAAGCACAGTCTCCTCTTTCTCACTCTTTGTCTTGACGAACGTTATCTTTGTAAGTGTAAATATCCTCTCTCTCTCTCTCTCTCTCTCTCTCTCTCTCTCTCTCTCTCTCTCTCTCTCTCTCTCTCTCTCTCTTTCTCTCTCCAACCATTTTTCCAGTAAGTGTAACAATATGTTATTACTGTTTTTAACAATATTTTTTTAGTGTATTAGTGTCGGTGTCGTCGTCAGCTAAGTATCGGTGTATTAACTTTACAGAAGGATCGGTATCGCTATCGGTAATGATTTGGGTATCGGTACATCACTGTATATATATATATATATATATATATATATATATATATATATATGTATATAAAATGCAAGAAAGAAGGAACCACAGGCCGGGAGCCCGCAAACCGTTCCCTCAAAAAAATAAAAAAGCGTAAACGTAACGTGCTTTACATTGTCATCAACCCACTAGTGGTTAGAGTTCCTTTGCGAGGAATTTTGCTGGACGGGTATTAAGCGTACCGCCCTCCGCCTATCTCCTCATAGTCGGTAGCTCATAGGTCCCTACCCCGGGGTTCCCTTCTTTATTAATGTCTGAAAATGCCCAGTTCCGTCCATATCTGGGGACACTGGGCGCCAATGGGTTAACACTGTGCAGACGTTTTATAGGTACATATTGTATACACACTCCATTTAACGTTCTGTAGCATTCCCATTAAGTTTCTTTCATGTGATACAAACTTATATGTATATTATTGGAGGGGAGGGTAAGGTACAGTTGGCCGCACTCCCGCGAGGGCCACCTTAGTGTTGTCAACGCTGGCCGAGATAGTAACCGCGAATCATTAGTAGTGAGCTCTGATCGAAGCATTCACAGGACTGAGGGAGGGAGCGGGTTTGAGGTGGGTAGGTGGGTGCCTGTACACGAGAGGCGAGATATGACGATTGTTGAGGCGACAGAAAAGTGTAATATTTATTAAAAGAATTTTTTTTTTTTTCGGTGTTACTTTTGCCATCATGAAAAGTTAAAAGATCAACTTTAAATATTATACTGCAAAACAAAGACAACCGATCAAGATTCATAATTGTAGACTTTAATCGTATTTTATTTTATTGTCGTTTCCAAGCAATGGACGCTGTAAAATACAGACAAAAACTGCCTGAAAATAATGAATCAGAATGCTGTTTATTAATCACATGTAACAAATGTGAGTAACTTCATCCGGAATGTGGCAGCTGCTGACACCACTGGCACATATCAACATCGCCCATATCTAACGTTACGTAACAAGCAGTTTAAAATCGCATCGTTGCGTCATCGCATCGTGGAGTTCTCAGGGCTCCCGTTCACCTTCACATGATAGCAGATTAAATATAGATAGATAGATAGATAGATAGATATTTAGAGAGAGAGAGAGAGAGAGAGAGAGAGAGAGCGAGAGCAAGAGCGAGAGAGAGAGAGAGAGCGCGAGAGCAAGAGCGAGAGAGAGAGAGAGAGAGAGAGCGAGAGCGAGAGAGAGAGCGCGAGCGAGAGAGAGCGAGAGCGAGAGAGAGCAAGAGCGATAGCGAGAGAGAGAGAGAGAGAGAGAGAGAGAGAGAGAGAGAGAGAGAGAGAGAGAGAGAGAGAGATCACAAATTGTTTAAAGCCTCATTGGTCAAGACGCCCATAATTTCATTTTTACAAACAACCATCTGTTGCCATCGTGTCCGTGCCTCTGCCTATCTCGTACTATGTAAATTTTTACATAGCAAAATCTGACTATAGCATTTAGCGCTTAGTATCATTAATCAGAATGTAGAAAAAATAGTAAGGTAAAAGAGTGATACAGCATCCCTAAATGCGGTGTTTGTCAGTGAGTAGTTCGGCCACTGAGAGCCAATCACATTTACTGGGATACTTATTTGGTACAGGTAACTGTAATTATTGTATTAATAAATATTATCAATAGAATGACCATATTAATTGTGACCCAAATATCAGCACAAGAGAACACGTATAAAGTGTCGTATTATGGCAACAAATATTTTGTGCATTTAATTCGGGAATATCTAAACCCTGCTGTGGACTTTTGATAAGGTAGGGTTGCTTGGACATATAACATCGCCTTGAAAACAAACATAAGTAAAGCAATACGAGACAAAACACATTAAAATAAGAAGAGAGAAAACTACTTAAATTCTGAAATGCTCTGTAGCAGAAAGGGAAAGACGATTGAGATGAGGGGTATCAAACATGTGAAAAATGGAGCAAGGATTGACTGAATGGGCAGACTCCCGCCTCATACACCACAAACAAGCGAGCCAGAGGCGAGTGAGCGAGCGGTGGAAGGGCAAAACCCTCGCTTTTTAAGGCCTGTCTACACATTCGGGGCTGATGGGCGGCCATGGCCGTCAAGTGGCACGTTGAACGGACAAATCAGCAAGAGCCATTATAGTCCAGCCGGTATGTGTTCCCCCATCAGGGATTGAACTTGCGACCGATCACATAGGAGTCGGACGCCTTACGCAGTCAGGGATCGAGGGGACATGGAAATGACAATAAAAACAGAAGAGAAGGGAAAAAGAAAAATGACAAACTTAAGTTTCATCCTATACGCTACAGACAATACTCAAGGGTACGGTGTCTTAGCCCTGAACAATGTATTGTACTGTATGAAAGTTAACATATTCGGATACATTACAGTCAATTAGGTGCTAAAGAAATAGTAATAAGTTGTAAACAAGCTACTGTACTGTACGGTATCTAGAATATGACACTCCTGTTATCATGCGAGAGATAAGCGAGCCAATGTTGTCGGGTGTTAGGAAACGCTTGATAAGGAGGATACGGAGGTGTGTGCTAGGGGTGTCAGCAATTACCGCATGCAGTATTAAGGATTCACATTTGCTATATTCAATAGCATTATGCTTTATGGTTTCCAAGCATTAACTGTGCCACTTTTCATAGCGGTAATAACTTGACAATAAAGGTATTAAAATATATATGATTTGTTACCAGGTATTGTAGATTTATATTATATATAGCTTTCAGCCTTCCACTCATCTGTTTCAGACGTCATCCCTCACCTCTCGTGCATAGGTATCCCCCCACTCTCCTCAAACCCCCTTCCTCCCCCCCAAACTCTCTCTGTACGACTCTCTCTTACTGGCTGTGGATGCTTCGAACGCATCTCTCTACTAGTGTTTCAGAGTAAATATCTTGGCCAGCGTTGACAACGCTGTGGCCCTCGCGGGAGTGGGGCCAGCTGTACATGGATGTGAAGGGAGGAGGTTAAGATGAAGTGATGGGAGGGGTGGAGAGAAGTGATGGGAAGGGCGAGGAAGGAAGGGGATTAAGAGGATGTGTGGGGAGAGGAGGGGAGGAGCGGGGATGGTGGGGCTGAAGCGTGAGGTTAGAGGAAAAGCTGAGTTACCCCCCTGAAGCAGAGGATGTGTTTTGTATTTCCTGACGATTCATTGATTGAAACGTTTATTGCTGTACAGGTATACAGAATATATATACAAAAGGAGGTGGTGGGTCTTGTCATACACCCCTTCACCATATAGCAATGTAGTTACACTTAGTAGATATAGTATATACTGTAAAATGTAAAGGAATCTTATCGAATTATATAGGAAATAAAAGTAACACTACAGAAGTACAGAAGGATAGGCGTAGCAGCACTTGCCTTAGCCTGGGACGAGGACAACACATCACTTTATCAGCGAACTGTATGAGGTCCGTGCGTGATGGCAAAAACACACCACCGACTCTCTCTCTCTCTCTCTCTCTCTCTCTCTCTCTCAATCTCTCTCTCTCTCTCTCTCTCTCTCTCTCTCTCTCTCTCTCTCTCTCTCTCTCACACACAACTTCACTATACTTAATTTTTACATGTCCTTCATTGGTACACTCTTGTGCCTTACTCTTAAAGTGATCTGAGTAGTATATTTGTCAGCGACTACGGCTAGGCTGTACTGTACAAGAGGTAGTCTATGATGTAAATATTCTCACTGATTATCCATGAGATCTGCTCAGTCAGCTAAGTTGTGGATTCCTGTATTTTGCAGAAAGAGGACATTCCATAATACAGTGATGCAATGTGTGTGATGCAGGCTCCCGACAAACTGCACGAGGAACGAGATCATTTCTAGTGAATTCCCAATATTCATAACCAACTTTCAGTTTCATAACAACGTCATAAAGTCCACCTCTTTGGCCACATGTTACCTGAGAATTCTGAGACACGTTCACCTAATGAAGAGACCTAGTACTGTCATTTTCTATGTTAGCATTTCTATGCTATCATGAAGCTGTCCAGTAATATCAAGACTTACAATGAAGTTAATTGTACTCTTGACAAAAGTATAGCTACTCCTATATTCAGCGCTGATATTGGGAGAATCTAGAAACAGGGATTTATGAGCTAAACAGTCAGCTGGTTCACTGAAGAGTATTCAATTATGGGAAGGAAATCTTGTGAAGTGGACTTATGAGCTGTGCTTTCAATACAGTAGATAGCTGATAGACATCTATTGATATCTGTGGGAGTATAATACAGTATTTCATATAATGCTCCCTGACTGTCAATAGAGTAAAATAAGCCCTTAGATAAAGATACTATACAGTCTAGTCCTTCTACGGAATATAATTCTGCCGTTGTAGATCAAAGACAGTTCAGCTTATAGTTGTCCACGTCCGGTGGGGGTAATTCAAAATCACCAATGAATATCCCACATTAATTTTTCTTTCTGGTATTGGAAGCTGGTAGACATCAAGAGAAGGGTAATTTAACTGAGCAGTCCGCTGGCATCACGTTCAGATGAGGCTGCGATTGCAACAACAACAACAACAACAACAACTACTATTACTACTGCTACTACTACTACTACTACGACTACAACTACTACTAATGGCATTACACGGTAGGCAGGAGGATACATGGATTGTTATACTGTATGCATTAAGAGAAAAACGAAAAGGGGAAACAACAATTAAACTGTTGGTGCAAAAGGAGGATGCAGTGGGTAACAAAACTGTACTAAAGCTAACAGATATATATCTTGGCAGATTGGATAAAGATGCTAACTGTCACAATAATGAGGAATATATACTTGAAAACTTAAATATTGGTTTGAATGGTACTGAAAAGTTTAACATCCTAAGGAGGACTGATTTATTTAAAGGTACAGTAGCTTTTACAGAAAGAAATACACATTTTAATACTGATCTATGGACTGAAAAGACAGCAATATATAGTAAGAGAAAAGTTTTTCGAATAGAAAGGGAAAGAAAACTTATGAATAATTATATAGATTTTACTGTGTTTTTTTGCCAGTAGGATTAGGTTACTCTTTATATCTGGAGACGTGAGGAATATTACAGAAATCAAGTGTTATGCTAGTAGAATTAGCTTAGTGATTTATAACTGGACATGTGAGAAGCATTGAGCAAATTAAATGTTACGCCATAGGATTAGGTTAACGTTTAATTTTTGGAGATGTGAGGAACATTCTAGGAACGTCGTCATGTCTGTTTTGTTTACTTTCTCACTTAACTTAGGAATTAGTTCTTGTCATTCTTGTTATCATGCATAGTTAATTTATGTGCATTATTGCATGGGAAAATGTTAGTCCTCTTCTAGGCCGCAGAAAGTACATTATTGTGACAGAAAATGTGAGTTCTTTCCTGTACTAGGCTGCGTTAGTAGTAGCTTGCAGTTTTTGCCAAAGAGTAATGGATGGAGTCGGTGAGTGTGTGACGACCAGTCAGAGAGTATTGTGACTTCGTTTTAGTCATTAAGCCAGTGAGTAACAGACAAAGTTTTGTGCGCAACATCCAGTCAGTGGCAGTTAGTTTGTGCGGGGCAGCCATTCAGAGAAGAATGATTGACAGTCGGTGAACAGTCAGGGAATCAGTCAGTGAGTCAGTGGTGGACAGAGTCAGACAGTGATACAGCCAATCAAAGAAGGACGGAGTAGTCAGTCAGAGAGTCAGTGAGTCAGTCAGTGAATGGACAGTGAGCGAGTAAGGGTGGTTATCCATTTGTTGGGTATCTGCATACCGCATCATCGTTGCTTATGACCCGGTGATACGACGGTGCATAATGTCGTCCATCGGGTAATCACTCCCTCGAATCATCACTGCATATCCGTATCAAAACAGGGAACGTGAGATTACGATCGGACTATAGTTTTTCTCTGACTGCAGTGATTTCAGTTCTGCAGTTTGTAGCAGTCTTGCACATTTTTATTCATTATATAGTCAGCTAAGGGAAAAGAAGTAACCATGTTGGTAGGCTTCAAAACTGTATACAAATAGGAAGGTGTACTGTGGATCAAGTTTGTTGGCTGACGCGTTTCCAGCATGTGAGTGGATTGTTCAGAAACAGTGAATAAATGAGAAAGATATCGAATGGAGTCACAATCACACACGCTTACAAATTTAGCTCTGTACACTCGGCCCTCTACGGCAGGAGTCCCCGGGGGGGGGGGGGGACCATAAATGCCCCCACCTTCCGCCCCTCTCCCGGTGACGACTCGAGGTGCCTGGAACCACTGTCTGACTCTCTTCTTCATTTCTACAACATTCGCGGCCTTTCCTCTAACTTTCGCTCTGTTGAGCACCACCTCTCCTCCTCTAAACCTAACCTTCTTTTTCTAACTGAGACAGCTGTCTGAGGCAACTGACAGCAAACCCTTTTCTGTATCCTCCTACTTTCTCTATACTCATTTCAAAGCCAAAGGTGGCTGTTGTGTATATATAAGCAACGACTGATCGTGCTCTCGTGTTCCTGAACTCGATTCTTCTGAATTCTCTACATTCTGGCTTCAGCTTTCCTGTCATTCTCTGACTAAATATACAGTATATGTGCTGTTTACTTATCCTCTAATTCTACTGACTATCAAAAATTCTTCGACTATCTTACTTCTACGATGGAACACATTCTATCCATTTCTCCTTTCTCTGAAATCTCCATTCTAGGAGATTTCAATGTTCACCACCATCTTTGGCTCTCCTCTCCTTTCACTGATCCACCTGGTGAACAAGCCTACATCTTTTCTATCCTTAATGACCTAGAGCAGCTTGTACAGCACCCTACCTGTATCCCAGACAGCCTTGGAGAGAGCTCCAACATACTTGACCTCTTCCTCACAACTAATCCTTCTGCTTACACTGTTAATCTTTTCTCTCCTTTGGGCTCCTCCAATCACAACCTTATCACCTAACCTATCCTATCATTCCGGTACGGCCTGTGGACCCTCCAGGGAAACGTCGTCTGTGGCATTTTGGAGCCATGGATTGGGAGGCCCTCAGGCAGTACTTCTTTGATATTCCGTGGAATGATTATTGCTTCCATGGCCGGAAGCCATCTGAGTGTGCCTTGTGCATTACGGAGGTTATTCTCTCCGGCATGGAAGCATACTTTCCTTTCTCATATCCTTTGACTAACACAAGAAAGCCTTGGTTTAATCAAGCTTGTTCTAATGCTGTCCGCAACAAAGAGAGGACCTACAAAAGGTACCGGAGCCAACCCGCCCTTGAATCACATCATCTTTACATTTCTGCCCAGAATCGTGCTAAGTCTGTTCTTCACTCTGCTAAAAATAATTTCATTCATACTAAATGCTCTCAACTCTCCAAATCGAATTCTTCACGCTCCATCTGGCACCTTGCCAAAAACCTTTCTAATAACTTTACCTCATCATCCTTCCCTCCTCTTTTCTACTCTGATGGTTCTGTAGCTCTTTCTTCTACTGATAAAGCAGATCTCTTCGCACAGACTTTCTCCTCCAATTCCACCTTAGACGATTCCGGTGCTGTTCCTCCATCACTTTCCGTCTCTGACTTCCTCATGGCTGACATTAAAATTTCTTCAGCTGATGTATTTTCTGCAATCACTGGCCTCAATACTAACAAGGCATATGGGCCTGATGAAGTCCCTCCTGTTGATCTCAAGAACTGTGCTTCTGTGATTACACCCTGCCTAGGCAAACTCTTTCGCCTTTGTCTGTCAACTTGTACCTTTCCTTCTTGCTGGAAGTTTGCTCTCATTCAGCCAGTCCCAAAGAAGGGTGACCACTCCCAACCCTCCAACTATCATCCAATTGCTTTAACGTCCTGTATTTCAAAAGTTTTCGAGTCAATTCTCAATAGAAAACATCTTTCCTATCACAACCTTTCTGATCGTCAGTACGGGTTCCGTCAGGGACGTTCCACTGGCGATTTTCTCACCTACCTTTCAGACACCTGGTCACCCTCCTTTCGGGACTTTGGCGAAAGCTTTGCCATTGCACTTGACATCTCTAAGGCTTTCGATCGAAACTGGCATAAATCTTTAATTTCCAAACTTCCTTCTTACAGTTTCTATCCTTCTATCTGTGCCTTCATCTCTAGCTTCCTTTCTGGTCGTTCTATAGCCGCTGTTGTAGACGGCCATCGTTCTTCTCCTAGATCTGTCAACAGTGGTGTTCCTCAGGGCTCTGTCCTATCGCCAACTCTCTTCTTCCTTTTATTCATCAATGACCTTCTAAGCTGTACATCTAACCCTATCCACTCATACACTGATGACTCCACCCTTCACCTCTCCATTCGGTTCCTGCAATGCCTATCCCAGCAGTTACTTCAACAAACAAGGGATGAGGCTATGGCACACCTAATGTCTGACTTGGCTCGTATCTCTGACTGAGGTAAAAATAATCTTGTTGTTTTTTTAATGCATCTGAGCCTCAGTTCTTACAGCTATCAACCCGTCAAAATCTTCCACAGGTATACCCACTAATGTTTAATAATATTCAGCTTAATCCTGCATCATCCTTGAACATGCTTGAGGTTTCATTTACGTGGGACTTATCTTGGAAAGATCATATTACATCTCTTGTAAGATCTGCTTTCTAGAGATTGGGTGTGCTAAGCCGACTCCATTCTTTCTTTACCCCTGCACAATTGTGGACTCTATACAGGGGTTTTATCCGCCCCTGTGTGGAGTACAACCCTCATGTGTGGGGAGGCTCCCCACATACAGCTCTTCTCAATAGGGTGGAGTCAAAGGCTTTTCGTCTCATTAACTCTCCTCCTCTTACTGACTCCCTTCAACCTCTGTCTCTTCACCGCACTGTTGCATCTTTATCTCTTTTCTATCGCTACTTTAATGGTCACTGCTCCTCTAAACTGTCTGCTTGCATTCCTCCACCTCTACGACGGGCGCGTAGCACCCGTCTAGCAGCAAACTCTTATCCCTTTTCTGTCCAACTCTCTAATGCAAGAGTTAACCGTTACCCCCAGTCCTTCATTTATGCAATAGGTCAGCTCTGGAACTGTCTCCTTCTGTCTGTATTTCCTGCTGCCTATGACCTCCAGTCTTTCAAACGTAGTTTGTCCAGGCATCTCGAAATGAATGGATCTTATATTTGGCTCTCTCTTGTATTTTGTTTTTCTCTTGGAGGGAACTGTTATTGCGGGCTCGTGGCCTTTGGTTCCTTCTTCCTCGTATAGAAAAAAAAAATGCAACGGATCAATCATGACACGCTCCCTGTCCTCATTGATTCACCGAGTACCTTATCATCCCTTTGATGTGACAGCGAGAAACTGACAAATGGCCGATCGAGCCCGTTGCATATTTTTGTATCGCATTTCAGCATACAACGGTGCAATGTTTGCCCTTCTACATTGATACGCAATGATGATACGATATGTGGATAAAGAACAAGTGGATACCAGGCTTCATAGTGGGTGAATGACAGAGGGAACATGAAAGAGAAAAGTCACAGTGTTTTGCAAGTGTACCTCAGCTTTGCCTAGAAGGAATAAAACCCAGAATTGTTGAGCCCCCTTTCATTAACATCCTGGCCTGTCTACACGTCGTTCTTGACGTATTAACGAAACATAAAGTGTAATTATTGGTGTAATGAGGACAGATATGTCATGAGAGATGGCGATGCGTGGACAGGATGTCACATCGGCGGGCATATTTCTGGCAGATATAATCGCAGTGTTGAAAGTTGAGCAAGAAGGTTAAGAGAAACAGTAAGAACAAAAAGATATACTCTCGCAATATTGAAAGCATGGCCAGAAGATCAAAAGAAATATCGAAAAGAACAAAAGGAAAATTAAGAAGCACAACAAGAAGAACAATAGTAATACTGAGAAGAAACAATAGCAATAACATAAGATATTTCCGCTGTGTTGAAAGCACAGCAGGGACAACAACAACAAAAATATCCTATAGCACAGCAATTAGAACAAAAGAAAGATAAACTTGTAGTGTTAAGGGCACAGCAAGAAAAAAACAAACAAACACGAACCCATGCAAGACTAGACAAATCGCAATGTTTGCGCACACAGGAACTTTACCAGCTACGAGAGGAGCTGCAGGATAGGACCAGGAAACTGAAGCAACAACACGAGATGGTATACAGCAAAGTAGAGAGAATAATTGAACAGGTAGGAGAAGTGAGTGAAGAGAGTTTCTGTATAGTGGAGGGTATAGTGAGAAGTGAAATACAGAAAATGTGGAACAGGTTCAAAGTCCTTGAACACTGTTTGGCTGAGGGACAGCACCAAAAACACCCCTTGGATGCCAGTGACAGGTGCACGAAAAGGAATGGTGAGACTGAGGAAGTAGTGTGCCCAATGATTTCTGACACAGAATCAAAAAGGTAGCTGGAAACAGTGGGTTATGGGAGGCTTCCAAAGACTTTGCAGTGACTATGAGGAGTTACAGGACACTTAACTGGGCTCGGAGGACTGGTGGGTGTCGAGATGCAGCAGGAAGGAATGTAGGAGATTCTAGTTGTGTGTGTGACTGACACTGGGGAACTCTGCATCTTGGGTTTGGACTCCCTGGTGTTCCGTGGCTGCCTGCTTGCCTTCCACTCGATGCAGACGTGGCTAGAATGAAGAAGTGTTCTGCTGAGGGCCGTGGAATATGGAAGTCTACCAGGGACGACCAGACAGACTACAATTATCCCCCCTGAATCTGTGATGTTGCTGGCCCTCAAGACCTACAACATGCTGCACAGTGCCTTGGGACTGATGGAGAACAGGAACTATGGCATGATAGAAGAGGGAGTAATGGTGGGCAGAAGCTTATCTGACCCTATGACAGAAGACGTACTTGTTGTCATAGGCAACTCTTCACTTCATCCTAAGAAGATGAACATCAGGGCACAATTGTGGTTATCAGGAGTCACTGAGCACTGCATCCACACGGAGTATGGTTAAGCCCACAGGATGAAGTAGCCAACTAATTCACCAAGAATGCCCAGTGTCTAAAGAAGCCAATGATGGAGCAGCCGAAGAGGATCTTAGTGAAGTGTGCTGACTGGACCTGGAAAGTGCACTTGGAGTGGAGTCAAGGACATGACGGACACTGGAAATGAGAGGAAGGCCCAGAAGTATGACGGAGTTGACAGCACTGGCAATCAAGGTCGTCACGCGATGGGACCTAGACAGCCGACATGGCAGGAAAAACCTGCTAGTCTTGAAGTATATACCGTATATACTTGCATAAAAATAGGATTAGGTAGTTTTGTTAGGGATGACAAGGTTTTTAGAGGGGCAGTACTATGCTGGTAAGATTAGGTTTGTGTTTACATCCGATGTGAGGATCATTAAAAAAAAAAAATGGTGTTATGCTGGTAGAATTTTTTTCCTTTTTAACGCAAGGAAGAAGGAACCAAAGGCCGGAGGCATGGAATATTGTTTCCTCTAAGAAAAAAGAATCTAGAGAACGAAATTAAAGATCAGTTCATTTCGAGATGCCTGCACAAGACAAAGGAAGATAGTTCCATAGTTGACCTGTTGCATACATGAAGGACTGGGAGTAAAGGTTAACTATTGCATTAAAGAGCTGGACAGAAAAAGGATGAGTTTGTTGCTAGACAGGTTCTACAGTATATGCCTGCTGCAATGGTGGAGGAATGTAAGCAGACAGTTTAGATGAGCAGTAACCATTCAAGTACCAATAGAAAAGAAATAAAGACCTAACAGTGCAATGAAGAGACAAGCGGTGAAGTAAATCTGTAAGAGGAGGAGAATTGATGAAACACAAAGCCTTTCACTCCACTTTGTTAAGAAGAGCTGAATGTGGGGAGCCTCCCCATACATGAGTTGTACTCTGCACAGGGGTGAATAAAACCCATGTGTAAAGTCAACAACTGTTCAGAGATAAAGATGGTGCGGAGTTGACTTGGCACACCTAATCTCATGGAAGCAGATTTTATGAAAGGTAATGAGATCTCTTCAAGATAAATACCAAAAGAATGAAACACCAAGTACGTTTGAAGATGAACCAAGATTGACCTGGATATTGTTAAAAATTAGAGGATATTCCTCCAGAAGATTTTGACAGGTTGAAAGATGAAAGAACTGAGTTTTTGAAGCATTAAAAACAACAGGATTACTTTTATACCAGTTAGAGATACGAGCCAAGTCAGACATAGGTGTGCAGTAACCTCATCCCTTGTTTGCTAAAGTAACTGCAGAGGTGAATGCTGCGGGAAGCGAATGGAAAGGTGAAGGGTGGTGTCGTCAGCATATGAGTGGAGAGGGTTAGATGTGCAGCTTAGAAGGTCATTGATGAATATAAGGAAGAGAGTTGGTGATAGGACAGAACCATGAGGAACACCACTATTAATTGCTCTAGGAGTAGAAAGGTGGCCGTCTACAACAGCGGCTACAGAATGACCAGAAAGGAAGCCTGAAATGAAGACACAGAGAGAAGGATGTACGAGGGCAGTATGGAAAATGAAGATTTATGCCAGACTCGATTGAAAGCCCTTTTGATTTCAATTGCAATGGAAAAGCTTTAACCAAAGTCCCAAAAGGAGGATGACTAGGAGTCTGAAAGGTAGGTGAGAAGATCGCCAGTGGAACATCCCTGGTGGATCCCATACTGATGATCAGAAAGAAGGTTGTAATAATAAAGGTGCTTTATTATTTATTTTGTGTGTGTGTGTGTGTGTGTGTGTGTGTGTGTGTGTGTGTGTGTGTGTGTGTGTGTGTGTGTGTGTTTGTGTTTTAGAACAGATCAATAAACTTTTGAAATACAGGATGTTAAAGCATTTGGGCGATAGTTAAAGGGCTGGGAAGGGTCACCTTTCTTTGGAATAAGCTGAATGAGAGCAAACTTCTGGTAAGTAGGAAAGGTACAAGTTGACAGACCAAGACAAAAGAGTTTGCCTAGGCAAGGTATAAGCACAAATGCACAGCTCTTGAGGACAACAGGAGGGACCCTATCAGGCCTATATGCCTTGTTAATATTGAGGCCAGTGTTGGCAGAAAGTACATGAATTGAAAATATTTTAATGTCAGCCATGAGAAAGTCAGAGGGGGGGAAGTGATGGAATTGATGGAGGACCAGCACCAGAATTGTCTAAGGTGGAATTGGAGGAGAAAGTCTGAGTGAAGAGTTCTACCTTATCAGTAGAAGAAACAGCTACAGAGCCATCAGGGTGGAAAAGAGGAGCAAAAGATGATGATGTAAAGTTTTTTGAAAGGTTGTTAACAAGGTGTAAGAAGGAGCAGGAAGAATTCAAGTTGGAGAGCTCAGATCGTTCAGTACAAATGAAATAGCTTTTAGCAAAGCAAAGCACAGACTTAGCACGACTCCAGGTAAAAACATAAAGGAGATGAATTCAGAAGTGGGTTGGCTCTGATACCTTTTGTAGGCCCCCTCCTTGTCTTGGACAGCATTAGAACATGAGTGCAGAACATGCGTGATTAACCTACCGCGTCCCAACTGATTATATTATTCATCACTGACCTCCCCCCCAATCCCAGCAGATTTTCGATTTCTTTTTTGGCTAAAACCTCTGCATTTCATGAGAAACATTGGAAAATGCCCTCAAAAGTGCTCATCTGAACTTAGAAGTGGTCTAAACAGGTGACCCTTGAAACACCTGGTACTGTGTTCTCTCAGGCAGCACTGCAGATGTCACGTTTACTATGTAGTGGTAACTATTTCAAACCACTTAGAACAGGTAGATATTAGTTATTTTGGTATGATTTTATATGTAGTACAAAAATATACTGGTTTTCACAAAATAATATACAAGCATTGCTTCACTCACTGAACACATCAACATACCGCAGCTAGGCAACATTACCTCCTCATCACTTCTGTTTGTTTCTTCCTCAGGCGCCACATAATCTTTGTCCTCCACATCGTCATCGATTGGGGAATCACTCTCACCTTGATTTTTGTACCATGGCAAGACATGTCTTTACTGGCCAGGTCACTTGTAACAGGTGAGTTGCTGAAACAATGGCGTGCGGGGGGAGGGGAGGTTACGCGGGGTAAGACAGTGTCCCCATCTGGTGGCGGATAGAGGGAGGCGTCCCGCGCATATGTACCAAAAATCATGCGTGAAATTTGAAAAATGTGCAAACGACGTACCTCGCAATTGCAAAACATATAGGTACATCAACAGGAGTCACCGTGACAAAACGTGATGTACCCATAACTCAACGGGACGCCTCGGGTTAAGCCAATTTTTTTTTTTTTTTTGCATTTGTAACAGGATAAGAAAAAGGAATGTATGCTTCCATGTCAGAAAGAATAGCCTCCATAATGCACAATGCTCACTCACATGGCTCTTGGCCATGGAAGCAGTAATAATTTCATGGAAAATCAAAGAAATACTGCTTGAGGGCCTCCCAATCAGCAGCTCCAAAGTGCAAAGGCTGCCACTTCTTAATAGGGTCGCAGACATTACTGGAACAACAGGACAAATTAACCCTAACAAACCCTTTCAATGCAGTCTGCGTTGAACCGCTTCCGAGTACTGCATGACATGGGCTGACCCAGACCTTGCGTACCACACACCCCTCACTCAGAGATGTGCTTGACATCAGAAAATGTTTCTGTTCAACTTTCTCTGCTGGCCTTATTTATAAATGTATTATAATGACACTGCTACATGTTATAACTGAATAAATGATCTCTGCCAATAAAAGAAAAAAAAGGAAAGGAGAAAAAAAATTACCATGTTTTATCATTCACTCATTTATTCAATACTGATTTCTTATAGACATATAAACATTTTGTCAATGTTTGTCGAGAGAAAGTTGTACGGCATTTTTTTTTTGCTATTATTTTCTTAAAAATTACACTTCTAGCTCTATTAGGAAGATTTTTATAGCTTATGGAATAAAAATATTGTACAGTCTATTACCAACCCGGCCATTGTAGCAGCAGCAGGCTCAACATCATAAAATGTTTCTAATCATTTCATTCTTCTACCCATATTTGTAACTGTGTTGTTATTAGATTACTACATGTTATAAATGAATAAATGATCTTGCTAATGGGAGAAGAAAAACGAAAAGAAAAGACGAATTACCATATTTTTTCATTCACTCATTTATTCAGTGCCGATTTTTTTAGATATATAAACATTTTACCAATGCTTGTTGATCATTGACGAAATGTTCATGTATCTGTGAGATATCAGTGTTGAACAAATGAGTGAACAATAAAATATGGTAATTTATTTTCTCTTTGTTTTCTTTCATTAGGGAAATCATTTATTCATTTACAACATGTAGCAATGTCATAACACTACAGTTATAAATAAGGGTAGGGGAGAAAGTTGAATGATGCAACCGATAATCATGGTGAAAAAATACCGCAACCTATATGGTTGGACTCAACCTGCATCAAAAAAGTGCGAGCGGTTGGATTTCACTTGGATGCAGCCTGAGTCAAAAAAGTGCGAGCGGTTGGATTTATAACCGAGCCCTCATGAATAAGAGGGTTAAGGTGATAGGGTTGTGATTGGAGGAGCCCAGCCAAGAGAAAAGATTAACAGCATAAGCAGATGGCTTAGCTCAGTGGAAGAGGTCATTTATGTTGAGACTCTCGCCAAGTCACTCAGGGAAATGGGTAGGATGCTGTACAATCTGCTCTAGATCATTAAGGATAGAAAAAGTGTAGGATTGTTCACCAGGTGGATCACTGAAAAGCCCAGATGTGGTGGTGAAACCTGAAATCTCCTAGAATGGAGATTTCAGAGAAAGGAGAAATTAATAGGATGTGTTCCATCTTAGAAGTATGATAGTCGAAGAATTTTTCATAGTCAGTAGAAGTAGGGGATCCCAGAGCCTCCAGGGCAGATGGAACAGGAGAAAGGTTGACACAAGGTTCCTCAGCAGAGACTTTAGGTGGATGGTTTTCAGACTCAGAGGACTCTGAAGAATCACAGTGACATTTGCCTGGTACAGATGGAACTTTGGGCATGCTGGATGTGGCAGGACAAGGAGGCACATCAACATGGACATCCACCAGAATCTCCATGGAAGGGAGCAAACCCCTAGCCACCAAAGTGGGGGCAGAAACAGTCAATGTAGAGGGTCAGTGAACACCAGTCTCACAAACAGAACAGTACTTTTCTTGGGGGCAGCATCCAGCAACTCACCAGATGGAGAAGTGGGCAATGGAGTGGGTCGTGGCAGCTTTTGAGACACAGGGCAGTAAACTGGCACTCCAGAAAGACCAGCAGCTTATGTAACACTGAAAGATGCGAGTCTGGGCTTTCTTTTTAACGTGAGGAAGTGAAACCTTCTCATGTGTTCGAATGGACAAAATCTTCTCCAGGCAATAGCGAGGGCAATGTCTAGAGTTTACACTAAGAGGTCCCCCACAGTGATAGCATTTAAGGAGTCCTGAACAGTCACTGATATGACCTGGTCCATCACAGGAAATGCAGACACCAGGAAGGCCAGCCTGTGCATGGTGACAAAATTGGCTAACATGTCCATACCCGTGACAGTGGAAACATCGCTTTGGGCTCGGCATGTACAGTTTCTCAGGAAGTGACAGCCAAACCAGTTTCACAGAAGTGGGTAATCTTAAATTATCAAATGTCAGAAAGGACAGAGTTGAGGTCAAAACACCATCTACAGTAAACCTCGATATAATGGACTTCAATATACTGGAATTCACTTGTATCGGAGTTGATGAGCCGACCATACTAAATTCTTATATACTAGGAAAAGTCCAAGGGCGATGAGTGATAAGTGAAATATACAGAGAAAGTGAACATCTTTAGTTTGTAAGATTGTAAATGATAAGTTGTATTAAGTGCACAATAGCCCTCAAAAATTGTTTAAAATTAAGTTGTAACAATAATGTATTTTCTAAGTGCTTCCCCTCTCCTTAGGTTAGAAACAAGCGTATCTGGACGCAGAAGTGGTGGAGTACGCAGCAGCTCTCCTGGTCCTCCCTCCATCCCCTCACTTCTCCCCTATCCCTCAACCGTCCCAGCTGTGGGGGCTCCTGCCCCAGGCACAAAGAAAAAAATTCCCCGAACAAATTTGCCCACGGAAATTCGCTATATCGGTATAAGTTGCATACTTCCGTCTTCAATGGTGTTTATACTATAAGAAAGGCTAATAAAAACAAACAAAACTAATGCATAAAAGTACAAAAATGCATTAAGAATAAAACTTATTCAAGTGTAAAAGTAGCTTCAAACACCTTCCCAACATCCTACCCCCCAATTTTGCCTACACTGTGCAAGAACAAGGCATATATTTAGATGCAGAATTTCACGAGTTTTCTTGTGATTCTTTCGGAATTTCGATACGACCAATAGTGTTCGAATAAATCCCCAAAAACTAAATAAAAAAATCGCCTAATATGATGGGGGATGAAGGAGGGACGGGGGAATGGGGGAAGAAGAGGGAGAGGAGGGAGGGGATACATATGTGTGTGTGTGTGTGTGTGTGTGTGTGTGTGTGTGTGTGTGAGAGAGAGAGAGAGAGAGAGAGAGAGAGAGATTGGGGAGAGTGTGAGTGAGAGAATGAGCTAGTGAGAGAATGAGTGAGGGAATGAGAGAGTGAGCAAATGAGTGAGATGGGGTGGCGGGCGGCAGTAGGGAAGCTTGTCTTTCTTGTTCCCCAACCCTCCCCCACTACTGCTCATCTCCCTCCCGGTCCCCCAGCCCTTCCCCATCTCCCCCACCCCGGTCCCCCAGCCCTTCCCCATCTCCCCCCCCCCCGGTCCCCCAGCCCTTCCCCATCTCCCCCCACTTCCTCATCCCCACGTGTCTCCCTCCTTGCCCTCCCTCACCCCTGCTTGTAACCATCCCTGTCCCCTCCCCTCCCTCTCTCCTTCCCATGCTTGTCTCTCTCCCACCCCCCTGCCATACCCCGTCCTTGTGTAGCTCGCAGCTGCCTGCATGGCCAGTGTTGCCAGGTGCACACGTTTTGTTCCAGAGTAGGTGATTTGCGATTAAATTTGAAAGGCTGGGCATAGCACTTTTTGGGGCAATTTTGTAATTGTCTGAGAGCATATTGGGCAATTATGTGTAATGGATACGATGTTCATAGAAAAAAGTATGAAGACATGGCGTATTCCTGGTGAACGAGTCTGACTCGGTAATCCTTACCTGCCATTCCCCTCATTCTCATTCATTGTGAAGCCTCAGCTAATTAGCACCTCTACCTGACCTGACTTTCCATGCTCTCAAGGATGTGGGGGGGGGGGATGCTAGCCTCTTGTTTTAATCCTCAAGTCCTTAAAGACTACACCTTTCTAGTAAGTGCAAATTTTTAGTCTGTCTTGATATGAAAGGTTCCGACCATCATGTATCATTTTTATCATTCTTCTCTGTACAGTTTCTAATGAATTTATATCCACTATATAGTACGGACACCAAAACAACACTTTATAGTCCAAAATATGAGGGCTTACTAAGTCTAAATGTGGCCTAAATGTTACCAGCTCAGTGCTAATGTCCATCGCTGATGTGCAGCACAATTAGCACTAGAGTAAATGACCACTCACTACCTTCCCTACGTCTGTTTCCTTGTCTGAAGCCCTCACACTACTGCGCATGCCAAACCCAACCATGATCCCTTAATTACTGACGACACAAAGTATAATACAGTATAAGTAGTCATCGCCGAGCTATTGCAACAGTGTGTTGAACTGTAGGGATTTTAAGGAAAGAATGTTCATTGTACTTGTCGTGGATGGCAGAAGAAAGATAAAGATGAGTCTTGTGTTTGAGTGCATTTTATTTCTTCAGAGGGAGTGTCTCACAAAAGCAGTACTGAGGCGAGAGTGGTTTCATGCTTGCTAACTTTGCGCACTCTGTTCCTGCCTCTCCTCTCCATGTCTCCCTCTCTTCTAACCCCTTCTGCCCTGTCTCTCCCATTGTTCCTGAATATGACTGACTGTGTCACGCGTAATGGTACGTGGGAAGGAGCCTTCCGAGACTGTGGAAAGTTCCCATCCGGCATCACAGTTTGCTGTGTGTGGAATTCCTAACTAGATAATGTGCAAACGCTATTTCCTCTAGCCCTCTCACTTAGGCACGACTTTCTTCTGACCCTGTATTATATTTATATATACGTTACTAGCTATTATGTAGTGTGTTATGATATATTAGTGTTCAGACATCGCTCAGTCACACATAGCTGGCATACCTATGACAGCATCTAGTAACAAATTACATATTCTAACCCATTAATACGTGGTATTCATTACAATACTGTCGAGACACAATAATATTGTTGAAACATAACACATTGTAGCAATATATTGTATGTATATTGTATGTAATGGAGTAAATACATGGCAGTAAAATTGTATAACACAATGTCGTAATGTAGTGACATAAATCTGTTTGTTCAACAGACATACGCATACATTTATGCAATGGCAGTACATGCCAAGACTATAAAAAGAGTCAGTTATATGACTGTAATGTACTATTGCGCCCAGAAGTCCACCGACAAACCTGAAGCACTAGTGTGCTGCTTTGAGGCTTCGGACCCTGGGACCTATACCACCATCTAGGCTGTGGCTTCCAAGACAAGAAAGCACTGGAGCCTCCACATTTCCTTTGCATGTAGTGGTATGTCACGCACTCGACAATCACCAGTCGAGGTCATTAGATATACCATTTAGTAATCTTATCTCCCCATGACATTCATTATAATGTCTCTGAGGCCGCTATCGCGCTCATGGTAACAAAGGGGGGAGGAACGGGGCAGGGAGTGTCACATGTACTACTGGGTGGCTAATACAACTAATATATAATGGTGGTGGGTAGAGAAATGGACTGGGAATGAGAGAGGGACGTGAGAGATGAGTTATACATGTGTGTGAGGCTATGTCAGTTAATTGCCTGTGTGACAGCACAGACGAAGAGTGACACTTCCGATAGCGGGATCAGTGCAGTTGGTATTGTGTTGATTATTTTACCTGTATGATAGGGGAACCAGTTATACTCGTGGACTTTAGTTACCACTTCGGTTGTCGCTACATACCTCGTACCGATTGGAAATATACACAATGTTCATAACATCATTATTCATGAATACTGAGACATGAAGTTCGGGATCCTGAGTAGAGATGGCTCTGTATTAAGTGTATTGGTATCAGTTTTGAGACTGCCTCGTTCAGGTTTGTCAATGAACTTTTGGGCCCGATAGTACCTATTATCTATCTATATCTACCTACCTATCTATCCATCTCTATTTATCTGTCTATCTGCCTATATTGTTACGAGATGGGAGTAGGCAAAACAAGATAACTAAATATGACTGCGTAAAAACTGAGAAAAACAAAGTGAAAAGGGAACTGAACAAATAGTTAAATGATGAAAAACAGTAAAAAAAAAATCATTCCAATCTCGCAACACTGGTCCAAAAGTAAATAAAATTAGCTGACGTATGCAAGGACAAATTAAACACAATGAAAAATAGCTATTATAATACAAGCTAATAATATTTACAATATTTACGAGGCAATGAACACAAAAGAATGGGAAAAACAAGGAACCTGATAATACCCTGAATAAGCACACTAAAGTCTGGGAACAAACTTGCCAGGCAAAGGAAAAAAAATCATATAAAATGAGATAATTAACCCGAGACGTCCCGTCGACATATGGGTACGTTGCAACATTTTGCATTTGCCAGTCCCGTCAATGTACTGGTACGTTTTGCAATTGCAAGGTCCCTAATTTGCACAATTTTCAATTTTCGTGCGTGATTTTTCGTACGTATACACGGGACATCATCCTCTATTCCTCTACAAGATCCCAAGCAGGGACAATACCTTACACCGCATAACATCAACCCCCCGCCCCGCACACCATTGTCTCGGCAATTCACCTGTTACCAGTGACCTGGCCAATAAAGACATTCAGGGCCAGAGTGATTCCCCAATCGATGACAATGTGGAGGACAAAGTTTACATAGCATTAGAGGAAGAAATATTCAGAAATGATGATCAGGTAATGTGGCAAAAGGAGGTCAGGAATGGTGATGAGTTAGTGAGTGAAACAATGCTTATAATGCCTATATTACTGTTTGAAAACCAATATACTCTCATACTACATATAAATTCGTACCAAATAAAAAAATAAATACTGTTTAGGAGTGGTGTGGAATAGTTATCCTCCCATAGAACTCGTTTTCTTTGCAGCCAGCCTGATAGAAAACCCTGTAAGGTAAGGAGGTACTCCTACCTGTATCGAGTATTTTAAACCTCAGATGAGCGATTTCTCTATGAATTTTCGATGTTTCTCACCAAAAGTGGAGGTTTTAGCCAAATAAAAGAATTTCCAAAAATTGTCGGGCCTGGGGGGTGTCGAAGATGCGAAAGTGGTCGGGACATGACGGGTTAAACTGTACTCAGTTGCCACAAATAATAAAAATAACAATAATACTTGCAATCGGATGCAGATATGAAGTGAAAAATGTTCAGAAATATATACAACACATAAAATACTGCTTCTCCTCCCTCTCTGATCTCCAGTCCAAACACTCCTTCTCTTGACGCCAATCCCATAAAAACTCTGTCTCCATTCAAAATTCTCCACCTTATATACCCCTACGGCTGCGTTCACACGTCAACAAGCAGCTGGAGGCCAGACGAAAAATAGAAAGAAAAGAGCTAGGCAAATTAATCTCTCCCCCATACTCCAAACGTTATAAATATCACTGGTGAATACAAATCTTTATGTCTCCAGTTTAAGCTCCACCAACAGTCACTGACATTAAAAACAATTTTAGTCACACCCGGATCAAGAGAGCGAAAAAACTTAACTAAGACTTGATAAATGTGTATGCACTAAACACACACACACGTGCCCAACAACATGCACGCACTATACGTACATACACAATATACACAAAAAATATATACATTCTTATACACGTTACATGCCCACACCTAAGAATTTTCCCTTAGGAATATTCGTTCATAAGAACGTGACAATCAGTGATGATATTGTCAACACCCTTAATATGTCTAACATCCATATGAAACTGCTGAAGGAACAATCTCCAACGCATCAATCACTGATTCTTCATCTTCAAATTATTCAGAAATTGAGTTGGTGATGATCAGCTTATACAATGACAGTAGGTCCAAATGCAGGGACATGCACCAGAAAAGTGCTGCAGGGTGAGGATCAGGGCTAATAGTTCCTTTTTGATAACAGAATAATTATCTTGAGGAACAGAAAACCTCTTACTGAAATAACAAACAGGATGCTCTTTGCCATGATCATTGTCCTGCATCAACACAGCTCCTGCACCCACATTACTAGCATCTACAGCAAGTTTAAATGTCTTATTAAAGTTTGGTGCAACCATAACTGGATAATTATGTGAGACCTGCACTGAAAAAATTCTGACACACACCAGTCAAGACGTATTTTCTATCCTTCTTAAGCAATTCAGTGAGAGGGGCCACTATTGTTGCAAAGTTCTTCAAAACGAAGACGGTAGTAACCAATACTGCCAAGGAATCTCCGAAGCTCATGCCTGTTTTATGGTGCCTGAAAGTTCTTTATTGCCTCTACCTTAGAGTCAGGGGGGCATACACAACCATGACCAACCACATAACCATGGTATTGAACTTGTGCACAAACAAACTCACATTTCTTTAAATTTACTACAAGGCGAGCCTCAGAAAGCCTGGACAGCAAAACACCTAGTTCTCTTAAGTGGCTTTCCCACTCATCGGTAAAGATTACTACATCATCCAAGTATACCACACAATGCTTCATACCACTGACAACCATGTTCATTAATTGCTGGAACGTTGTCAGGGCATTTTTCATACCATATGGCATCACGTTACACTGACATGTTTGTCCATCTGCCACAAAGCACAAGACTCCCTTAGCCCGTTCGGTCAATGGCACTTGCCAGAAGCCTTTCTTGAGATCTAACTTAGTGATATAACCAGACGAGCCGATGCGATCGATGCAGTCCTCAAGCCGGTCTTGGTTAGCACGTTCACCCGTCTGTAAACTATGCAAAATCTTGCGGTGCCATCTGGTTTAGACTGCAACGTCACATGGGAACTCCAGAGACTAACACAGGGGGAGATAAGCTCGAGGTCCAACATATAATTGAGCTCCTGACGCAGCACACCAACACACTGATGACCGACTTGATAAGGAGGCAACTTCACAGGAACGGCTTCCCCCACATCCACATCATGCTGAATCCAATCGGTCTTCTCAGGGGTACTGCTGAATACTTCCTTGTAAGTTGACAAGAGGGCAACCAATTGAGATGCTTGGTCCCAAAGCAGATGTGCTAACTTGGAGTTTAGAGTGGACTCCACCTCATCATTCTTCACCCAGCTTCAGTCTGGAAACTCACAGTCCACCTCAAGCCGCTATCAGCACCCTCCTCAGTAGCAGCAGCAGTGGCAGAGAAAAGGTGTACAGGAGCCAGAGAATCTGGTGCACGATGGTACAGCTTCAACATGATCACATGTGTGCTTCTTCCTTCTGTTGGGGGTCTCCACCAGGTAGTCAGTGTCTCCAATACGCAGCACTACAGGGTAAGGACCACTAAACTTAGTGGTCAGCGGCTGACCCTGCAGTGGCAGCAACACCAAAACCTCGTCGCTGACCTTAAACTCCCTCACCCTGGCCTTTCGATCGTACCACACCTTCATGTTTTCCTGTGCCTGCTTGAGATTTTCCCTGGACAGCTCCAGAGTCTCACTCATACAGGTCTTGAAATCCTGCACATAACGGAGTAAGGTCTTGCACCCAGCGAGGTTACTGCTCCAAGTTTCCCGCCCCATCCCGACGTTTTTGGACCTTTTTTTTTTTTTTTGCCCAAACATCCGCTTTTGGTGCGAAACATCGAAAATTCATAGAGAAATCGCTCACCTGAGGTTTAAAATACGCGATTTAGGTACAAGTACTTCCTTACCTGACTGGGTTTTTTAACAGGCTGGCATCAAAGAAAAGAGTTCTATGGGAGGGTAACTATTTTATCCACTCATAAACAGTATTTATTTATTTACTTGGTACGAATTTATATGTAGTACAAGAGTATATTGGTTTTCAAACAGTAATATAGGCATTATAAGCATTGTTTCACTCACTAACTCATCACCATTCATGACCTTTTTTTTCCCACATTACCTGATCATCATTTCTAAATGTTTCTTCCTCCAATGCTATGTAAACATTGTCCTCCACATTGTCATCGATTGGGAAATCACTCTGGCCCTGAATGTCTTTATTGGCCAGGTCACTGGTAACAAGTGAATTGCCGAGGCAATGGCATGCAGGGGGGGGAGAGATTATGCGGTGTAAGGCATTGTTCCTGCTTGGCATCTTGTAGAGGAATAGAGGAAGGTGTCCCGTGTATACATGCCAAAAATCACTCGCGAAATCACTTGCGAAAATTGAAAATTGTGCAAATTAGGGACCTTCCAATGTTGCCGCGTTAATTCACGTCGCCAGGACGGCGCGGGTTAACCAAGCTCAGGGGACCCCGAACTCGATGGGCAAACACGAGCTTGTTAGGAGAGAAACCCAAACTCTCCTGGGGTACTTCCCTCGTAGCAAACAGGAGGAATGGCACAGTACGGTCCAAGTCCTTAACCCGCACAATCCCGCCGCCGGCATGGTGCCGACAGTACAAAACGTCTCAAGTAATCCCAGCGACGTGATGGTGCCGACAGCAAATTTCGAGCATTGTAGCTCGTCTCTAACTGCTTCAATCTAGCTAATTTTTGGCTAAAGAGTAGCTTAATGTATTGGCAACATTGTGCACAAGCACTTGTAGCACTGAGTTTGGTTCTGCAATGCTGAGTAACATCAGTGTGCCACTGTCCGTCACAGTGTTATAATGTCGCGGAAGTCACGCCATTTTTCCTCCTCACTGGGTTGGAGGAGGCGGTTGAAACTGTCACATAGACCCCTCTGTCCTTCATTTAGTGATTCTATAGAAGAGGAAGACCTGGATGACTCTTCTGGGGAGGAATATAAGCCAGTGGAGAAGGATATTGAGAATGGGGATTCTCCCATTCTCCTCCCCCGTTCACTCTCATCCCGCCCAGCTGGACGGGGAAAACGTAGCTCACGGCTTGGGAAACTGGACTAGAAACACGATGGACGGCCATCCTGCACTTATTTCTCCTATAAGGAGTACTTTTTTATGCTTTTCCTCGATTTATATGTCCTTTTGGATTGTTCTATGCAATGAATTTTTTTTCCATTTTTGGTCTGGGATTGGGTGGGTATAAAATTGCAAAAATGCCTGATGTGGTACGGGTTAAAGTGCTCCAGACAGTACTTGCAGAGCATATTCTTGAGCGTCTGGTGGCAACGCTCCAAGGCACCTTGCATCTCCGGATGGTAGGCACTGCTCTTGATGTGTGATGCCAAGTTGAGCTAATAACTGATGGAAGATGTTAGAAAGGAATTTTGACCCTCCATCTGACTGAACCTCCCGGAGCAAACCAAACTTTGTAAAGTAGTCTAGCAAAACTCTAGCCACTGCCTTAGCTTTGATAGAATGTAGAGGTATCTGCTCAGGGTACCTCGTGGAGGGGCCAATGATAGTGAGTAGATATGAGTTACCACTTAAAGCTGGGGGCAAGGGTCCCACCATATCAATAATTAACCTGGAAAAAGAGGGACCAATGGCAGGAATGGGAACAAGAGGGGCCTTAGGGACAGACTGATTCGGCCTACCCACTATTTGACAGGTATGACAGTGATTGACAAACTTAGCCACATCTGCTGCCATGCAGGGCCAGCAGATTTCCGCATGCAGCCTCTCCATGGTCTTCCTTACACCCATGTGACCTGCAAATGGGCCAGTTGAATTAAATCTTGCCTGCACACATTAGGTGCTACGATCTGATGGTATCCCATCATCTACATTCACATGTGGAGGTCTCCTCCATCTCCACAAAATTTCATCTTCTACACAAAAACAACCACCCTTCACCTTCTTAAAATCATCCACTGCACACAACTTCAACCTCTGCATCTCCTGGTCTCCAGATTGCAACTCCTTGAACTTCTCAATGTTCACCTCCTACAACAGAACAGGTGGAATATCATCCACACAACCCTTAAACGTATCTGCCAAAGATATCTCATTGTCCGATTGTTTCGTGTCCTCGGACGTAGGACTAACTGTTGCCTCTGGTACGATAATGCGGGGCACACTACAAGCAGCCTTCTTCCGTTGACTCCTCTCTGCGCGTGACATGGACCCAGTCACAGCGCAAACTGGGAATACCTTTGCATCATTGGGATCAACCTGCAGAGGAACTTTGGACACTGGCACCTTTGACAAAACTGGAGTGGTAATCTCCTCACCTCTCACTAGGTCACTGCCAAGTATTAAATCAACAACACCATTCTCTGGTAAATAATCTACAACACCCAATCGTGCCAATCCATCAAACTGACATTTATCCTCATAAGAAACTAGCAGCACAGTTTTTGCACCTGTAACATCCCTATTCAGAACAAACTCTCCTCCTGCAGCATCAAGAACTTCATTATTTGGCCTTATCCACAAAGAAATTGAAGAACCAGTGTCACGAGAGAATGTGTACTGGATGCTGCACGCCATTCACCTTCACTGAACCAGAATACAGGTAGGGGACATAGGAAGAAGCAGGGGCAACACTGCTCGTCATCTCCTGTACCACACCTCCTGAAACAGTGGGCTCCGACACAACTGTGGCCTCCTTCTTCCCACCTCCCGGAACAACATCAACCCTAGAAGGGGGTAAAACATCAGAGTTTCCCTGACTAACAACTGGGGAACCAACTGAAGGGGTAACCATGGGAGCTCCACGAGAAACAATGCTCACTGGCTTCACAACATCTGACTCTCGCCAACATCTATGTACAGAGTGCCCTGGCTTCTTGCAATATGGGCAAGTAAATGGGTGGCGTGTAGGTTTTGGGGAAATGTGAGGTGTATCAGGTTTGAGTGTGGAGTAATGGAGTTGGGCTTCTGAGACTGTTGTTTGAGGAGCTGAGAGGAGTAACACTTCTGAGGAACACTCCCAGGAACTTCCTTACCCTTATTCAAATTCTTAACCAATAAATAATCATCTACATAAACTGCAGCCTCGGCAGCATTCTTAACTTTCTTATCAGCGAGGTAAGTTCTTAAATCTGTAACAATCTTATCAAGGAAGTTCTCGAGGATAACAAGTTCCTTAAGCTTAACATAAGCTTCTGAGACATCCTCACTTCGCATGCATTGATTAAAAGCATCAGTCATCTGCCTACTGAAATCTACAAAAGTGTCATGAAGGCGCTTCCTACAATTCCTAAATTTCTGCCTGTAAGCTTCAGGTCTCATCTAGTATGTGTGCAGTATGGCTTTCTTCAATACCTCGTAATCCTGCGATTCTTGGTGGCTAAGACTGACATAGGCCTTCAATGCTTTACCTGAACTAAAGATGACCAGCTGTCTCTGGGCCACTTGCTACCTGTAGCAATCTTCTCATATCGGTCAAAGAACTCCAGGACTAAGCACTCATCGAATGGGGGAACTAATTTAGTGGGTTCGACGGCTCTAAATTCTTAAAAAAGAATGGGGAAAATTGGTTGGGGCACTTGGGCAATTCATATGCATTTGATAGTCAAGCTTCATCTGCGACAGTTTGGTACTCTCCTCCTCCTTTTTCTCCCTCTGAAGCTGTAGTTGAAGCTGTAACGTCCTATTCTCCAACTCCCTCTTCTCCCACTGAAGCTGCAGTTGAAGCTGTAACATCCTATACTCATGATCGCGCTTAGCCTGCTCTGCATCGATAGATTCTTTCTGCTGGATGACAGTGACCTCAGCTAAACTCTCATGGGATGAATGAACTTATCTAGAAACTGATTCAAGGTCTGGCAAGGATCCAGGGACTTCACATGGATCTGTGCCAAACAGTTGGTGGCAGATAAGTTAGTTAACGGGAAGGCATTACCTGACTCACTCTGAATGTCATGAGCTTGGGCAACCTCCTAACTTTATCCTCCGTTGGTTTTGAGTTGATGAAGTCAACTACATCTTGCTGACTCACAATATTTGGGGTTCCACAGTAACATCACAGTTCTATCCTCCATGATGACACAACCACAATGACTCAATAGTAAACAAAATATCAGGGTATTATCCTGGTGAGGTAAAGCCAATTTATATGTTACGAGATGGGAATAGACAACACAAGATGACTAAATCTGACTGCGTAAAAACTGAGAAAAAGAAAGTGAAAAGGGAACTGAACAAAAAGTTACGTGATGAAATACAATTAAAAAAACTATCTCCAATCTCGCAACACAGGTCCGAAAGTTATTTATTTTTTTTTTTTTTTATGTGTCCGACTCTGGGCATAAGTAAACAAAATTAGCTGACGTAAGCAAGAACAAAATAAACACAATGAAAAATACCTAATATGATACAAGCTAATAATATTTACAATATTTACAACAAGACAATGAAATACAAAAGAATGAGGAAAACATGCAACCTGATAATACCCTGAAAAATCACACCAAAGTCTGAGAACAAACTTGCCAGACAAAAGAAAATAAAATCATATAAAATGAGATAATTAAACTGCACTCGATTACCACAAACAATAATAATAACAATAATACTTGCGATTGAATCCTGATCTATCTACCTATTGCCAGAAGCCTTAATCTCTTATATGGGATGGCCACAAACAAATCGCCTCCACGTCACCCTGTCCCCCACCATTTCACTGCCCTGCTCCTAATTCACACCCCCTCTCACATATACCTCTCCACTCCATCCCTCCACCTCATCCTTGGTCTTCTCCTCCCTCTCTCCCCCTCCACCTCACTCACATACACTCTCCTCGTCAGTCTCTCACTATCCATCCTCTCCACATGGCCAAACCACCTCATTGTGTTTCTTCTATAGCTTCCTATCACATCCACATCCACACCACAACGCTCCATCACATCCTTACTTGTCAGTCCGTCTCTCCATGTGACTCCACAGGCTTCTCTCAAATAACTCATTTCCACTGCTCTCACTCTTGACTTATGTCTCTCCAACAAGGTCCAAGCTTCACATCCATACGTCAGAGTTGGTATCACAATACAGTCATGTAATAACTTCTTCACTTTCATGCTCACTTTCCTGTTTTTTATCACTGCCTTCAAGGAACCAGCAACCTTTCTTCCTTGTTGTACCTTTTCAAGCACTTCACCTTCCAAACTTCCATCCTTACTCATCACACTACCCAAGTACTTAAACGTACCCACATTTTCCATTTCCTTATCATCCATCCTCACTGTACATTCACTGACTTCACCTCTCTTGAAGACCATAACATTACTCTTAGTTACATTCACCTTTAAATTCCGTTTCTTACACAGTCTCCCAAACTCATCCACCAAGCCTTGCAGCTCCCCTTCGTCTTCACTTAACAACAGAGTATCATCTTCAAACAACAGTATAGAGAGTTTCCAAACACTGCCCTCTCTCACTAGGGCCGCTCCAACATCCACTGCCCAACCTTGTATCTCTTTTATAACTCCATCCTTATACAGCTTGAGCAACCATGGAGACATGACACATCCGTGTTTCAACCCAACCTTCAAAACAGAAAAAACTCACTCAGTTCACTAACCACAAGCACTACAGCCGTAGCACCCTCATACATACTCTTCACAGCATTCAACAACTTCCCATCAACTCCATATATTCTTAATACTTTCCACAATCCTTGTCTATCCACCCTGTCATATGCTTTCTCCAAATCCATGAAGGCTACATACAACTTCTTTCTCTTCTCTAGACACTTTTCCACTAAAGATCTAGGAATGAATATCTGATCAATACAACCTCTTCCCTTCCTAAAGCCTCCCTGTTCTTCTCCAAATATTTCATCTGTTTTTTCCCCCCCTAACTCTGTCAATAAGTGTCCTACCATACACTTTTCCTATTACACTAGTAAGACAAATGCCCCTATGATTACCACACACTTCTTTATCCCCTTTCCCTTTGTACAAGGGAGTAATTATACCTGACTTCCAATCATCCGGGACTTTACCTTACTCCCAGGACAATCTGCACATCTTCCACATCCATTCGACTGCTATCTCTTCCCCATCCTTCAGCATTTCACCACACACTCCATCAATTCCTGGGGCTTTCCCCATTTTAACTTTCTTCAGTGCTACCACAACTTCCATCCTACTGATTCCTTCCTGTCTTCTCACATCCCTGCTTCTCCCAGCCATTCCCCAGCCACTAACACTCGCATTACTTTCATTCTCTATGTTCAACAATTCATTAAAGTGTTCTCTCCACCTGCTCACTTTTTCTCCCTTCTCAACTAGTAATCTACCATTTTTATCTTTCACTCCCCTACTAACTTCATTGCCACCCTGTCTGACTCTCTTTACCTCTTTCCAGAACATTGTCCTACATTCCCTCTACTTTTCACTCAAATTCCTTCCAAATTCCTCATCCACTCTCTTCTTACTCTCTCTTACTAATCTTTTCACCTCTCTCTTCCTCTCTACATATAAATATCTCTTCCATCTCTCAACTTCTTCCACACCCCTATTTCTCATACATTCATTATATGCTTTCTTCTCTTGTGCTACAGCTTGTCTCACCTCTTCATTCCACCATGCTGTTCCTTGCACCCCCTTCCGTCTTCTCTTCACCTCACACACCACCTCACATGCTGCACACATTTCCTGTGAATTCCTTGCACACACCTTCCACGTCCCCCATTTGCTCCAATTCATATTTACCCAATCATTCCTCCACTTCTTTCTTATGTTCTGCCTTTTTCTCATCCTCTTGTAACCTTTCCACTCTCTTTACATCTACTCCTTCCTCCCGTCCTTCCCTTCTTCTATTTCTCCATTTTACTTGGACCTTGATTCTGACCACCACCAAGTGGTGGTCAGAAAGTCCACTCCCCCAACCTCTGTACGTTCTTGCATCCATTACACATTTTCGCATCCTTTCATCCACACACACATAATCATTGCCTTCCTTTCATTCAGTTGACCATCCACCCTGCTCATCACTCGCCATGTATACCTGTAGATCATTTTGTGCCTGAAGATTGTATTGGCTATCACCAACCCTCTCCCAGCACAAATGTCCACTAAAGCATTGCCATTCTCATCTATCTCAGCAGGAACACCCCACTCACCAACTACTCCATCCATCTTCACCTTCCCTACTTTACCATTCATATCACCAATCAAAAACACTCTCTCATTCCTTTCAAACTTTTCCATGCACACTTCCACATTTATCCAGAACTCTTCTCCCACTCTGCTTACACAATCTTGCATTGGTACATACACACACACAATCGCCCACATTTGTAGTCCAACTTTCACTCTTACCCATACAATCCTTGAACCAACTGATCCATACTCTCTTATATTCTCCTTCCATCTGTTATTCACAACAATACACATTCCTTCTTTTGCCCTCTCATTCTCACCTACTCCTGCACATATCCTCAACCATACTCCCATTCTCTCACACTCTCACAACCCCATTTAGTTTCAGTTAATTCACATACATCCACTTTCGCACCCTCAAGCACCTGGACAATCTCTCTCTCTCTCTCTCTTTCACCTCATCATTCGCATTCCTTACATTCCACGTCGCCATCCATATCCTGTCCTTTGTACGGTCCTTAGTCGTCATCTTTTGGTCAGTCCTGGTCCAAGTCTTCTTCTTCATATTTTTAGTTAGTTGTTTTCTGGGGAGGGGCACTAACCCTCTGCCAACCCACTTGCTGTCATGTAGGGAACATGTGTTGGTTGGTAATAAGGTTGCCACCCAGCGTTGTAAATGATTTCCTGGTTTACAGGAAATCATTTGGCTTGCCACTCGATATAGAGCTACCCTAAAAACAGGATACCACTACATTAAGTGGGTGGATGATGGGCGACACCACCTACCACAATGCTGATATGAAGTGAAAAGATGTTCAGAAATATATACAACACACAAAATGCTACTTCTTCTCCCTCTCTGATCTCCAGTCCAAACACTCCCTCTCCCGACGCCAGTAGAACAAAAACTCAGTCTCCATTTTTTTTTCTGGCCTATCGACCATTGGGGCCAAAGCCCCTGGTCATTAAGGCCATATATATATATATATCTATATATATATATATATATATATATATATATATATATATATATATATATATATGTACTGTATATACAAACATATATATATATATATATGTACACACACACACACACACACTTCCATGCATATATACAGACACACTTTCATGCACACGTACATATGTATATAATAATTTTTATTTCATTTTTTTGTTGTATTTTTTTTCATGATTTTATGTTTTTTATACCTTATATTATAAAGAAAAACCTAATCTAAAGACCCTAAAACTAATCACCTAACAGACGAATCGCTAACCTATACTAAATCCTACAGAGGCAAATAGCTAGACCTACACTAATAGTAAAAATATATTGACTAACAGAACACATCGACTGCAGATATGTAATGCCTTTCTACATTACATACCTGCACTCATCACCTGGTAACTGTCAGTCGAGGCACAACCTAATATAGGGGACATCAATATATGAAAGGGAACCAGACGAGTCAGGAACATTTCCATATACGTCAGCTGTCGGCCCTAATTAGAACAACTTAAACAAGGTAGTATAAGGTATTTACATAACATGTACAAAAAGTGAAGGACCTCGCCCAACAGACCACCATCGACTGCAACTGTCCAATACCTTTCTATATTGCACACTTACACTCATCAGCTGGTGACTGTCAGTTGAGGAACGGGGTTTAATGTAAGGGACATCTATATTAGAAACAGATCAGTGGGAAGGAGGAACTATTTCAAATATGTCAACTGTCAACCCTAATTAATAGTACAATATATACATAATTACAGTCGATAAAAAACAAAACCATAAAGTAAAAAAGTCACGTCACTCTGATCAGTCCGGTCTCTCTCAAGAAAGCCATCAATTTATCAGTAATAACAATGTCCCCATCACCCAGGATGGTGGAAAGGGTGAAGGGGACGCCTGCTGCGCCGCAGTAATTCATAAGTGAAGCGCATTCACGAATAAATCGCCGACAGCGCAGGTTGATATGACTGATAGATAACACCGCATCACAGATGTCACAGTGCGTGGGAATCGTTTTTCCATATAAGGTTTCATGTGCATAAGCATGGTGGCATTAAGCCGTAAGCACATCAACACTTTTTCTTCCAGGTGACTGGGACGGTTGACAGTGGCCCAGTCACCCAGGTACGGCTTACACATTCGAATATTTAGTCTGGTCCTCTAACCTTGCCACAGAAGATTTATTGATTTCTTTCCGAGAGACAGACTCGACCGTAGATCACAAGGAATGTCCCAAGTCTCCTCAAGCTCTACAGCCGACTTTGCAAGTAAGTCAGCCTGCTCATTGCCGTAGATGCAACAATGACCAGGCACCCAGATCAGCGTGAATGACTTGTTGCATGAATGCAACTTATTAACGATGGGGCCCTGGATCTCGTGAAAGTCTGTAGTACAAGATGCAATTGCCTGAAGGGCTGATTTTTGAATCTGAAAATATGACAAATGAGTCATGCCTAGAATTGAGAGCATAGTCTATGGCTTTGTCAATAGCAAAAAGTTCGGAGGTAAACACACATGTATCAGTCGGCAACCGTTACCTGAGGGCACATTCGGTCGACAATACACTTGCACCCACACATTCACCCGACTTGGAACCGTCAGTGTACAATTGGTGGGACACCAAGTGATGTACGATGATGTTATGAAACAAGTGGTGGACCTCCGCCTCCGGCGCCTTGACCTTTGGTGCTGGGAGCCATGATACGTCAATGGTAAAGCCAGGTGGCTCCCAAGGCACTATATTTTTTAACACCAACTTGTCACAGTCACTGAGGTCCACACCAAGCTCCTGAGTCAGTAAGTAGAAGCGAACAGCAAGTGGCCGACGCACCCCCCACAGGTGTCAGTATTGACACGGGGGTACAGGCCACATTGCCGATATTACTTTTCCTAAATGTTCGATGTCCATTGGACAAGGCCAGGTGGTCACAACGAATACGGAGGGGAGGCACATTCGCCTCCACTTCCATACGAGCTACACGGGTACAACGGATGGCTCCAAGACACATTCGCAAACATTTATTCTGCAACACATCCAATCCTTTCAGCATGCCATCAGATGCCGAGCCATACACCTGTGCACCATAGTCTAGCTTTGATCGAATAAGGGACTTATACACCATTAATAAAGATTTTCTGTCGGCACCCCATGTAGTATCCGCTAGGTACTTGGGGACATTTACTGATTTATCACAACAAGCAAGCAAATTATTAACATGAATTTTGAAGTTCAACTGATGATCAAAATGTATTCCCAGAAATTTTACAGAATTTTGAAAAGGTACCGCCTGATCATCCAAAGTTAAGCACAAATTAGGTACTTTATGAGTCGTAAAAACTACAGCGGCACACTTAGGGATGGAAAACTTAAATCACCACTGCAAGGCCCATTGGTGGACGGAGTCAAGGGCTGCTTGAATCTGCCCAGCCAAAAATTGTGCATTATGGGAAGAGTGCCATATTGCACAATCGTCAGCGTAGAGCGAGTATTTAAGATTCCTCGGGATGGGAGCTGATGACAGAATATCATTGATCATAATACTAAATAAAGTAGGACTAAGCACACTTCCCTGCGGCACCCCGTTTTCCTGGATAAATATATCCGATGTTATGTTATGGGGCAATTTGACAAAGTCCTGTCCCTTAAGAAATTTGAAATAAAAATAGGCAAATTTCCTCTTAAACCATAAGCATAGAGCTTCATTAGTATACCGTGTCGCCATGTCATGTCATAGGCTTTATGGATGTCCAAAAACATCCCTATCATGAATTCTTTATTGGCAGACGCCTCTGAAATACAATGATCCAAATTCATTAAATGATCTAGTGACCTTCTGTATTTACGGAAGCCACAGTGTTGATCATTTAACAAATTCTTCGACTCTAAAACAAAAAGAAGCTTATTATTAACCATGCGTTCCATGACCTTACATAGACAAGAAGTCAACACAATAGGACGAAATGAAGTGGGATTCATAAGACGACCAGCCTCTTTGGGTATCAGTATGACGTTCGCAAAGTGCCATGAGTTTGGGAATGTTCGAGACACCCAAATCTCATTGTACAATGCTAACATCTTAGTTAGGTTGTCCTGATTAAGATGCTGGATCATACCGTACGTGATGGTGTCTGGTCCAGGGCTTGTGTCTTTACAGGATTTAAGGGCAAGGAGCAGTTCATCTAGAGTAAACTCTTGGTTGTACGGGAAGTCTACGTCTTCTGTGGCAAAGTCTATTAATTGTAGCTCAGCCTGCGTTTATGATGTTGGAAACGCTGGTCATAATTGGCTGAGCTACTTATATGGGAAAAACTCCTGGCGAGGATGTTAGCAACGTCCACGGGCTCGTCACAGATGGTGTTATTCACCTGCAGGGTGGTGATAGGGAAGTATGGGCCTTTATTATTTAATATTATTATGGTGGACCAGACTTTACTTAATGGTGTTGTACGAGTCACCGTGGACACAAAGGACCGCCAGGAGGCACGTTTGGCCCTTCTTATTATTCTCCTTGCCTCAGCCCGTGCCTGTTTGTATGCAATAAAATTTTCCTCGGTGGGCTGACTACCAAAAATCCTGTATCTCCTATTGCTTTTTCTTAATGCTTGTTGGCAATCTGGCGTCCACCAATGTGCTCTATGCTTCGCAAGAACTGTAGAAGTCTTGGGAATAGCAGCCTCAGCTGCGTGTAATATGGATTTTGTCATATTTTCGACCTTACCATCCATGGTTTCCCCAGATATATCTAAATTGTCGATCATTGAGAAGGATCCCCAATCTACTTTCGTATAGTTCAATTTTGGAGGTGGAGGGTCCGAAACGACGTCGTGTGTATAAGAAAGACAGATGGGTAAATGATCACTTCCCAAGGAGTTGTCATAAGGGTCCCATGAGAAATCTTGAAGTATACCAGGGGAGGCCAGAGATAAATCAATGGCCTAAAGGTTACCAGTATGATCATCTACACGAGCTGCTCTACCATCGTTCAGAAGACAGAGGTTGGACTGTAGTATTAGGTCGGCTACTTGCTCCCCACGACCATCGATCCTCAAGCTAAGCCATTGATAGTGATGGGCGTTAAAGTCGCCCAACACTAACTTATTCCCAGGTATATTTTCAACTAGTGAATTTAAAGCATCACTATCAATGGGGCCGTGTGGAGGACAGTACAGAGAGCAAATAGACGGATACGTGTTATTAAATTTTACTCTTCACGTGACAGCTTCCAGAGTAGAATTTAGAATCACTTCCATTTGTGGGTGTAATTTGTGTGTGTACTGTACATGGCAACTCCGTGACCTTCATATCTTCTATACGAGTGATAGTGTTTGAACTGTGGAGGATCAAGATGATCCTCCAGGCTCGTCTCCTGTAAACAAACAACGTCTGGCCTGTGTAGTGAAAGCAAGATTGCTATATTGTGTAATTTATTCCTAAGACCCCTACAATTCCACTGTAGCACAGTGAATGTGGCGGGTTAAGATTTACGTTGGGGGCCAGTGTGCTTTGTCTTTTTTTGTCGCCCGCTGACAGGCGAGCAACTACCGAGGGACCTTTCCCTGTGCTTGCTCATGGAGATCTCCATATTCTCGTCAATAACCAGGCTTCCAGACTCCCCTGAGGAAGAGCTATTCTTTCTCTCCCTTGCTGGACCAGGAGCGGGAAGGACATGAGGACGTGACTGTTTAGTGAGAGTGGTCAAATTAATCTTGTCAGACTTGTCGGACTTCGATTTTGGCTGCACTGACTGCAAAGGAGCAGCGGCAGACTGAGAGTACAAAGTAGCAACGGGGATGTCTGTAAGAGAGTTGGAACATACAGGAGGCTTAGACTGAGAGGTAGGGCGTGGGGCATGAGGGGCGAATGTAAGGTCGGTCTGCATTTCCACAGTGCAAATCACGGGGCGGGACACAACCGCCGATGCATAGGAGACATTAGGCTTTGGAGTTGCATGCAACTCCTTCACCTTCTTCCTTGCATCATAAAAGGAAATGCCCTCAGTTGCCTTCACTGTGCAGACCTCTTTCTCTTCCTTCCACTTGGGGCAAACCCTCGAGGAAGTGGAGTGAGCATCCTTGCAGTGAAAGCAGCACTCAGCCTCGGATGTACAGTTGTCGGCAGAATGACCTACAGCCGCGCACTTGCCACACACCACGTTCGAAGCTCGACAAGTCTTTTTGTGATGTCCATAAATATGACAATTTGTACAATGAAGGGGGTTTGGGATGTAGGGTCTTATGTTAATAATTCCATATCCAATTCTAATGCTGGAAGGAAGAGAAACTTTGCCAAAAGTGAGGACAATAGTGGCAGTCTTCGTCCTCCTGCCTTCCGAGAATCTAGTGATAAATCTTGCGTCTATGACATCTTGCTGAGCCAGTTCCTGTACGATGTCGTCCTCCTCCGTAATTACTAGATCCCTGCAGGTGATAACACCCTTGCAGGAATTCTTGGACTGCGGGATCTTGGTCACAACATTATAGCAATGGAACTTGCTCAGTGTAAGCAAATCCTTGACCTGGTGCGAATTTACAGTCTTTACTAGTAGGTCTCCACTTGCAAGTTTTTTAACTTGTTCTACCTCACTTGCATATCCATCAGTCACCTTCTTGATGATGAAGGGATTGAGGCTGGAAAGGGAGTAGAACCAACCACGTGAATCAGTACAAACGTAGCGTTGTTAACGTTCATGTCAAGAGGGGCGCATGTCGTGGGCCGTTCAGTCTGGGGGGCAGTCTGTCCGTGCAACAGTAGGGTGTCGGTCAGGACTGCCTTCCTCCCTGAAGGGGGGGAAGGCAGCAGTGGCGTCCGCCATAGTGACCACTTCCCCCGTGAGGGTTAAGTGGGAAGAAAGAGAAGAACGAAAAAGGGACAAGATACCCAGAGAAGACACACCTAGTCTGAGATTACCATCTCAAACCACTCTCGGGAGGACGCGCCTGTGTGTAACTCACACCCCAGACCGATCAGTAGGGGGTACACTCCAGAGGTGAGTAAGCAAAGGCGATCTCAGTAAGTAGATATAGACACCTACTATATCTCTAATAGGCCTGGGAGGAAAATGAGATCTAGCTAACATAACTTTATTGGGTCTATGTACAAAACTATTGCCCGTGAGGCAGCCCTATAACACTAGAGGAGAGAACAACAGATACACGTCTGCACTCTCCACGACCATCCATCAAAGTCCCTATATATTGCGCTAGGCAAGTCTTATTTTGGCACTCGTCTCATTCAGTGAAGCAAGGCCTGCTTCGGACCAACAGTGCCCCTGAACATCCCTGTCTCCATTCAAAATTCTCCGCCTTATATACTCTCCGGCTGTGTGCACGCATCAACACGTAGCTGGAGGCCAGACGAGAAATATGCAGAAAAGACCCAGGCAAATTATTCTCTCTCTCATACTCAAAACATTATAAATATCGCTGGTGAATACAATTATGTCGCCAATTTAAGCTCCACCAAAAGTCACTGACATTAAAAAAAATTTTACTCACACCCGCATCGAGAGAGCAAACAGAATTAATTAAGATTTTATTAATGTGTACTAGGGTGGGTCAAAAAATTAAAATTCGACGAAACATGGCTATTTTGATGACCTATAGTATGTTTTCACATGAACTAATTTTTTTTTTTTTTTTTAATGAGTCAGTGGTACTTCAGCAACTTTCAATATAGTTTTTTCGTCACTGATGCTACAAGCATTCAGTGATTACCGGTGATTGGCAGCTCTTTAAATGATAACCCATTGTTTCGCATTTCTGTTACCAACTACACAAACTGGTACTGGTTTACAATTTTTAATTTTGTATGAGTTTGATTATTTAACTGGAATCATGGCCAGTTGCAGCACATGAGAAAGCACGAAAGACTGTTTTCGGCTCATCACGCAGTCTTACGGTAAATCAGTTGCCCACTAGCTGTGATGTCATAAGGGCATATTAGGAACATAAATCCACAAATCCGTCACAGAGCACCCAAGCCTAAGCAGAAACTGTTACACTTGAAGTAGCAAGAATTTACGAGAAAGCTTCTGGCTCATCAATTGATTACACCAGTGTTGTTATTCGTGTGAAATGCCTGATAGCAAAGGCACAGGAGCTAAGGAAATATCCAGTGAGTAAAAGGACTTCAAACACCTGCATAGAGAAACTCGCCAGCTTTGACACCTTATTTGACATTAGTCGTTGCAAATGTTTCAAAAATTTCAATGCACGTGTCAATGAGCTAGAGCAGACAAGATATTGCCTGAGGAGTGGCCTTTCTGGGTTGACCAAAACAGTTGCAGAAAACTGTATATTGGTGGAGTAGATTGGAAGAAGACAGCACAAAATAAGTGTGCAGCAAACAGAGTGAAGAAAAGGAAGCTCTATGAAGAGTCCACAGAGATACTAAGCAAAATAATGATGATGTAATGACAGCGTGTATTGACGAAAGTGATGCATGTGATGAATAATATGATCAATGTGCTGATGATGGTACTGCAGAAGTAGATGGAAGCAAACAGTCAGAACAGTGTCAGAACAGATTTGTCCATCCTGAGCTGAGTCGCGTAGCTGATCAATGTCAAGTAAGCAACAGAGACATCTGCTCCATTGTGAATGCTGCACAAAAAGATATGAATTTCATTGTGAAGACAATAAAGTTGATCCCAGTAAACTCCCCTGTCAGAGAAAATACTGGAGAGATGTCACATTGCAACAGCATAAAAATGACTTGAAGGAGATCTTTTGCATCGGTTTCGATGGAAAAATCGATCAGATGCTCAAGAAAACCCCAGATGGTCAGAGAACCGGGAAGGTAGATCACTACTCAGTAGTTGCTTTTCCTGATGCAGTATACATCGACTACTTTTCTCCCGAAAGTGGAAGAGCAGCAGATATTGCCAAGGAAGTCATGTCTGTCATTTGAGGCACAGATTCAAAAGATTAGTTGCAAGCTATCATCTGTGATGGGACACATGTCAGTACTGGAAAGAGAAATGGAGTGATCCGTGAGCTTGAAACACAGCTTGGCAGACCACTACAGTGGCTTGTTTATTTGTTGCATTTTGCTGAAATCACTTTCAGAAGGTATTTCGAGGCAGCTGATGGCTCGACAACAGGTCCACGAGGCTGCAGAGAAGTAGGTCGGTCACTTGAATTTGTCCCAAAAGACCTTTCAGTTGTTGGTTATGAACGTGTTGCTGGAAAAACTTGCATTTTACCAGGAGTTGTAAGTGATCTCAGCAAAGATTGGGGCTACCTGTACCGTGCATGTTTGGCAGTGCAATTGCTAAGTGAAGATACTAATGAAGGTGTGGGACCATCTGCACAACCAGGACTGCTAAATCATGCCACGTGGCTTACGAAAGCTAATCATGTACTGCGACTTTACATGTCAAAGAAACAGTCATCACCAACCCTAAAACGTCTCGTTTCATTCATTGTGAACTACTATGCTCCTGTGTGGGTCAGGGTGAAAGCCAACAGCTCGTGTCAGGATGAAGCCAAAAATTTCTTCTTCATGGTGGAGCCCCTTCAAAAGCTGCCGTTCGAGAATCAGGCGATCATTCGCCCTGTGCTTGCCATTAACCCGCCCCGTCCCGACCACTTTTTGACCACTGGTACCCCCCAATCCCGACCATTTTTCGACCCCTTTTTTTTTTTTGCTAAAACTTTCGCTTTTGGTGAGAAACATCGAAAATTCATAGAGATATCGCTCACCTGAGGTTTAAAATACTCATTACAGGTAGGAGAGCCTCCTTACCTTACTGGGTTTTCTATCAGGCTGGCACCAAAGAAAACGAGTTCTATGGGAAGATAACTATTTCAAACCACTCATAAACGGTATTTATTTATTTACTGTTACGAATTTATATGTAGTACAAGAGTATATTGGTTTTCAAGCAGTAATATAGGCATTATAAGCATTGTTTCACTCACTAATACCTGACCTTTTTTTGCCACATTACCTGATCATCATTTCTAACTATTTCTTCCTCTAATGCTATGTAAAGTTTGTCCTCCACATTGTCATTGATTGGGGAATCACTCTGGCCCTGAATTTCGTACCGTGGCATGACATGGCTATACTGGCCAGGTCACTGATAACAGGTGAATTGCTGAGACAATGGCATGCAGGGGGGGGGAGGAGGTCATGCTGGGTAAGGCATTGTCTCTGCCTGGCATCTTGTTGAGGAAGGTGTCACGTGTATACGTACCAAAAATGACTCGCGAAAATTGAAAATTGTGGAAATTATGAACCTTGCAATTGTAGGACGTTGAAGTACGTCCCCGGGATTAGCTGTGACAAAACGTGAGGACGTGGAAGTATGTCCCCGGGACGCCGCGGGTTAACAACTACTTCTGTCACCCAGAGAACATCCTGTTGTCGGCTGTTACTGATGAAGATGTTGACGTATGCTCAGTGGCAATCAAGTTGATGTGAAACAAGCACAAATAAATGAGAATGATAACCAAGCCTCAGTTAGAATATTTGAAAAATCGGCACTGAAGATAAACTTCGATGCCAAGCAGTACACTGAGCTGGTAGGGCTTTCTTCTGCCACAATTCCCCTATCGCTGAAGAACAGACTGGACCAAATGGACGAAAGCCAACCCATCATACTGGACGTGTACCCTGGCCATTCTCAAGGAGTGGAACGCAGCATCAAGTACGTCACATCCACCACAAGTAAAGTATTTGGGCATGCATCACGTCATGGTATGCTCGTCCAATGTGAGTGATCTCCGAGCTTGTTCCTGAAGCGTGAAAGTAAAAAAGACTTTTACTGTGTTCAACTGTTCATGCCATTTATACTGTTCTTTTTCTTTTTCATGAAATAATGCCATTCATATGATCTGAATACATTTATTTGAACTGCTACTTTTATTTTTTTATTTGAAATTTAACACAAATTGCATTTTAGTTCACCCGAGAAAATAGCATGTGTTTCTATTTTTTTTTTTTTGAGAAATAACTCTATTGTTATGAAGGCAGACTTACCAGTTAGGTAGTCTCGTATCTTCAAGACGTTTCTCGTACCGTAAGTTCCGGTACGAGTCATCAGAGTTGCCACTTTGTCTGCTGTTTGTGAACTTAGTTATTTCGTAAGTTAAACATTAATTTATTTTTGTGCTCTTTCTTTATAATGATTTATTTAAGTGATTGCTTGTTAAATTATGTAATTTAAGTTCGTATGGTAAATGATTTAGAGTGTTATGTAATGTAAGACAACACTGGTATGTTTTGGGCTCTTTCCGAGTTGGGAACTGTTGCCCATCAAGAGTACACTAGAAGTTTCGAGAGTAATGCAAGCTATTATAAGATGGTGTGGAGATTATTACAAGTTTAGTCGGGTTTCAGGTCAGTTTGTGTGAAGTGCAGTCGGTTTTGGTGTAGTGCAGTGTCAGTGTGGTGTCAGTGAAGATTGTGTACTTTCGGTACTTGTAAAAACAGTGGCAAAGAGTGGCGAGTTACTGAAGTTTGTATATCATTGGTACTTGAGAAAACAGTGAAGTGTCAAGCATTAAGTGTAATAACTGTGAAGTGTTGTTAAGCATTAAGTGTAACAACAGTTAGTGTAGTGTGTATAGCTCCAGTGCTTGCGAGAACGGTGAAGTTGGAAAGAAGAGAAATTATTTGGAAAATAAAGGCAGTGAACTTTAACCCCTTAACCGCGGGGCGTCACTTTTGTGACGCTCGGGCACAATGGATCATACCGCGGGGCGTCACTTTTGTGATTCTGTTATTTTGAATTATCCTGGGCTTTCAAGTGGTGGCTTGTATCATCTATCAGTACTGCCAATGTCCAACACTAGTCAGCACTCCAAATCTCATCTGTACTCCCATCCATTGTTGACATTTTAGCGATTTTCCCTCCTTCCTGACTCCCCTCCCTACCGGCCCTCCATTACCCTGTCCTCTCACCTCCCAGGCCGCACTGCGCTAAGCAAATCTCCCCCGGATTTTTCCACAGATTTCATCCATTGAAATAAGCCTTATGCCCTATAATTATACAAAATAATATATACCAAAAAAAAAATAAGGTACGTGATAGTGTTATACACCAGGAATTGGCTAATTATCACCTGACAACACCTCACGTGCATTCATTCGCTACATTACCATGGTAATTTCCCATTTGAATTATGCCTTGTAATCTATGTCTGTAATAAAAATATATATCAGAAAGGAAGGGAGAAGCTAAGTGACATTTACATTCACCTGGAACTACCTATTTCTTTATGTATTGCCGAGATTTTCTACCAATAATTTATTAGCATGTAAGTTAGCAGCTGCCAGCCTCAGTGTCATTGTCAACCCTTGCCTTCTCAAATAAGCCGCGGCATTTAGTTCCTTGTCCTCCCCTGTGGTCAAAACATGTCGCACTCGTGCCCTGCCATTTCTGCTGCTTCTGCGCCCATTGCAAAGGGCCCCATGACCTCTACACCCATAAAAAGTCGTGAGGGAAGCAGGAAAGGACTAAGTGACTCTGCAGTGGCACGTGAACTAGCAGAATTGTCTATGGTGATGATGGATAGTGATTTTGACCCTTCGGGTGAATCGTGTGATGAGCCGGGTGAGGAAATCGTGCCAGAAAGTGCTAGTACGAGTGCTTCAGTGTTGGAAGTTATCCCTAGCTCCAAGGGAAAGGAGCCGTTAGTGCAGCAAGGGAAGGAATTTGGGAAGGGAGTGAAAAGGCGGCGTGTTAGCCCCAGAACAATGGCCCCGCGTGACCCAGCCTGCCATGAGTCCCGAGTTGATTCACCTCCCCGTTCCCCAAGCCCCACTTCACTCATTTCTTCCTCTTCGTCTGCTGAATTATCTCCGGAGTCTTTGTCGTCGGAGTCACCACCAGCATCAACAGTGAAGGCAGGCCGTAGAGGAAGAGGTAAATCCTGGACAAGTAAAAGTAGAGTTGGTACTAGAGTAAGGGCTGCTAGTGCTGTACGGCAACTCAGTGTCAGTGCGAGTAACCTTGAATGGGGTAAATCCGCCTCACAGCCACCCACCACCCTCACCCACCCTACACCGCCACGACACAGAATCCTGGACGCCTTCGCGTGGACGGAAGGGTCCGATTTTGTGCCAGAACATTTAGTTTTTGATGAGAGCTCCTCAGGAGTACAGCCTGCCTTCACTCTTGACGATAATGCTGAGCATGTGGACTTCCTTTTGGCCTTACTAGATGACGAAGTCATGCAGCACATATGTGATGAGACCAACAGGTATGAATCACAACGTGCTGCAAGTGGTACAGGTGCAGCCAAGATGCAACAGTGGTCCATGCTGGGAGTGCAGGAGCTCTATGTGTTCTTTGCCCTCATGCTTCTCATGACACACTCAAAGAAGCATGAGTTGGAAGAATACTGGTCCATGGACCCCTTACTACCCTCACCCACCTTCAATAAGTACATGCCCAGAGATCGCTTCCGGAACATCTTGGGAAACCTGCACTTTGCCGACAACGATGTACCTTCCCAAACCGACCCACGACAACGATGTACCTTCCCAAACCGACCCACTCTGGAAGATCCGGGAGATTCTGAGCAGAATGAAAGATAAGTTTATGTCATTCTTCCACCCCTTTCAGAAGGTTGTCAATGACGAATCCTTGGTTTTGTTCAGAGGACGTCTTTGGTTTGTACAGTACATTCCAAGCAAACGCCATCACTTTGGAATCAAGTTCTTTGTACTGTGCGACTGTAAGATGGGGTACAGCCTTGACTTCGTCATTTATTCAGCCAGCACTGTCGATCTGCATAAAACACACCCCCTTGGCTTCCCAGGCTGTGTAGTGAAAGTGCTCCTTGAAAAGTATTTTGGTGGGAATCATGTGCTGCATACAGACAACTATTATACAGCACCGAAACTTGCCAAATACCTTTCAGAGCACGGCATTGGCTCTTGCGGCACTGTCAAAGGTAATCATGCCCACTTCCCTAAATTCCCAGAGGCAGGAACCTCGCAGCGAGGAGACGTGCACCTATGCAAGTCTGAGAAGATGCTGGCAATACGGTGGCATGACAAGAGGGTCGTGCACATGCTCACCACCATACATAAGGGGGAAATGACAGACAGTGGGAAGGTCGACCGTAGGACAGGCGAACCTGTGATGAAACCTGATGCTGTGTTAGACTACAATATCAACATGCAGCTGGTGGACAAGTCCGACATGATGATTGGTGAGATCGACTGCCTCAGGAAGAATACTAGGTGGTACAGGAAAGTTTTTCTGCATCTCATAGATATGACGATGCTGAACGCCTTCATCCTGTACAAGATGAAGGTCAAGCCACCCAAGTCCTTCTCCCTGAGGTTGTTCGCCAGGACTTGTGTCCAGCAGCTGCTGGAAAGATATGGTAGGGTGACAGGAGCAACTCCAAGGCGCCATCCAGTAACACTTCCTTACCGACTTGAGCAGAGGGCGTATATGGATCGGCACAGACTGGAGCTAATGCCTGCCACAGGTAAAAGGAAGGCTGCAATCCGCAGGTGTCAGGTGTGTGCACATAACACCCGACGCACACCTGAGCACAAACGCACCTCTTGGCAGTGCGCTGAGTGCCAGGTCCCCCTCTGTGTTACCTGCTTCTTTGATTACCACAGCCAGAAGCAGTTCTAAAAGTGCAAGTGGGAAAGGAGAGTAATGTGGAAATAATGTGGAAATAGTAAGTGAAAGCAATGGGTGTTCAATACATATGATTGAACAGTGTATTATAGTTTTATCTTACTGAAAGTGAGAGTGACTAACATAGTGTAAGTGAAATAGAAGGGTAAATATTAGAAATACAATAGAAAATGTAAATAGTAATGTAAGTAATTAGTAATATAAGAATATGAGTACAAATACTTTATGTTATAACAGTGAAAGTGAATCCGTGGCTCTCTACGTATTTTACTGAATGAAAAAATGAATGACTTCAGTGACAATAAACTAATACTACTGAAGGAAACTTATGGAGAAAAACTCCAGATATATATAAGTGTGATATAGTAATAGAAATATAAAGTGTGAGGGGTTTTATGAATAATAAATGACAGAGTACCAAGAGCGAACTAGCGCAAGTGCGAAGGTCATACGCGCTCGTAATTTTCATTGCTTTCACAGTGTGTGTTTTTTTTTTTTAGTATGGATCCCAAACTACTTGAAAATCATAGAATAGTGTTTATAGTGTTAATATCTGGCTGTGGTAATCATATTACGGGTTGTCGGGAAGTGTAAAGTGGAGACTTCGTTACCCAACTTCAGAGGTCTCCACAAGTCCTACGGTAACGACGATGGCTCAACAAACATTCCAGGAGAAAGCTGAAGGTATGTGCCATAAGCATATATAATTTTAATATTCTAGGACTAATAACTGATTTTTGGCAAATATTTTTTGAGAGTCTGTCGGAGCCCGAATAACCCCGTGGGACACACAAAACATTGGTAAACATGCCCGCGGTGTAGGGGTTAAGGAGCCAGTATTTATTTTCGCCTCAGCTGATCCTGTGGACTGTACACCTAAGGCTGACCATTGGAAGAACAACTCACTGGGTAACGTCCTTCCTGTACCGTACTACTGCTGTTGGAGCCTGTGGCAGTGTGGGACTGGGACGTAACACTGCTGTCAGGAGTGTGGATTATTTAGGGCTGCAGTGAGTCTAACCTTCGACATGGAAGCAGAAGGTGTGAACAGTAGGTCTCGAGCTGGGCAGGAGGAGGATATTTCCCTGGTGACAATTGTGAAACTAATACAAGCACAAAGTGAAGGACAGAAAAGGCTTGAAGAACACTTACAGGCACAGAAGAAAGAAGTCAAAGGACAATTGCAGGCACAGAATGAAGAACAGAAAGAACGATATGAACAGCTTCAGGAGGCATTACGGGGGCAATGGGGGGAGGTGCAACTGAGGGTGCAAGGACGGCTAGATGCATTCATGGGGGAAATCAAGGAAGATCAGCAAAAGCTTAAGGAGAAAGTAGATGCCAAGCTAGAGCAGCAGAAGTGTGAGGTAAGCAAAACGTAAGAGTGTAAACAGCATGTAGACGAACACTTGAAGACAATTAGTGAGGAAATAGTGACGGAGTGCAAACAGCATGTAGATGAACAGCTGAAGACAGTTAGTGAGGAAATAGTGACAGAGTGCAAACAGCATGTGGCCAACCAGCTGAAGATTAGTGTGGGAATCGTGATGGAGTGCAGACAGCATGTAGATAACCAGTTGAACCATGTAGTTAATCATGTGAAGACAATTAGTGAGAAAATTGAGGCTGTACAGAAATATTGCACTGCTGAGCCTCAGGTTAGTGTACAGGGAGCATATGAAGGGAATGGACAGCATATGGTGAATCTTGACGGATCCCAAGCATCTAAAGGTAGCATTGCAGAGCTGAATAATCAGAATGCAGAAAGTTTAAGTCCTGGACTTAATTATCATGCCCCAGTTTTTAGGCCCCAAACCAGTGAAGTGCATGGCTATAATGGGGATCCAGTTAAGAAGAAACCTCAAGAACCTGATGGTAGAGTATCTTGGGAAGCTTACCGAGCACAGTTTGAGTTACCTGCGGATCAGAATGGTTGGGATAATAAGAAGGCTGTAGAAGACCCACCACTGAGGATATGCAAGAGAACCTTGATGAATAGTGTGTGAGAAGACTGAAGAACAGACAGCAAGGAGTGTGGTAAGAATGGGAATCATAGGAAGAAATGATGCTGTACTGTAGTGACGGGACTGGCATCAGATGATGAGGACCTGGGGAGGATGCAGATGGAGGATGTCGATTTGCAACAGGTGCTGGAGTGGCTGCAGCAGAGTGCAGTGCAACCATCTTGGGAGGAAGTTTCCAGGTTAAGCCCTGCGACCAAGAGCTACTGGAGACAGTGGGACCTTCTTCTTTTGAACAACGGACTACTGGAGCGTCAATGGGAGACACCCAATGGCCGTAGCAAGTATTGGCAACTGGTGGTCCCAAAGATCTTGGATGAGTCCCATGACCAGATCACTAGTGGGCATCTAGGAGTGAAGACAACTCTAAGCCGGCTGTGACACAAGTTCTAGTTGATTAGCATGTGTCAGGATGTTGAAGAATGGTGTCGGACCTGTGATGTGTGCTATGTCCAGAAGAGGATCAAGATCTTCCAGGAGGAGTGGACTGTGTGGAGGAAGAAGGACATCGTCGGAAGCGGCATAAAAGAATACCTTTTTTTTTTTTTATGTGAGGAAGAAGGAACCAAACACAACGAGCCTGCAAAACTGTTCCTTCCAAGAGAAAAACAAAATACAAGAGAGAGCCAAATTCAAGATCCATTCATTTCGAAATGCCTGGACACACTGCGTTTCAAAGACTGGAGATCAAAGGAAGAAGGAAATACAGACACAGGGAGACAGTTCCAGAGTTGACTTGTTGCATAAATGAAGGACTGGGAGTAACGGTTAACTCTTGCATTAGAGAGTTGGACAGAAAAGGGATAAGAGTTTGCTGCTAGACGGGTGCTATGCGCCCGTCATAGAGGTGGAGGAATGCATGCAGACAGTTCAAAGGAACAGTGATCATTCAAGTAGCGATAGAAAAGAGATAAAGATGCAACAGTGCGGCAAAGAGACAGAGTTTGAAGGGAGTCAGTAAGAGGGGGAGAGTTAATGAGACGAAAAGCCTTTGACTCCACCCTATTGAGAAGAGATGTATATATTTTTTTTTTTTTTTTATGTGACCGACTCTGGGCATAGGCTTCACAGCCTGATTTCAAGGCCCAGTAGCCCTCCTACGTACCGCACACCTCTACATGTCACCACTTCGGCGCTAACACCCATCATCCATACTGAATACATGCTAGGGCTGTCTCATATAGGACTGATGTATTGGTATTAGCAGGGGTATTTTTACGACATGTCGGCAGGTCTTCTGGTAGATCAGTAAAGTCTGATTTTATGAAATTCAAATCCTTAAACTGTTCCCTGCCTCAGCGGGATTTGAACCCGGGTCCGTCAGGACTGCAGGCCAACTCTCTACCGATTGAGCCACCGCCTCCCCACACATGAGAGTTGTACTCCACGCAGGGGTGGATAAAACCCCTGTATAGAGTCAACAATTGCAGCGGTAAAGAAGGAATGGAGTCGGCTTAGCACACCCAATCTCTTGGAAGCAGATTTTACAAGAGATGTAATATGATCTCTCCAAGATAAGTCCCGAGTAAATGAAACCCCAAGCATGTTCAACGATGACACAGGATTAAGCTGAATATTATTAAACATTAGTGGGTATACCTGTGGAAGATTTTGTCAGGTTGATAGGTGCAAAAACTGAGTCTTTGATGCATTAAAAGCAACTAGATTATTTTTACCCCAGTCAGAGATACGAGCCAAGTCAGACATTAGGTGTGCCATAGCCTCATCCCTTGTTTGTTGAAGTAACTGCTGAGATGGACGTTGTGGGAATCGAATGGAAAGTTGAAGGATGGAATCACCAGCGTATGAGTGGATAGGGTTAGAAGTACAGCTTAGAAGGTCATTGATGAATAAAAGGAAGAGAGTTGGTGACAGGACAGAACCCTGAGGAACACCACCGTTAATAGATCTAGGAAAAGAACGATGGCAGTTTATATCAGCAGCTATAGAATGACCAGAAAGGAAGCTAGAGGTGAAGGCACACATAGAAGGATAGAAACCGTAAGAGGGCAGTTTGGAAATTAAAGATTTATGCCAGACTCAATCGAAAGCCTTTGAGATGTCAAGTGCAATGGCAAAGCTTTTGCCAAAGTCCCGAAAGGAGGATGACCAGGAGTCTGAAAGGTAGGTGAGAAGATCGCCTGTGGAGCGTCCCTGACGGAACCCATACTGACGATCAGAAAGAAGGTTGTGATAGGAAAGATGGTTTAAATTTTTTTTTATTAAGAATAGACTCGAAAACTTCTAAGATACAGGGTGTTAAAGCAATTGGACGATATAGAGGGTTGGGAATGGTCACCCTTCTTTGGTACTGGCTGAATGAGAGCAAACTTCCAGCAAAAAGGAAAGGTACAAGTTGATAAACAAAGGCGATAGAGTTTGCCTAGGCAGGGTGTAAGCACAGAAGCACAGTTCTTGAGATCAACAGGAGGGACTCCATCAGGCCCACATGCCTTATTAGTATTGAAGCCTGTGATGGCAGAAAATACATCAGCTGAAGAAATTTTAATGTTAACCATGAGGAAGACAGAGGGGGGCAGTGATGGAGGAACAGCACCGGAATCGTCTAAAGTGGAATCGGAGGAGAAAGTCTGAGAGAAGAGATCTGGCTTATCAGTAGAAGAAATAGCTACAGAGCCATCACAGTAGAAAAGAGGAGGGAAGGATGATGAGGTAAAGTTGTTAGAAAGGTTTTTGGCAAGGTGCCAGAAGGAGCGGGAAAAATTCGAGTTAGAAAGTTGAGAGCATTTTGTACGGATGAAATTATTTTTAGCAGAGCAAAGAACAGACTTAGCACGATTCCAGGCAGAAACGTATAAAAGATGTGATTCAGGGGTGGGTTGGCTCCAGTACCTTTTATAGGTCCTCTCCGTGTTGCAGATAGCATTAAAACAAGCATAATTAAACCAAGGTTTTCGTCCATTAGTCAAAGGATATGAGAAAGGAATGTATGCTTCCATACCCGAGAGAATAACCTCTGTAATGCGCAAGGCACACCCAGATGGCTCCTGGCCATGGAAGCAATAATCATTCCAGGGAAGTACTGCCTGAGGGCCTCCCAATCTGCAGCTCCAAAGTGGCACAGACGACGTTTCTTTGGAGGGTCTCCAGGACGTACCTGTCATGAAAGACTTTGTATAAACTTGTAGAGAAGTTTTGTAGATTAGTTATATATATATTGAACTTGTGGACGAGCGGTTGTTATACGTGAGTTGCTTTGTAAGTAGATAATCTTGGTTCCCATTTGTCATGCACTGGCAGGAGAGGTAAATAATAGTATGGGACTATTTTTATTTATCTTGGAAATATTAACAAAGTCTCTCACCCAGTGTGAAGTATAAAGTCCCGCGAGCTACCTCCCTGTCTCGCTGTCTCTCTCTCTCTCTCTTCCTCTCTCTTCCTCTCTCTCTCTCTCTCTCTCTCTCTCTCTCTCTTCCATGTTGCTAAGCCCTTCTCCCTACTACCTGCCGGTTCTATGGTCTGTCTCCTTCTGCCCTCTGCTTCATAAATTCTGGTGAAGCAGGGGTCGTATCACGTGTGTTACACTGTGGTTGGAAAGTTCTAGAAACCTGTGTGTGAGTATGTGTGTATGTGTGTGTATGGTCACGAGGCGCTGTCATGTGCCTATAAAGCATTCCTTGAATTAAGGGTGTGTAAGCATGTTTAGCATTGCTCGATTCTCGCAGACACAATACCTTCTCATCATCTGACTTCCTGCTTCTATCTGTCTCTCTATCTATCTATTTATCTATTTATCTATTATGATTTGTAATTATAATATGGAGTCCTAACATACCAAGCGATAGGACAGGTTAAGGTGATAAGGTTGTGATCGGAGGAGCCCAACAGAGAGAAAAGATTAACAGTGTACGCAGAAGGATTAGTTGTAAGGAAGAGGTCAAGTATGATAGAGCTCTCTCCAAGGCTTTCAGGGATACGGGTAGGGTGCTGTACATGCTGCTCTAGGTCATTAAGGATAGAAAAGGTGTAGGCTTGTTCACCAGGTAAGTTGAAAGATTATTTTGTGTACAGTTGGATGTTTCGTTAGGATTAGGGTTTATGTTTGTATATACGGTGTAGTTCTGTCGGGACAACAAAGAACTAGGGAGGGGATAGTGTTATGAAGGGAGATTTGCCAGTTAGGTTGTCTCACCTTCGAAACGTTTCTCGTACCATAAGTTCCGGTATGAGTCTCAGAGTTGCCACTTTGTCTGCAGTTTGTGAACTTAGTTATTTCGTAAATTAAACATTAATTTATTTTTGTGATCTTTTTCCTTATAATGATTTATTTAAGTGGTTGCTTATTAAATTATGTAATTTAGGTTCGTATGGTAAATGATTTAGAGTGTTATGTAATGTAAGACAACACTGGCATGTTTTGGGCTCTTTCCAAGTTGGCAACTGTTGACCATCGAGAGTACACTAGAAGTTTTGAGAGTATTGCAAGCGTATATAAGATGATGTGGAGATTAATACAAGTTTAGTCGGGTTTCAGGTCAGTTTGTGTGAAGTGCAGTCGGTTTTGGTGTACTGCAGTCAGTGTGGTTTCAGTGAAGATTATGTACTTTCGGTACTTGAAAACAGTGGCAAAGAGTGTTGAGTTACTGAAGTTTGTATATCATTGGTATTTGAGAAAACAGTGAAGTGTCAAGCATTAAGTGTAATAACTGTGAAGTGTTGTTAATCATTAACTGTAATAGCAGTTAGTGAAGTGCTTGTGAGAACAGTGAAGTTGGAAAGAATTAAGAGGAATTATTTGGAAAACAAAGACAGTGAACTTTAAGGAGCCAGTGTTTATTTTCGCCTCAGCTGATCTTGTGTACTGTACACCTAAGGCTGACCATAGAAAGAACAACTCACTGAGCAACGTCCTTCCTGTACTGTACTACTGCTGTTGGAGCCTGTTGCGGTGTGGGACTGGGACGTAACACTGTTTTTAGATCCAAGTTGCCGGAATGGGCACGTATATATTGAAATGTTTTTTTTAGTAGTGTTACTGTCATTGTAAAGGAGCACCATTCTGACTATGTTTCAACTTGGCAGCCCTAAGTTGGTTCCTTTTCGACCCGCCGTAATGTGTACGCACTAAACAGGCAACAACATGATAGCGGGTGCATGTGCGTAGATGACGGCATACACAGCATTGATGCGCACACACACGCCCAACGACTCGTACACACAATATACACAAAATATATATACATTCTTACACAAGTAACAATATATATATATATATATAGAGAGAGAGAGAGAGAGAGAGAGAGAGAGAGAGAGATACTTGTCATAAGAAATGGATACATGTAAATCAGGGTAGATCATTTATGCAAGATTAGATTAATATTATATATGTTACCCAGTAATTTTCCTTAATTTGTCAATTTTTTCTCTTTGTATATGTTAATTTACGATTTTTACATATTATACACATTTCACTCAGGGGGTCTCACTACAATGTTTACTCCTCCTCCCGTAAATACTGACTCCAAATTTGCAAACCATGCCTGCATTCCAAGTATAGTCATTAGTAATATACTAAATACAATGGAGAAGACTATAAAAACAACTGAAGCTGGGCTATACACATAATATGGGTTGAACATACTTAAACTCAATTCTTCCCAGGGCTTCATTGATTGATTAAATGCATAGTTTCAGACTTAGGTGAAGTGAGCTTAATATTTGTGCTGATGTTTAAATCCATCTCAGGCAGTGGTTGGAAGTGATTAACCCATCACATCCCGAGCTATTTCGCACCTCCGACACCCCCCAATCCCGAGCTGTTTTGGATTTTTTTTTTTTTGGCTAAAACCTCCGCTTTTGGTGAGAAACGTCGAAAATTCGTAGAGAAATCGCTCACCTAAGGTTTAAAATATTCGATACAGGTAGAAGTACCTCCTTACCTTCCTGGGTTTTCTATCAGGCTGGCTCCAAAGAAAACGAGTTCTATGGGAGGGTAACTATTCCACACCTCTTATAAACGATATTTATTTATTTATTTGGTACGAATTTATATGTAGTACGAGAGTATATTGGTTTTCAAACAGTAATATAGGCATTATAAGCATTGTTTCACTCACTAACTCATCAACATACCTGACCTTTTTTGCCAACATTACCTGATCATTATTTCTGACTGTTTCTTCCTCTAATGCTGTGTAAACTTTGTCCTCCACATTATCATCGATTGGGGAATCACTCTGGCCCTGAATGTCTTTATTGGCGAGGTCACTGGTAACAGGTGAATTGCCGAGACAGTGGCATGCAGGGGGGGGGGTGGAGGTTATGCGATGTAAGGCACTGTCGCTGCCTGGCATTTTGCAGATGAATAGAGGAAGGTGTCCCGTGTATACGTACTAAAAATCACGCACAAAAATTGAAAATTGTGCAAATTATGAACTTGCAATTGCACGACGTACCAGTACATCGACGGGACTAACTGTGACAAAATGTTGTGACATACCCATATGTCGATGGGATGCCTCGGGTTAAGGATGGCATAGTGATTGTTTGTAGCTAAGGTGGACAAAGATGGTAAGTACAGCACAATCGTCAGGTGCTATGTATAATCCTGATGCTGAAGTAGGAGATGGTGGTGTATCTGAGCAAATTACGAAAAATGATGTGTTATGAGTGAAGTAGAAAAACTGTGAATGCCCGATGCATTGATAGTGGGTGAATTGTTCTGGAGGATATGTGAAGTTACAAAGCTGATGAATGTCATGATATTTTATTATAGCCATTTCACAAGGAACTGTTCCAGCTGGCTGAAACGTGAAAGTGTACACGTAACAATGGTGAACAGCATGTAAGGTAAGGATGTAGGGTAACACACTTGCGTTCAATCATTGATTCACTAGCGAAAGTTTCGGTGTCCTGTCTCTTGGAGACCATGATGAGTTCGGTGTTGGTGTTGATGTTGTTAATGACCGAGGTGTCATTATTCTTAGATGGAAAAGGGTATATTTGATGACTGTGGACAGATTATCTGTATGAATGGTACATGAACTATTAATGATGTCGGTGTTAGAGTCGCTTCTAAGTATGGTTAATATAGCATGAGATTCCTATTCCGGAACAAAGGCTTCAGACCATGTTTATATATGCCTTGAATGATTATTTGATGTAGATCGTGAACTAGAATAAGTTAATGGTGATTTGCCATTACCAGCATTTGCAAAACTTTTTATCAAAGCTTGATAACGAGCTCTAGTTTTGTCTAATTAGAGTATTATTATGTCAATATGTTTCATGATTACTGCGAAGTGTTGAAAAAGTGTCATGTTTCCTTCCATTGCATATATTTTGTCAACACTCTGGTGAGTTATTCTTTCTGCCTTTCTAAGATTTTTCACAGTCGTCATCATTGCTGTGTTCTGATCGTCAGCTAGCTTCTGTTGATATGTTAATACCTGAGCTATGTTATTAAATTTGTTGTTTATTTCTTGAAGATCTTCTGTAGCCAGTCCAAAAATATTCCCTAGAATTGCACCACCCAGGTCTAAAAAACTGCGCCTCTCATGTGTATGTGTGATGTTATTCATGTCCCTAAGTGCCTCCTTTCCACGAGATGGGATATCTTGGATCATGATGCGCATGGTAGTTTTTGCTTGTTCTGTTTTCCATTTTGGTAACTTCATGGACTCAGTCACTTCCTTTGTATTATGAGCTTCTGAAGCAGAACTTCTTACTATAGCTTCCAGTGTCCTCAGTGGCTTGGCAATGTTCTCCAACAATACTGGTAATTCATATAACAAGTCCATGCAAATTTCAGTACTCTTGATATCTTTCACGATTGCTGTCGAGACCGTTGGGGTTGTGAGGCATCCTTTCCCTAATGTATGTTGAAGGTCAAATTGAGCCGATCCTCTTGCGATATAGATGAAAGTCCATGGTATAAGTCCCCTCATCGTTACCTACCAAAAATAAAAATCTGTTAATTAGCTAATCCAGTCATGTTGAGGTTGATGGTAGTGATGATGCGCATTACAACTGGCTCTTGCAGAACTATAACTTTGCTCATTGTTTCACTCATAGAAGGAGTTTAAATCAATACCTAGATGATGTAAGTGCTGTATTGTGGCACTTGTAGCAACATTTGCACCTATTTTTGTTTGTTTGTTATGTGATCTTAATTTTTTTTTGTATGTATTGATTTCCTCTAGTTTATTTTCATCATTCGTGTTCGGTTTTTCAGGGGTGTCCGAGGTTGCATAATTGCTGGCTAAATTCCTTGGGACCCCATTTAAATGATCAACAGGATTTTGTGTTTCTTCGCCACTTGACAGTGACCTAATTACTACCTAGTTAGCTCACTTCTTAATTACTCTGTATGGACCTTCAACATTCGGTGAGAGTTGATTGTCTCTAGTGTGAATGATACCATGGACAGTGTCTCCTAAGCTGATGGTTGATTCTTTGTCCTTTTTATTGAATGACGTCATTTCCTCCTTGGACATCGATAATTAAATTGTTTCTTCACCCTTTTGTGTATATCCTGGAATTCACGCAAACGGAGTATAGGATAATCATCATAATTGTATACAGGCAAATTTTCACCCCCTAGAATTTCATACAGTAATTTTTTGTCTGCCCCGTAGCTAATGAAACGTGATGTGTCTCCTGTAGACTTGCTTAATGCACAATTTATTGATCCTTCCACCCTGGGAATCCAGTCATCCCAGCTTGCAAAATTTTCAATGAGAATGTGTCGTAACACATCCAACACTTTTTTATTTTGTCTCTCTACCAACCCATTGCATGCTGGGTGACAGGCTAAGACATTTATCTATTTTATATTGTATTGTTTACATATTTCTTGTAAGATTTCAGAATTAAATTCACCTCCATTATCACCTATTAATTCCTTTGGTGTGGTAAAACTACATATAATGTTGTCTATGCTTGCACTTGCCACTGTTTCTGCTATCTTATCTTTAATTGGGACTAAAATCACATATCATGATAAATGATCTGTAGCAATGAAGAGATATTAATTATTATTGTAAGACAAGGGTAACTTAAGTAAATCAACTGCGACAACGTCCCAGTTCGTTAGCTACAGGATATTTCCCTGTAGGTGCAGGTGTTATTGTGTAGCCTCGCACATGGCTCTCGCACATGGCTCTCATTTGTCTGTATGACTGTATATATCTTTTTGTAACGATGGCCAGTAGTATAACATTCAGGCTCGTCTGACCGTCCTATCTTTGCCAGGATGTCCTGCATGTCTACTATCATGTATCGTCCTTAATAATTGAGGTATTATTTCATCAGGTACAACTAATTGTCCGTTATTCTTTTATGATTTGGTTGTCCTGGGTTGATCCTATATAAGGCATTGTCGACTATTGTGAACTGTTCGAGTGGTATATGTAGCTAGAGTAATTGTATGTCCTCGCCACTTTCCAACTTGTATATAACATTAGACCACGTTGGATCAAGTCTCTGTGCTCTCGAAATTTCATCATGGTTTGGGATGTTTTCTGTCAATCTGTCTATCTACTGCCAGACGCCTTAATCCCTTATATGGAGTGCTGACAAGCAAATCGCCTCCATGTCAACCTGTCCCCCGCCATTTCACTGCCCTGCTCTCATTTCACACCCCACTCTCTCACATACCTCTCCACTTCATCCCTCCACCTCATCCTTGGCCTTCCACTCCCTCTCTCCCCCTCCACCTCACTCACATACACTCTCCTCATCAGTCTCTCACTCTCCATCCTCTCCACATGGCCAAACCACCTCAGTGTGTTTCTCCTAACGCTTCCTATCACATCCACATCCACACCACAATGCTCCTTCACATCCTCATTTGTCAGTCTGTCTCTCCATGTGACTCCACAGGCTCCTCTCAAATAACTCATTTTCACTGCTCTCACTCTTGACTTGTGTCCCTCCAACAGCGTCCAAGCTTCACTTCCATACGTTAGAGTTGGTATCACAATACTGTTATATAATAACTTTTTCACTTCCATGCTGTCTTCCCTGTTTCTTATCACTGCCTTCAAGGAACCAGCAACCTTTCTTCCTTGTTGTACCCTTTCAAGCACTTCACCCTCCAAACTTCCATCCTTACTCATCACACTACCCAAATACCTAAACGTACTCACATTTTCCATTTCCTCATCATCCATCCTTACTGTACATTCACTGACTTCACCTCTCTCGAAAAACCATAACTCTACTCTTCCCTACATTCTCCTTTAAATTCTGTTTCTTACACACACTTCCAAACTCATCCACCAAGTCTTGCAGCTCCCCTTCGTCTTCACTTAACAACACAGTATCATCTGCAAACGACAGTATAGGGAGTTTCCAAACACTGCCCTCTCTCATTAGGGCCACTCCAACATCCACTGCCCTACTTTGTATCTCTTTTTATGACCCCATTCACATACGGATTGAACAACCATGGAGACATGACACATCCCAGTTTCAACTTAACTTTCAAATAGAAAAACTCACTCAGTTTACTATTCACACGCACTGCAGCCTTAGCACCCTCATACATACTATGCACAGCATTCAGCAATTTCCCATCTACTCCAAATATTCTTAATACTTTCCACAATCCTTATCTATCCACCCTGTCATATGCTTTCTCCAAATCCATGAAGGCTGCATAACTTCTTTCCCTTCTCTAGAAACTTTCCCACTAAAAATTTAAGAATGAATATCTGATCTACACAACCTCTTCCCTTCCTAAAGCTTCCCTGTTCTTCTCCAACTAATTCCTCCGTTATTTCCCTAACTCTGTCAATAAGTATCCTACCGTATACTTTTCCTATTACACTAAGAAGACGAATGCCCCTATGATTATCACACATTTCTTTTCCCCCTTTCCCTTTGTACAAGGGAATAATTATACCTGACTTCCAATCATCCGGGACTCTACATTCTTCCCAGGCCAATCTGTGCATCTTCCACATCCATTCTACTACTATCTCTCCCCCATGCTTCAGCATTTTACCACACTCTCCATCAATTCCTGGGGCTTTCCCATTTTGACTTTCTTCATTGCTTCCACAACTTCCATCCTGCTAATTTCTTCCTGTCTTCTCCCATTCGTCCTTCTCCCAGCCATTTATACTCGCATTACTTTCACTCTCTATATTCAACAATTCATGAAAGTGTTCTCTCCATCCCCTCACTTTTTCTCCCTTCTTAACTAATAATCTACTATTTTTATCTTTCACTCCCCTACTAACTACATTGCCACCCCGTCTGACTCCCTTCACCTCTTTCCAGAACATTTTCCTACATTCCATCCACTTGAGACTCAAATTCCTTCGAAGTTCCTCATCCACTCTCTTCTTACTCTCTCTTACTAATCTTTTCACCTCTCTCTTCCTTTCTACATATATCTCTTTCTTCCGTCTCTCAACTTCTTTCACGCCCCAATATCTCTTCCATTCATAATATGCTTTTTTCTTTTGTGCCACAAGTTGTCTCACCTCTTCATTCCACCATGCTGTTCCTTGCACCCCCTTCCGTCTTCTTTTCACCTCACACACCATCTCACATGCTGCACATATTTCTTCTGTGAATATTTCGCACACACCTACCCCATCCCCCATCTGCTCCGTTCATCTGCTCCAGTTTATATTTACTTTATCGTTCCTCCACTTCTCTCTTATATTCTGCCTTTTTCTCATCCTCTTGTAACCTTTCCAGTCTCCTTGCATATACTCCCTCCTCCTGTCCTTCCCTTCATCCATTTCTTTGGTGGTGGTCAGAAAGTCCACTCCCCCAACCTCTATATGCTCTTGCATCCATTACAAAATCAATCATTGCCTTCCTTTCATTCAGTTCACCATCCACCCTTATCATCACTCGCCATGTATACCTGTGGATCATTTTGTGCTTGAAGAGGGTATGGCTATCACCAACCCCCTCCCAGCACAAATGTCCACTAAAGCACTGCCATTCTCATCTATCTCAGCAGCCACACCCCACTCACCAATTACTCCATCCACCTTCACATTCCCTACTTTACCATTCATATCACCGATCAAAAACACTCTCTCATTCCTTTCAAACTTTTCCATGCACTTTTCCACATTTGTCCAGAACCCTTCTCTCACTCTGCCTGCACGATGTTTTCCTTTAGACCTAATGTTGCGACATGAATTGCCATCAGGTTCCTAGATAGTGCATCAGCGGCTGAATTTATTATGCCTTGGATGTAGTGAATATGTACGTTATAGTTTTCAACCGCACATTTTCATCTTGCTCTCCTCCCAGAGAAGAGTTTTTCTTAGAACATGCCCACGAGCAGTTTATGGACGGTGAATAGGTGAATTTCGGAACCATATACCAAATCTCGAAAATTTTGTAATGCAAAGACCACTGCAAGTGCCTCTAGGTCTGTAGTGCAATAATTTTTCTCTGCACCTTTTATTTGTCTGCTAGCGAATGCAATTGGTTGATTTTTTCCCACGCTTAACTTCTTGCATCATTACAAGCCCTAATTCTTTAAGAGATGCATCTGTGCAAATTATAAATGGTTTTGTGAAATTAGGATAGGCACAGCAAGGTGCATGTGTAAGTTTCTCTTTAAATTCATTAAATGCTAGTTTCTGTTCCTCTCCCCACTGAAGTACAGAATGTTTTTTCAGTAGGTGGAATAATGGTTCTTGTATGTAAGAGAAATGATATATGAAAGATCTGTAGTAGCCCACCGGACGTAAAAACTGTCTTACGGTACTTCATCCACATTTGTGGGTTCAGATAAATCTCTTATTGCTTTTATATTTTGCCGTCAGATGTAAGGATCCCTTCTGCATCTAGTCTGTGGCCTAAGAATTTATTTCTTTATAGCAAAATTTGCATTTAGACAGCTTAATTTTCATACGAGCATTGCCTAACTTCTGTAGGAGCTGGTCTAATTTCTGTAAATGTTCATCTATTGTGTGTGTTGCAATTATGATGTCCCAGTTCACAAATATACCGTTTCCTAACATTCCAGATAGTACACAATTCATTAATTGTTGGAATGTGCCAAGCGCTGTCCTTAATCCGGCTGGCATTCTTTTTGATTGGTAATGCCCTGTATTTGTGGAGAAAGCAGTTTATTTGCGTGATTCCTGATCGAGAGAAATTTAATAATAGCCCTTAAGGAAATCGATTGTGGAAAATAGATTATTTTCTGCTGCAATATTTTGCAAGATGTCACTTAACAATGGCACAGGAAACCGGTCTGGGATTGTGTGTTGGTTTAATTTACGGTAATCGACTCGCAAGCATTTCTCCATTTCATTTGGGCACGAAAAATAATGGGGCATTCTACGGGGATGTTGATGGCTCAACAATACCCAGTTTTAACATTTCATCAACATATTGATTTGCCAGGGTACGTTGTGAGTGTGCTACTCTATAGGCTGATACATATATTGGTTGTGTCCTGGTGTACGTTAATCTTGTGTTTAATCAGGTTAGTACACCCTAATTGTTCTTCAGGTAATGTGACAGTCTGTTGGTGTTTTTGTAATAAATTCAGTAGGTCACTTCCACATCAAACTTTCCTGAGTGAATCAGATGCTTCTTTATGCACTCTCTTTCCGTCGATTTTATCTTACTTGAAGTTCCAGCTATAGTTATTTCCCATATAGGAGCAGGACAAGACTCTAATGTGCATATACAAGTTCCCTTTTTTATCTGCACTCCTCCATTCATCTGATTAATTAGGAATACATGAGTTTCCCCATCGTTATTCACTTGACATAATGCGTTTTTCACCGAAAGTCCTTTCATTTTACATGATCCTTCCAAGACAAGAACAGTACCATTCTTCAATTTACTCTTTATGGTGACTTTCATATATGAATTAGGCAGATGTGTGGAGAATAATGTTGGAAGTTTACTGTTACCTTGGTCCTTGGGCAAAGCGGATGGGAGGGATGGTGTGAGTGCATGTCTACCCTCGTCAGACTGAGTTGCTCTGTTTAGTTGTTTGATCGTTCTAACGCCCTTCGATTTTTTTTTGTACCAAAGTAAGGTGACAATTCTTATGAAACTTCCTCTGTGAGTCTGTAATCATACTGTATCCCGTTCATGTGTGGGAGTACTACTATTCTCTTTCCTCATAGTTCTCAAATCTAGTAACATGTTCGCTCTTATTCTCAAGTCCTCTACTATGTAGAAATTAGTGGGGATTGGTCTCGTAGTCTCTGTAAAACTGATGTCTAACACTATCATGCCCTTTACAGTTATTTATTTGTCATCTACAGCATGTAAGTCTAGATCAGATTCCTCCACGAAGGTTGCTTTCTTCTTATTTCTAAAAATCCTCTCTAATTCCTCTTGTGTTATTAAATTCACTGGAAATCCTGAATCCAAGAATAATTAAATATTTTGATCTTCACAGGAAGCAGACACTCGTTTCAGAGTGTGCTTCCTATGTGCACTCTGGACTTGGTTTTCTTAATGTATGTTAGTTTTTTTTTTTTTTTGGTCGTGTCATGCCCTTCTTCCGACTTAAAAACAGATACTAACCTTTCAACTGTTTTGCAGTGTGATGTCCGGTGTCCTGTGTTCTTATGCTTCTTGCATTGTGGTTGCATCCCCTTTTCTTTATCTCTATCTTCCCTAAGCTTAATGTAATATTCAGATTTCGTGTGACCAGGATTCACAAGTAACTACATAGGGTAGACCTATCTCCCCTATGTGAGCCAGAAGATGACTTTCCATATGCTGGTTTTGCTTACACTACATGCAAACTTTTTAGGCTGCCTGTGGCCTGGTGTTTGCGATCGCTGCCTTGATGTTAGCTGTTGTTTGGTTTGTCTGTTTTCGAGTTGCGATCGTTTTTGTTCTGTGATTGTGCTAAATGTATCCACGGCTGCCACTGTGTAATATTCATTCTGGTTGTATCGGGTTGTGTTATTTCATTCACCCCTGCTTTGCTGCAGTTCATCTCTAGCTCGTTCATAAAATCTAGCAAACATATTCCTGGGGTATAGGCAACTGGTTTTGCTATTTTTAATACCCTATCAGGTAATTTACACAGTGCAGCTATATAATCATGGATTTCCACAACATGCATTGGTGACATCTTCCCATCAGATGTTACCCAATTTGAGTTCTCAGTAGTGGCTAACAGTGTTCTCTTAATTGTGGACACATCTGCTGTTATTTCACCTAAGACAGGGTTTGTCGTATGTTGTCTCATAAGATCAACAATCTTTTGTAATTGTGGAATTATTCCTGGCAAAAAATTTATACCTTCAGAAAATTTCATAAGGGATTCTGTCTTAAACTTTAGACCACCAACTGGGCATCTTTCTTGGTTAATTCGTGATTTAAAAACAGCTATCTTTTCATTTTCATCTTTTTTATATGCGAGGAAGAAGGAAACAAAGGCTAGGAGCCCGCAAAACAGTTCCTTCCAAGAAAAAAACAAAAACAATACAAAAGAGAGCCAAATTCAAGATCCATTCATTTCGAGATGCCTGGACACACCGTGTTTGAAAGACTGGAGATCATAGGAAGTAGGAAATACAGACAGAGGGATACAATTCCAGAGTTGACCTGTTACATAAATGAAGGACTGGGAGTAACAGTTAACTCTTGCATTAGAGAGCTGGACAGAAAAGGGACGAGAGTTTGTTGCTAGAAGGGTGCTACGCACCCGTCGTGGAGGTGGAGGAATGCAAGCAGACAGTTCAGAGGAGCAATGACTATGGAAGTAGTGATAGAAAAGAGATAAGTGCGGCAAAGAGACAGAGGTTGAAGGGAGCCAATAAGAGGAGCAGAGTTAATGAGACGAAAAGCCTTTGACTCCACCCTATTGAGAAGAGCTGTATGTGGGGAGCCTTCCCGCACATGAGAGTTGTACTCCATACAGCGGCGAATAAAGCCCGTGTATAAAGTCAACAACTGTGCAGCGGTAAAGAATGTACGGAGCCGGCTTAGCACACCTAATCTCTTGGAAGCAGATTTTACCAAAGATGTACTATGATCTTTCCAAGATAAATCCCGAGTGAATGAAACCCCAAGCATGTTCAAGGATGATGCTGGATTGAGCTGGATATTATTAAACTTTAGTGGGTACTCCAGTGGAAGATTCTGTCGGGTTGATAGGTGTAAAAACTGGGTCTTTGATGCATTAAAAACAACAAGATTATTTTTACCCCCGACAGAGATACGAGCCAGGTCAGACATTAGGAGTGCCATAGTCTCATCCCTTGTTTGTTGTAGTAACTGCTGAGATACGTTGCGGGAACCAGATTGAAATGTGAAGGGTGGAATCATCAGCGTACGAGTGGATAGGGTTAGATGTACACATACTGCTTGAATAGGTATGATACAGAGTTTCTCTTCTACCTGTACAGCTAACATCAATCCTTTGGAGAAAACTGACTCTCTAATGCAGCATCAAATTCATTCTTAATAAGACGTTCTAGGAATCTGACATAACTGTGTAACGTTGCTACGTTATTTAAAGCGGTTTTTTCCCCTATCATGAGTTTCCTCCCACAATCTGTTTTGTCATCCCTCTGAGAGTTCTGTTCCTGTTGCTTCTGACACTGCCGCCGTTTCGAACAGTATATTTTATTCAGAAGGGATAAACTAATCTTGTCTCATACCTTGCAGTCATCCGTAGACGCTCATCAGGCATCGTGCTTTCTCATGGTTACAAAAAAATCTACGAATTTGTTACATCATTCAACAAAGGATGTAAACTCCAAGAATGTACATCTTATGACAGATCCCCCTCGGGGGTAATTATCATCTAATTGGCTCCTAAGACAGGAGATTTTAGCACCGTCTATCAAAAGTCCTTTGTTTGTAACTGCAGACTGGACATCACTGATGAAATTATACACAGTAATAGCAGGATTCATTCTCATAAAATCTGGACGCAATGCATCTTCTAAGATCATCATTTGGTGGACGGGGGGGGGGGGTTACCATATTTAAAAAAGGAAAAGGTAACTGAGCAATGTGTTCTGTATCAGGGGCATGATATGAATGAAATTCAGCTGATTGAACTGTTTCTTGGGGATAAATCTTTCTGTTTCTCATTCAGGTATGATGCATCATCCATTTCATTATGTGGTGGGAGGGAGAGGTTGCCATATTTTAAAAAGTAGAAGGTTATTGAGAAATGTGTGCTGTATTGGGGATATGACTTGAATGGAACTCAGCTGACAGAACTATTTCCTGCGGATATGTGTTGCAGTTTTTCAGTCAAGTACAATTGCCATATGAACTTTCAATCCTTGTCAGTTTTATTTAATTTCCGGAAGTTTATGTATTCTCTTCAGGTAAATTAATCATTTTATGCTAGGGAAATGTCATTAAGAAATGAATTAGAAGGGCAAAAATAATTACAAGGAAAATATTAAATAAGTGAATACAAGTGAAGAGATTTTTTTTTTTTTAAACTAAAATACACTATTATGTCTAAGAACAGTTAATACCAAAGGGTCATTATTTTATACATACTCTCTCTCTCTCTCTCTCTCTCTCTCTCTCTCTATCTCTCTATATATATATATATATATATATATATATATATATTGAGAGAGAGAGAGAGAGAGAGAGAGAGAGAGAGAGAGAGAGAGAGAGAGTCCATAAAGGAATAAACATTATAAGCATAAGAGAGAGGGAAAACATTCATAGTTATACTATTACTCATAAGAATACAAATTATTTACTGAATTAAACATATTTCTTGCTTTGCACAAGCATTCCAACAACATATGAGATGTTCTTGTGGTGAATATAGGAATGTAGAACATTCCCTCCCCTTCACACTAATTCCCTCGTGCGAGTTGCTAATCACGAGTCGTATCGAAATTGCGATGCTGCGGTTCGGCCTGTTCAAACAATGGAGGACCCTAATCTGAACAGAGTCTAAAAGTATCATCTCTCGCCCACTCTTTGAACAGAAACTAAACCACCCAGTCCACAGAAATAACTCGGTGCCTGCTTAACCAAAATAAAGATAATAACGTGAAAAAATCAATTGTTTTTTTGTTTACATTATATACTGATTTTGTTCGTAATACACATATCTAGTCATCTGAAATCATTTCAGCACCACTGACTTTTTTTTCGCTTAAAAAAAGAAAAAAAAAATCCTTGTCATTGACATCATCTGCTTAAATCTGCGCAACTTCCATGATCCGTTGCACCGTTCCGGACGGGGCTAGGAAGCTCACAGTTGCATTGGCAGGCGCGCCTGACTTTCCTCTTCAATTTGACAATGAAAAAACAAAATGATTTTCGAAACTTCAAAAATCAGCCCCGTGCGGGGGCGTCCGCAGGATTATTTGTAGGGGGGGGGGGCAAAATAAAAAATTATACATATATGTGCATTTCCTGGAAAATTTATTCTTTCAACTCGGAAATGATGAATTTAATGGTAATATAATTCACTATAAAGTATAGTAGCAAGATGTACTTAATCGCAGTCGAAAAGTATTCACATGCTGATATTCTATAACTCAAAGGAACGAAAATATACGTGACGACCGGGCAAGTTACAAACACACTTTGGAATTCCAAGGGAGGGCAACTTCCCCATGGTTACTTGTGGGTCCTGACAAATTCCGGAGGCATGACCACGGAGGGGTCAAGATATCTTTCATAAATTCTACAATGTCGGCTTTTTATGCTTTTGGACTCTGATGATGGTACGTGTTGTTACCGAAACGTTAGCCACATAAATGAAGATGATGATGATGTTTACTTAAGCCCTGGTATTCTATTTCATTAAATATATATATATATATATATATATATATATATATATATATATATATATATATATATATATAATGAATAAACGACGTGTTCATGTGGATGAATATATTAAAAAATTGAGAGTATGAAAATAATCTGGGGAAGTTCCTTTAAGTACAGTATTTTGATGTGAAAGAGAAAAGAAAAAAAGTAATTATAAAGATTATTGGTCCTGAGATACCAGAAGAAACTTTTTACTGAGTGGTGTTCTAACTCACCATCTGTTTATACAGCATATGGTGTAAGGTGTTGTGTGAATTGGTACTGAAGGATGATGGAAGGTAAAGAGGGAGTGTCGCATGTTACCGGGTCACTGGAGGTTTAACAGTCGGCAGAATCGTGATCGGGATGCCAAGCTTGGTGACAGACAGGCTTGGCAACGGGCAGGCTAGATGACAGACAGACTTGATGACTAATAGGTTCGGTGACAGACAGGCTAGATGACAGGGTTAATGACAGATGGGCTTGCTGATAGACAGCCTCGATGACAGACAGGATCGTTGACAGATGGGCTCGACGACAGACAGGTTTTATGCCAGACTGGTTCGATGAGAGACAGGTTCTATGAGAGCCAAGCTTGGTGACAGATGGCAGACAGTCAGTTTACAAGCATTTGGATTTGACAGTTGCCAGACTTGAAATGTGGCGTGTTCTTGACCTCACTGCCACCAAAATGTGTGATGTAAAGCCCATAGATAAACAGTATCATCAGGATTTCAGGTTATTCGTAAAGACCCCCGTATTGCTAATGCATGCTTTATCAGAAACGAGTTGTGTTACGCTCTTGGAGTTCAGTTGATTTCTATCTCTCATGCAATATTTCAGGGTAAAAGTAAGAGTTTCCTTTGTGTGTATTGCCCAGTGTCATGACTACGCTGTGTACACATAGGACAGTCTTGATCTGGTAGGAAGACAGTCAGCCACTGCCGATTCATGACATTCTTGCAGGGTCTGAGTCATGACGAATAAACAACAAACATCCTTCTTACACTACTGCTTCGATGTAAAATCCACTTGATCGCAATGTTGGCATATGTTAACGAAATGTATTATGGAGGGTGCGAAAAATGCGTAGAGTTTCAGCCACTCTGTGATGTTTGGTGTGTTACCAGGAGGCGAGATGGGGACCCAACTAAATGTGCATCCCATTACCATTCTGCCAGATCTTTGTAAATGGTTATCTGCTGACAGGTATTGGAAGACATCATCAATAACCAGGCGAATTGACCTCAGAAGTTTCGTTGAAATCCATAGGTTCACCTTCCCTTCTTTCTGCTCATTTTATTTTTGTGAAGAGAATTGACCGGCCCAAGAATCAATTGGGGGTCACGCTTCCCAATTATTCCGTTACGGATGAGAGACCATTACTCATCATTTACTTAGATATCAAAGCTATATCTGCCCTCCTTGCACTATTCCAGAAAAATTAGATTTGTTGAAGATGCGTGCTTTGCCTTGTAGTGGAATGACAGGCTCATTGCGATGATGAGAGCTGTCTCATTTTAGACTGTCGTGATGGTATCTCCTTTAAAAAGTACCAGTTGTAATAACCAACTATTCTCATTAACAACTGTCTTCATGAAAAACTGTTTTCTTTAACAACTCTCTCCATTTAAAATAATGTCTGATAAAACATAATCTCTCACTTTAAAAATGTATGGTTATAAAAATACAGACCGCCTGTTTCAAGGATACGATGAAATATGATTATCTGGCTTAAGGTTAGGGAGGCACTCCGATTCCGATGGTAAGGTTACACACACAAAAAGCTGAGTAATAACAAGTTAACTTATAAACTCTTAGACCCGTATTCTCGTTGGTTTAGGAAGTTCCCTAATAACATTTCCTCGGCTATTTATTTTAAATGTAACACCTTTGTATCCAATTCTCTATTAAATAAATCCTTCTAACACCGTCATACTCTGCATAAATGAGATAACGAAAGTATATTATCCAGCCATCTCCAAAAATAAATCGCTAAGGAAAAGGTGCTAGGGAGGCTCCTTACCTGACGAGACTACGGGCCTTAGTTGCGTTCTTACACCCGGGCTCGGTAGCGTTGGGATCTAATGTGTTTGGCTTCCTGTTTGTTAGCAACGTTATGGAATAACTAGTCCATGAAACTGCACCAGCTTTGGAGGTATTATTAAGGATCTAACGGACAAGCGGTTAAATTTAGGGTCAAACAGGTCGTAGATCAAGATTAACGTAATGAAAAAAAAATTTAATCCATCAGACGAAATTGCTTCTTTGTTGACATCATCACTGAGGCCCATCCGACGAACAATTGAGTAAATTTTAAGCGAATGGCGCAGATGTTTAAATCTTAGTGCTCCTTCTTGTTTTCATGAGTCTGATCCTGGGCTTAGACATTATAATTTGTTCTCTCACGCACAGTACTCCTAAATGCTGTGTAGCTTTCACATATTAAGACCCTTCGTCCATACTGAATACATACTTCAGCTCTCTCATTCAGGACTAATGTACAGTATTAGTGAAGACTTGTGGAGATCAGTTTAAATTCGTTTTAATAAAATTTTAATTATCAAACTGTTTCCTGCCCAAGCCTGGGACAAAACTTGCTTCCTATAGAACAATGGATTAATTTTACAATCACTTGACGTAAGGAAAAATTACACTTGCTTATGGACCCCTTGTTTACTGAGAAGATACGGTTTTTGCCCGACTTCGGTCCTCTTCATCTATGAGAAGAGATTTGGATCCTCTTCATATATGGAAGGAGACTTGGATCCTCTTCATATATAAGAATAAACATGGATCCTTTTCATACATGAGAATAGACTTGGATTCTCTTCATAAACGAGAAGAAATTTGAATCCTCAATAGAGTTGAATCCTCTTATATACAAGAAGAGGATCTAAGTCAGGGCAAATCTTTTGGATCTTCTCAATAAACATTCTACTATACATGGGGATAAAACACACACACACACACACACACACACATACACCTGGTGGCGTTGATAGAGCATTCGACTCCCAATCCATGTGACCCGAGTTCGAGCCCCGCTCAGGCCATGCTGCTTGCTTTTGTGAGATGAGCTCTCACCTGTCAAGTGTAGCTCAAGGTGCTCTGTTGTGGAAGAACAGCAAAAGTTTGAAACTCAGCGGGATAAAGATTAGGTGGTCTGTCACTTCGTGCGTATCCATTACTCCAGCCTCGGTGAGGCTTGTTAGTGCGAATGGGCTCATCAGGAACCGCTCGGGTCTTACTGTTGATCTCTTTAGGTTAAGATACTAGATTAAGGACCTGTTTATTTTCAGCCACTGACTGTGACGAATACATAACCTGAAAATAAATATTATTACTACACACACACACACATACACACCTCAGAGTCATCTGAGGTTTGTTTAGACTACAACAACACGGGGATTGTAAGTACATACTCTGTACTTTTAGTATTGCAAAATGGATACATACTTTAGTAAAGCAAATCTGGAAAAGATAAGGGATAAAAGTAAAAAGCAAAATGATGATTTCTACCAAGAACTGGTTGAAGTGGAGACTCACAACAGAGTGGTTGAACGTGTAAACAAACTAGAAATGGCTTTTAAAAATGAAATTGATGAAATAAGGAAGCAGATGCACTTGCAAAAGGAAGAAATAGAAAAACTAGGAAGGGAGGCCAACAAGAAAGACACAACCATCAGTGAACTAACAGTGGAATTGAGTACACTCAGGAAGAAAATGAGTGAAATGGCAAGTACAGTAGTCAGTCACGAGAGTGTTATGGAAGAGCTCAAAAATGACACAGAGACAATTAGGCAAGTAAGCAGTCTTATAAAACAGAGCAGTGATATTGAGGAGAAGATAACACAGGTGAATGAAGCTGTGCAAAGCTACAAAAATGATGTGGAAACCACGTATGCTGAAATGGTAAAAGTAAAGAAAGCCTTAGAAACAAGGGTGGAGGAAAAAAGCATTCAAAAGGTAGTGAAAAGAATAATCCAAAACAATCCAAAGTTAGTCAGAGATTCAGTAGATATAAACAAATCTATAGTAATCACTGGTATAGAAGAGGAAGAAGTAAAAAACAAGATCACAAGAGACAAAAAGGAGATGGCAAATGTAATGAGCTTACTGAAGGAAGTATCAGAGGAAATCTGTAGTAAAGACATAGAGGAACACAAAAGGTTAGGGAAATATGAGAAAAGCAAGACAAGACCTCTAAAGGTGACTTTCCAGAGTGTAAACACTGTGGAAGAGATACTAAAAAATGCAAAGAATCTTATGGAAAAAGAGGAGTTCAAAAATGTATGGATAAAAAAGATGCCTAACACAAGAGGAACTGGAATTACTGAAAGAGAAAAGGGAAGAAGCAAAAACAAAAAATGAGGGAAGATCAGAAGAGGAGAAGAAGAAATTATTTTACAAAGTATTAGGATTGCAGGTACGAAAGTGGTACACAAACAGGATGGATGAAAAAGGAGGAAGGTAGTAGAACCATGTCATGACAAGTATATAAACAAGATGATAAAGTTGATGTACTCAAATGTGGATGGAATGGTATCTAAGTTATTAGAGATGAATGATTATGTCAGAGATAATGAACCACAAATAATATGCCTAACTGAAACAAAATTAACACCAAGGATATCCAATGACATACTAAACTTAGAGGAATACAATAAATGGAGAAGAGACAGAAATTTTAAAAAAGGAGGAGGAATTATAACTAAGAAAAATCTAAAAGTCAATGAAATAAAACTAGTTATACCATCACAAGTAGAACTGATTGCAGTAGAGACCAACACATCTGAAGGTAAAATAATTGTAGCCAATTTATACATGCCACCCAGATCAAACACATGGGAAAGAGATGAATATGAGGACCTGGCAGAGAGTACAATTCAGAGTTAAGATCATTACTACATATAATGGAAGAGAAATCAGAAAGAATTATACTAACTGGGGATTTCAATACAAATATAAATTGGAATACTCAAGATATAATTAGCCAAGAAAGCTGCTGGGACCAAAAGCTCCTGGATCTCGTACAAGAGTTCTTCCTAACGCAACATGTGAGGGAAACCACCAGAAAAAGAGGACTTGATGTACCTTCAGTGCTAGATCTAATATTTACTAGGCAAGAAAATGATATTGACAGTTTAATATATCACCCTCCACTCGGCAAAAGCGATCATGCAGTAGTAAATTATAACTTCAGGATAGCATATGACATAGTAAACAGCAATGACAGTTACAAAAAGAGCCTAAACTATAAAAAGGGAAATTATCAAGACCTAAAGAAGTATTTCTTAGAAGATGATTGGGAAAATGAGCTTAGAGGACAAGATTTAAATGCTGTATATAAAAAATTCTGTGAATTTTATGAAATAGGAGTCCAGAAGTACATCCCACAGCACAAAGAAGCAGATAAGAAAATACAGAAATTGTTCAATACAGAATGTAAAAAATCGAAAGAAAGAAGAGATTTGTAGTGGAATAGATACAGAAGACATAATAGTGAAAGGGCGTATAATAATTACAAACAGGCAAGAAACGATTATACAAGAATAAGGAGGGAAGCCCAAAAACAGTTTGAGGAGGATATAATAAATAAAAGTAGTGATCAACCAAAACTGTTTTACAGCTATATCAGAAGCAAAACCAAAGTAAAAGATATAATACAATCAATTACGGACGAGGGAATCATACACAAGAGAAAGATATTTGTGAAGCACTAAATAAGAATTTCCAATTAGTTTTTACAGAAGAAAAAAATTTTGAGAGGAACTATGTGGAACATGCATGTCCACACATACTACCAGATATACAAATAGCAGAATAAGTAATACAGGAGGAGTTAAGTAGATTAGACAGAGGAAAAGCAAGTGGTCCTGATGAAATTTCATGTTCGGTACTACGAGAATGTGCAAAGGAGTTAAGTAAACCATTATTTTTAATTTTCAAGAGATCCTTGAGTCAAGGTAAACTACCTGATATTTGGAAAAAAGCAAATATTGTCCCCTTATTCAAGAAAGGAAATAGACAAAATCCACTCAACTACCGACCAGTATCACTGACCAGTGTTGTAAGCAAGGTATTAGAAAAGCTTATAAGAAAAGCTCGGGTAAATCATATGATAACAGAAAGACAGTTTGGTTTCATAAAAGGAAAATCATGTGTTACTAATCTGTTGAGCTACTATGACAGAGTAACAAACACAATACAGGAAAGGGAAGGATGGGTGGATAGTATCTATTTAGATTTCAAGAAAGCTTTTGACACAGTACCACACCAAAGACTTTTATGGAAACTGTACCATCAAGGAGGAATTCGAGGCAAACTGTTTTGTTGGATGCAAGACTTTCTCATAAAAAATGAGAACAGTACTAAGAGGAAACTACTCATCATGGAAAGAAGTGACTAGTGGATTACCACAGGGTTCAGTGCTGGCACCAATCATGTTTTTAGTGTATATAAATGATAAAAACAGTAACACTAGAAATGAGAGCTATCTGAATATGTTTGTAGATGATGCAAAAATACAAAGGAGAATTACTAACACAGACTCTTGTAAAGAGCTGCAAGAAGAATTAAATAAACTTCATGAATGGAGTAGTACATCGGAAATGGAATTCAGTGTGGACAAGTGTCATGTAATCAAGTTTGGTAAAAGTGGAAAAAGACCTGATTGGGAGTATAAGTTAGGAAACAAAACCCTATACACATCAGAAAGAGAAAAAGACCTAGGTGTGATCATCAATAACAGACTATCTCCGGCTGACCACATCAGCGAGAAGGTACGGAACATGTATACACTGCCTGCAAATATGAGAATAGCATTCACATACATAAATGAAGACATGCTAAGAAGGATAATAACATCATTCATTAGACCAACCCTGGAATATGCATCTGTAGTCTGGAGTCCTCATCTCAAAAAGCACATAGACAAGATTGAAAAATTTCAAAGGGCCGCTACAAGATGGATACCAAGCTTAAGGGACCTAAGCTACGAAGAAAGACTAAATAAACTGAATCTACCAACACTACAGGAGAGAAGGAAAAGAGGTGACATGATAATGCTATATAAGTGCATATCAGGGAAGGAGAAAATAGACATAAATGATTACTTAACATATGGAGAAGCATCAGCAAGAGGACACTGCAAAAAACTGTATAAGAAGAGAGGTGATAAAGACGTAAGGAAAATCAGTTTCCCAAACAGAGCAATTGATCAATGGAATGCACTACCGAATGAAATAGTGTGTGCAAAAAAAAATTCACAAATTTAAGGATATGTACGATAAATATGGTTTAAGACACGGGACAGTACGAGCTTGACTCATTCCTGTAAAGATAAAATTAGGTAAGAACACACACACACAGAAAGTAAGACCCATTTAATAATAGCCAACATAAGCTCTTCAATGTTTCCAAAAGTAAATGACGTAAGAGTAACGAAGAAAAATGCGCCACTGTCCATATGCAAACATTATTCATTAGGCATAGCAGAAAAATTAAGCGAGATGCACATTTTGTAGACATTAATGAATGCAAAGATCTCAAGCTAAGGAAATAAAAATGTTGTGCTGTCTTGTTCAGCATACTGTAATTGCCCACTGTCTCATCTGTGATTCCACCCAACCCAGATCTGAACTGATAGCTTAGGAGGGCTGGGTTATGTCCTGTTCCAACCCTGGCTAGGAGAACCTGATCATCCCTAAGGACAAGTATTCGCCGATGTCGGGGGGTGGGGGTGGGAGGTGGCATATAATACAATGTTCTGACTAAGCTGTTGTATCGTCTTGCTCGAAAAGTGAGTACGTAGGTGTCTTATCTCTGCTGGTGTCTGCATCTGTGGAGATGATATTGCTGCAGAAGGTCTGACAATGGTTGTGTGGTGATTATTTTAGGTGCTTAGGTGCGTTATTTCTCTGTCACGTAATGACAGGGGTGATGTGAATTGGCACAGGCTGCTACACTGAGCTGTGTGCCTCTCATGTCAGGGTAGTCTCTGACTACGAGGACCTTTGTTTCAGAATATATGTGAGCTATGGGAGTGGCTTAGGTGCAGGGAATGGTGATGCGTTGTATTGTTACATGTCCTCGCCCCGGAGAGGCTTGGGAGCGGGTACTGTTTTCACTCGGTTTATCTGTTTGTTTGTCTGTCTGTCTGTCTGTTAACAACTTTATGCAAGAACTACTGGTGAGAATCTGACTTAAATTACTGGAATGATGGGCTATGACCTTCTGATCACCTGATTAAATTTTGGGCCAAACTGGGCCAAGGCCCAGGCTCTAGGTCCAAAAAATGTTTAAAAAAGTAAAAAAATAAAAATTCTCCTTAACGCCTTTCATCATCATAATCTGGACCTCCTTTCCCATCCTACGGCAGGGTGAGGAGTAGCAATGTCCAGATAGCCCAAATTTGCCCAAATCCAATGGGCCACACTTCCATTCACTCATCATTCAAGCCCCCGGAATCCTGGCTCTATCGATACACCAAAACATTCACCACGATCTGTAGCTTCACTACGTATCAGATAGAGTCAGTCTGGACGCTACCACGTTAAAAAGGGGTGCCAAAACCCTGATCATGCATTTCTCACAACATTCATCCGGCCAGTTCGATGTCTTGTCAGTTCCCTAGCTTCACTGACTTCCAAACCTCTCTTCCTCATTCACTCATCCACCATATCTCTCCACTTGACCTTCCTCGCCTCCTTCCTCCTTCAAATTCGCTCAGATGTACCTTTTTCACCACTCTATTGTTATCCATTCTCTCCACGTGACCATGCAATCTCAGTAAACTCTATTCTATTCTAGTGTCCATCGACTTCCCCACTCGACATCTTCCACGAATCACAATATTTCGTATCCTATCCACGCTCTGCACTCCACGTACATTCCTCAGCAGTCCCATCTCCACTGCTCTTACTCTTGACTTTTCATTTTCATGCTGCACCATAGTCTCACATCCATATGTTAAAGTTGGCACTAACACTCCATGTAAGCATCGTGGAACTGCAACACTCAAGCCTGTTTCTTATCAAGGCTTTCATTGCACCAGCTACTTTTCTTCCTTGTGTCACTCTACTTTCCACCTCTGTTGCATATTTTCCTCTCTTTTCTATCACTGTATCCAGGTATTTGAACTCTTTCACCAACTCCAGTCTCTTTCCATTCGCTATAACATCGCACTGGGAGTCACCTTCTCTCTCAATAACCATCACTTTACTCTTTTCTACATTTACTCTCAAGGCACGACGCTCACAGACATTAGCAAAACTCTGCACAAGCCTACCAAGTTCTTGTCCGGTAATTGTGAGTAGCACTGCATCATCAGCATATAACAAATTTGAGATATTCCATCAATCACCTTTCATTACCAACGCCAACCTCATCTCCATCACTCGTGTTTTTACTTCTCTCATCACCCTATCCATATATATATATATATATATATATATATATATATATATATATATATATATATATATATATATATATATATATATATATATATATATGTATATATATATATATATATATATATATATATATACATTATATATATATATATATATATATATATATATATATATATATATATATATATATATATATATATATATATATATATACATATATATATATAGAGAGAGAGGTGGCCTGCAGTCCTGACGGACCCAGGTTCGAATCCCGGCTGGGGCAGGGAACAGTTTAAGGATTTGAATTTCATTAAATCAGGCTTTACTGATCTACCAGAAGACCCGCCGACATGTCGTAAAAATACCCCCGCTAATACCAATACACCAGTCCTGTATGAGACAGCCCTAGCATGTATTCAATATGGACGGTGGGTGTTAGCGCCGAAGTGGTGACATGTAGAGGTGTATGGTATGTAGGAGGACTGCTGGGCCTTGATAGCAGGCTGTGAAGCCTATGCCCAGAGTCGGACACATAAAATATATATATATATATATATATATATATATATATATATATTTTGAACAACCATGGGGACATCACACAACCTTGTCGCACACCCACATTGATCGTGAACCATTCACTTAGATGCCCATGAAGCCTTACATATGCTTATGATAAAAACTCTTGATGGTGCCCAGCAGCTTACCATCTACACCGTACATGCGCAAAACTTTCCACAATCCTTCTCTGTCCACTTTGTCGTACTCATTTTCCAGATCCATGAATGCCATAGACACCTTATGGTCCTTCTCACAAGCCTTCTCTGCTGTCTCACTGCAAATATTTGATCCACATATCCTCTACCACTCCTAAAGCCATGCTGTTCATCACTCACTAGGACTTCTGATATCTCTCGTACTTTATAATAATTCTTCACTATACCTTCCCTACCACACTCAATAAACTTATGCCACGGCAATTCTTGCACTCACTTCGCTCACCTTTATTTTTGTACAGGGGTGCAATCACAGCCTTTTTCCACTCTGCTCTCACAGTTTCACACATCCATACCTTATTACATATCTCCAACAAGCACTTCCTTCCACTCTCTCCATTACATTTAATCATCTTTGCATGCACCTCATCAATCCCAGAGGCTTTCCCATTTTTCAGCTGCTTCACAGCACTCGTCACCTGTGCTAGTGTCACGTCTCCTGGCACTGCATTCCTTCTCTGCACACCCCCAAAACCAAATTTCACATTCGTCATATCGACATGAAGTCAAAACCTAAAGGTGCATCTTTCAAATCTGCATCATATAACATGCCCTATTACACTGTAGCATTATATAGGCACTAGTATATATTTCATAACACAATGTGCAGGATGCAGTGTCTGCTGGAGACATACACAGCTTCTCACTAGGAATGCCAACCCATGTAATGTATATCCACAATCTTGTTGTCCCAGACCACCAAGAATGCTTAACATATGATGTATCTCAAACAATCGCTTTGTCGTCCAGGCGACCAAGAATTTCATGACGTATTCAAAGACGTGGGGTAATCAGCTCTAGTCGATGAGTCCACGTGAATGGAAATCTACCAGACACATACATCACACACACACATCCTCTCCAAGCTGTATATAATGTCGGAGAGATTCCCTTCCAGTTAGAAGGGGTTGGTGAGAGGGCCCGATAACACGAGGGTCAGCTAGGAGGCTTTGTTGTCACGCTATACGTTACGCTGTAAATCACTATCCGATATAACTGTACAATAAACTCCGTAACTCGAGAGTGCACTAACTCACCTCGCTGATACACAAAAGGGGGAAGGTGAGAGAGAGAGAGAGAGAGAGAGAGAGAGAGAGAGAGAGAGAGAGAGAGAGAGAGAGAGAGACCTACCCATTCACTCTAACCGACGACCCACCATTTAATAAGCAGTGACAAGTTCGAGCCATATTACGTCACATGACTTTATTCTGGCAGTGCTTCGACAATCTACAGCCGACTTCCCTATCTCCCTACAAGTACCTACGACTACTCTAAGCGAGAACATCAGGGGGGTCACCCCACAGTTAGCAGTAGGGGGGGTCAATCTTAGGTGGGTCTGTCCTAAAATCTCATATGGGCATAAAATCGTCAATTTTCACCCGATTTACTCTAAATTTGATGTGATATCTTTGACTAGATATCCTGTTGTGTTTATAAGTCAGCACTAAAATGACTTGTGCCTTGGCACCGCTTCTTGTTCTGTATAGTTTACAAGATGTTGTGGTGGGTACTAAGTAGGATGGGAGCTAATGCCAGGGAGACATACACGTAGAACATCACATATCTAATGTATTGTTTGTAGATGAAGGAGAGTTTCTTTTTCTTACCCAAAGTCTGGCCCTGTAGTTGCCCTGAGTGAGACTGGGGATGCACCGCCTCTTAATATCTTGTACACGGTCCTTGACGGGGAGTCCGGTGTCATTATGTCACCCCCAGGATCTTATTGGTGTGTGTGTGTGTGTGTGTGTGTGTGTGTGTGTGTGTGTGTGTGTCACATGTACATTGTTACGCATAATGTGAAAGGAGTGCCTGTGTTCATATTTACGGCTGCTCTTGAATGTGATCGGGTACGTGGCTGGGAACACCGTCAGCCTGTTGTCCTTGACTCAAGTCTGCATTGTATTCAGGTAATCCTGTTGCAGTGTGTAGGCTGTCTCCAACATGGTGTGTAGTTGTTATGGTGATGTCATATGAATATGAGGCAATGTTTGTGGGTGTTTGGGGTGTGGGAATATCCTGTATGTATAGGTTGATGAGCTTGGGTGAGGGAATGGAGCCCTTGGAACTCCATTAGGGAAATTTCGTGTTTGTGTTGACCTGGAATATAACATGTGCCTGCTTACCAGATAAATTGTTGGCAAGCCAGAGTTTGTTTTTTTTTTTCATATGTGTTACCTGGAATATAACATGTGCCTGCTTACCAGATAAATTGTTGGCAAGCCAGAGTTTGGTGTTTTTTTTCATAGGTGTTCTATATCTTGGTCTGTAGTTTGCATCAGGTGATGGCACTGAAGGCTTCACTAACATCTGTTGTTGTTAAAAATGCTTTGTGAGGTTGTCGTGAAGTTGATGTCAGTTGATTTTTTTTTTTTTAATGAGATTAGTAAGGTGATTGTCTAGTGTGCTGTAGTGCTCTAAATCTGTGTTGTGAAGGAGAAAGTGGGGGTATCATGGGATGTGGCTGTTGAGAATGAGGTATTCAGTTATTCTGGATGGTGTAATAAGTAATGTTATGGGTCTAAGAGGAAGGGTGTGTTTTGTCTTTGTTTGAGGTAAGTTTAGTGATAAGTGTTCCATGTATCCAAATATTAGGAATGATGGTAGTGACCATCAACTCAGCATTGCAAAAATAAGGTTTAAACTTAAAAATCAGAAGAAGGAAAAATCTGGTGTTGGTAGATACGATATTGTTAAGCTTAGAAGGGAAGGAGAAGAAAAGGAGGAATTCAGATTAGAATGCAGAAATAGGTTTTTGGTGTTGGAAACGTTGGAAGAGGGGGAGAGAAGTGTAGATGAGATGTGGGAGGATGTGAACAAAGTTTTGCATGAGACTGCTGAATGTACGATTGGAAGGAGACATAGATTCAGGAGAAAGAAATGGATATCAGAGGAAACGTGGGATATGATAAAAAAGAGAGGTGAGGCTAAATTGAGGAGTGAGATGCAATGCGTTGACGAACGAGAGATTGAATTAGCAAGAGCTGCGTACTGGAGTTTGAATTCAGAAGTAAGAAGGTTAGCTAGGAGAGATAAAAGAAGATGTGTGGATGAAAAGGTTGCAGAGACTGGAAATCTTAATAAACAAAAATGATGGACAGAGTCAAAGAATAGCATATGAATCGATTAGAGAACTGAGTGGTAATGCAGGTAAACGCAAGGAAATACCAGTTAGAGACAGGGAAGGAAATTTATTGACAAAAGATGGAGATATTAAAAATAGATGGAAAGAGCATTTTGAGACAGTTCTTAATAGACCAATACCACCAGAAGAGGATATACCGTCTGCTCAGGAAGATTTAAATATAGAAACAGGAGAGTTGAGGCTTGCAGAAGTGGAGAAAGCAGTAAAACAGTTAAAGAATAATAAGGCACCAGGGGAGGATGGTTTATTTCCGGAAATGTTTAAAGTGGAGGGGGATAGATTAATAATGATCTTGACCAAGCTATTCAATAAGATATGGGTGACGGGGTTACTACCATCAGTTTGGAAGAATGGTGTAATTGTTAAAGTTCCGAAGAAGGGAGACCTGAGTGAATGTGGTAATTGGAGGGGAATCTCTTTGTCACCGATAGCTTTGAAAGTTTTCAGTAGAGTGTTGTTAAATAGGTTGGAGCCGGTGGTTGAGGGTATTCTGAGGGATGAACAGGCTGGTTTTAGAAAGGGACGTGGTTGCAATGATCAGATCTTTATAGTTAGGCATTTGATGCAGCAAGTTAATGAAATGAGAGTACCGTTAAGTCTTTGTTTTGTTGATTTTGAAAAGGCTTTTGATAGTGTTTCGAGAGAGACTATGGGGAAGATCATGAGACATTATGGAATACCAGAGGAGTTTGTGAGGGTCATTATGAACATGCATGAGGACACATTTTGTAAAGTGATGGTTGATGGTTGTCTGAGTGATTCGTTTGAAGTCAAGTCCGGAGTAATTCAAGGTGGTGTTCTATCGCCTTTACTATTTATATTGGTCATTGATTACATTATGAAACGCGTTGGAACAGAAACCGGTGCAGGTATACTTTGGGGAGAGAACAGGAAACTTTTGGATTTAGATTATGCAGATGATATAGTTTTGATTTGTGATGGGCCAGAAGAGATGCAGAGAGTGTTGGACTGTTTGGTGAGTGAAGGTCGCAAGGTGGGTTTGGTTATTAATTGTGGAAAAACTGAAATAATCAATATGAATATGGAAAATGCGCAGGAATGTGTAATTGGAGGTATGGTTGTAAAGCAAGTTGATAGGTTTAAATATTTAGGTACTTATTTAGCCAAGGATGGTTCTTTGAACTTTGAATTCGAGGAAAGGTTAAAGAAAGCTAATCAGGCAATGGGAATGCTTAAAAATATTTGGAATAATAACAATTTTTCTGTGCATACAAAAATCAAACTTTATAAGGTAATGGTTAGGAGTATCTTAATTTATGGACACGAGTCTTGGTGCAGCACAGTGACTATGGAAAATAAATTCTTGGTGTTTGAAAACAAAGCACTTAGAAGAATATTAGGAGTTAAGTGGTGGGAAAGAATACCAAATAGTAGAATTAGAGAAATAACGGGAGTGCAGCCGGTCGATGAATATGTTAGGTTCTCACGATGGAAGTGGCTAGGACATGTGTATAGGAGACAGGGAATAGTACGAGGTACACCAGGGTGGGTGGCACTTGGTAGGAGAAGTAGAGGAAGGCCAAAAGAGACGTGGGTGAGGACAATGAGACGGGAAGCTGGAGATGAGTGTTGGGGAGATCTTGAGGAGTTAGCACAAGATAGGATGTGGTGGTGTGAGTTCATCGAGGCCCTATGCATCCCCGTGGGTGCCACAGGAAATGATTGATTGATTGATTGACTGTGTTAATACGAATAGTTGCTGATGTCAGCATGGGCCTGGATGCCGTGTGTTTCTATAGATTTCAGCTGCAAGCCGCTGATACCTTTAGAGTTTTTCTTTTCTAGATAATATGTACAATTGGGTTCATGTATTGCGTGATACTGTGATACTGTGATAGGAAGCATTAGGAGGAACACACTGAGGCGGTTTGGCCATGTGGAGAGGATGGAGGGTGAGAGACTGACAAGGAGTGTGAATGTGAGTGAGGTGGAGGGGGGGAGAGGGAGGGGGAGGCCGAGAATGAGATGGAGCATAGAGGTAGGAATAGGGTAGAATCAGCGGGAGAAGGCTCCGGTGAAGCCAGAGAACTGTCAAACGGCCATATTGGCCAAGTCAAGAGGTCACGGCAACACCTATCTCACTTGAAGAAGATTGCTGTGCACTCCTACCTCTATGGCTGTGCCCATAGAGGTAAGAGTCCTAATCCTACCTCCGTGGGTGTGGCCATGAGATTATTAAGCCTTTAATACCTCCAGCTGTGTGTCCACCTGGTATTCCTCAGGGAGAACGCCAGAAACAAAGTAGACTTCATTCTACCTCTGGTTTTAGTTGTAGTTCAGCTGTGGGTGTGAGACGTTCTGTCCTAAGTTGTAACTCACCATCAAATAACCTAAGTCTCCAAAAATGCCCACCACCTGTGCCGCATTTGGGTGTAATGAAAGAGGAGATAAGAAATCTGACCCATCCATTACATTTCACCGGTGAGTATCTTTAGAGTGAATTATAATTTGTAAGTGTACATTATGTATATGACTGGAGTTTGTAAAGGCAAGCTGAATATTATATAGAATAACAGATATAAACTTTTTTCATAATGTGCTGATGTATATTATTTTAAATCATCTATCTGTCTTCCATCCTTCATTTTACCATATATTCTTAAATGCTTCCTTTTTTTTTCATTCATTAACTACTTTCTTTTCTCCTTCCATTCATAACCTACTTTCTTCCTCATTTTTTCTGTTTGCAACTAAGAAAACACTCGCGCCTGGTCAGCGGAACCAAGTCAGACAGCTGTCAAAGGGGTCGCCGCCATTTTGGTCGAGTCAGGTCTGTCGGCCTCACTCTGACCTACCCTTGGTTAATCCCATATGCCGCCTTTACCCTACTCCTACCTCTATGAGATGGAGGGATGGGGTGGAGAGGTATATGAGAGAGGGGGGTGTGAGTTGAGAGCAGAGCAGTGAAATGGCGGGGGACAGAGCGACGTGGAGGCGATTTGCTTGTGGCCACCCCTCACGGGATTGAGGCGTCTGGCAATAGATAGATAGGTAGATAGTTCATGATTCTCTGGACACATCTGGAGGTATCTAGCATTCTTTTACTACACGATGTAGTATTCATCTATGAATGAAGGTGACGATTTGTGTCGTCCCGCCGATTAATTACAGAGGCTCAGTTTCATTGGTTACCAATTTGAGAATAATAAATTACGTTGTAAGCATGTCTGGAATGTATTGCGTGATACTGTCAATATAATGGTTGTGATATCACATGGTTCAGTCATACTGGGTAGATGTATCAGCATTATTTCTATATATCTACAGTTGATTAAACTCTAATAATATGAGGAACAGGAGCCAGTGCAACCCATGTTACATCTAGCTGGGTTAGCTTCAAAGGAGCGATACATAATTCATATTGACAAATATGAATTATGTATCGTAGTGTTTCTTCATACCTAGTTGATGTTTAACATATGATATTGTGATCTGACGGTGCCTCAGGTCTTCGTTGATGTGTCCTAATACCGTTTGACCTAAGAAGCAATGCATCATTTCATACAAAAACACTGCGTAACGGAACCCTGTGTGTGTGTGTGTGTGTGTGTGTGTGTGTGTGTGTGTGTTGGAACTTCACGGAAGGAAGGGTCTGTTCTTTTCACACTACCGTTATTATAATTTGATTCAGAATTGTAACAATTAATACTTGTTTTCCATGGGCAGTGGTCTAATATATGTAAAAAAAAAAAAAAAAAAAAAAAAGAGCATACAGTATAAGCCATGGGACTTACTGGAGATAACGTTAGCGTCGTTTGCTTGAACAATTTGTCTCCCTGTAATTACACAACAGTATGGTATTTTATTTCAGGATAATAGTAATTCTATGCATAAGAGTATGAATCGCATTCAAGTTATGCTTATAACTTGGGCATTAAATACTGATCGGTAACTCTAAAGTCGTCTTTAATCTAATAATGTAACAGTAAGAAAAAAGGTATTGAGATGCCTATCCCTCCCAGGTTAGGGTCATAGAGCCCACGTTATAAGTCATGCAAGTTACACTAACAATGAATAATTACTAAATGAAAACCAGTAGGCCTACCCGCTGTTGCTAATCAAACTCTTACTTATTTATGATGCCACAAGGACGCAGGAACCCGTCGGGTTTGAATTACTCCCCCATAAACGACTTTATATATATATATATATATATATATATATATATATATATATATATATATGGGCAGTGGTCTAATATATATATATATATATATATATATATATATATATATATATATATATATGGGCAGTGGTCTAATATATATATATATATATATATATATATATATATATATATATATATATATATATATATATGGGCAGTGGTCTATATATATATATATATATATATATATATATATATATATATATATATATATATATATATATATATATATATATATATATATATATATATATATATATATATATATATATCTTTCATGGGAGATTAATTCAAACCTGACTGGTTCCTGCGTCCACTCACTCGATGTAGTGCTGCTGTCGGGTGTCGCCCCTTTCCTCTCCTCCATCCTTCTTTCCTTCGACCCTCTTCTGTCTTCCTTTCCTTCATTCTTTCCTTGTCCTTCTGCCTACGGGTAACTTTACACTCCCTCTTCTGTCTTTCTTTCCTTAATTCTTTCCTCTTCCTTCTGACTGTGGGTGACTCTACACTAAGTGACAAGCCAAATGGTTTCCAGTACACCGCAAATCCAATTTCTTCGCTGGGTGATAACCGTCTCACCAAATTTTGGCACCTGGTGGTCTAGTGGGTACTTATTGCACTCCAATCGGATTGAGCCGGTGAAGGTTTATATCCAAGGGATGGTTGGTGTTGACTGCTCATGTAATGCCACTCAGGAATGAGTGAGGCTGGTCACTCTCATCTTAAACGTCGGGACCAAATGCCTAGCCCCGGGCTCCTACGCTCCTCATGGAGCAATGAAGGATTGGATGATGGATGGATGAATGGATGCGGTGTAAGAAAACTCTGGCATATTTCGGGTGTCTCCGAGCTGGAAACTGTTGTAACCAATGCTCTCTCTCTCTGGAGTACACTAGAACTGTGGAGTAATGTAGAACACTCGAGAATATAGGAAGCTTTTATAAGGATGGGGAAGAGACTAGAGCAAGGTCAGTCGGTTTTCACCTCAGTTTGAATGTGGCGCATTGTCAGTGCAGTGTCAGTGAAGTTCGTACGTCATCGGTACTTGCGAAAATAGTGAAGTGTTGTTGGCAAACAGTGAAGCGTAACGGAAGTTAGTAAAGTTTGTATAGATCCAGTGCTTGTGAAAACAGTGAAGAGAAGTTGGAAAGCAATAAGTGTAATTATTTGGAAAATAAGGACAATGAACTTAAGAAGCCAGTGTTTATTTATAGCACCTCAGCTGGTCTTGTTGCACACAGAAAAGCTGACCTTAGGAAGAACAACTCACTGAGCAACGTCCTTCCTATACTGATCTACTTCTGTTGGAGCCCGTGGCAGTGTGGGATGGGGACAGAACAGTGGTCTCAGGAGTGGGGTTTTTAGAAAGTGCTGCAATGAGGCTAAGCTTCGACATGGAGCATGGAGGTGTGGAGACAAGGAGCCGAGCTGGGTAGGAGGAGGAGGAGGTGCCCCTGACTGCAATTATCAAGGTAATACAGGCTTCAAAAAAAGAACTCGAAGAACAATTACAGACAAAGAATGAAGGATAGAATGAACTCAAAGAACAATTACAGGCACAGAATGAAGGACTGAGAGACATCAAAAAACAATTATAGTCACAGAATGAAGAACAGAAAGAACGATATGAACATCTGCAGGAGGCATTACAGGAGCAACAAAGGGAATTACAACTGAGGATGCAAGGACAGCAAGGTACTTTCATGGGGGAATTGAAGAAAGAGCAGCAACAGTTGAAAGAGGACGTGTACACTGAGCTACAGCAGCGGAAGTGTGAGGGGAAGCAATAACGTGTTGGAGTTCAGACAGCATCTAGATGACCAGGTGAAGCATGTAGATGACCAGTTGAAGACAATTAGTGAGGGAATTATGACGGAGTGCAAACAGCTTGTAGACGACCAGCTGAAGACAATTATTGAGGGATCTGCGATGGAGTGCAGACGGCATGTAGATAGCAAGATGAAGCATCCATGTGAAGATTGTTAGTGAGATAATTGAGGCTGCAGAGAAATATTGCACTGCTGAGCCTCAGGCTAGTGTACACGGAGCATATGAAAAGAACAGACAGTGTATGGTGAATCTTGATGGATCCCAAGCATCTAAAGGTAGCATTACAGGGTTGAACAATCAGAATGCAGAAGTTTTAAGTCCTGGACTTAAATATGATGCCCCAGTTTTTAGGCCCCAAAACCAGTGAAGTGCATGGATATAATGGGGGTCCAAATAAAAAGAACTCGGGAATTTGATGGCAAAGTATCTCGTTAAGCTTACAGTGTGTAGTTTGAGTTACTTGCTGATCAGAATGGTTGGGATGATAGGCAGAGGGCAGTGCAGCTTGCTACAAGCTTGAAGGGTGCTGCAGTGGAGATTCTTGGCCAAATGTCAGTGGAGGTTAGGAACAGTCATCAGTCTCTAGTAGAAGTGCTGGAGCACAGATATGGGACCATGTACCAGGCTGAGGTTAGGGTCGATGGAATCCCTACAGCAGCTTGCTCATGACCTGGAGCGTATGGCATACATGGCGTACCATGGAGCAGCACCTAACCATTTGGCTATTCTTCAGAGGGACCAGTTCATCGATGCTCTTGATAGCGCAGAGTTGAAAGTGCAGGTGAAGCAGGCACAACCCAGAGGCATGCAAGAAGCGCTAACCAGGGCTCTAGAATTTGAGTCCTGCGTCAGTTCCAGTACGTCCACTTTTCAGGCAAGTCGTAGTGCAGGATTCAAGGCAAGAAAGGGACAGGCTCTTGAAACGGAAAAATTTGAAAGAAGTTGCCTGTACTGTGAAAAGCCAGGACACAGAAAAGGGGAGTGCTAAAAGTGGAAAAGGGAACAGGAGAAGACTGGAGGAGGTTGCTGGTTCTGCGCGAAGCTGGGACACAAGAAGGATGATTGTTACAAATGGAAGAATGAGCAAGAAGGGAACAGTGGAAGGAAATTCCCGACTGCACCAAACGGGTGTTGGACATGTTGTGGGGTGGGACACTTCAGCTAGTGTGTCCAAATGAGAAGGATGAGGGTAAATTAGTGAAGGCTGGTGACGAGAGGCAACAACCAGCCAGGTTTTCCCAAGAAGCTCTACCACTGAGGAAATGCAGGAGAACTTTGATGAATAGTGTGTGAGGAGATGGAAGAACAAGAGGCAAGCAGTGTAGTAGCAATGGGAATCATATCAAGAAATGCTGCTATACTGTACTGATGACCAGCATTAGATGAAGAAGACATGAAGAGGATGCAGATTTACAACCAGTTCTAAAGTGGCTGCAGCGGAGTACACTGTGACCATCTTGGGAAGAAGTTTCCAGGTAATGCCATGCAACCAAGAGCTTCTGGAGTCAGTGGGACCTTATTTGTTTTAACAAAGGACTACTGGAGCGTCAGTGGGAGATACCCGATGGCCTCAGCAAGTAATGGCAACTGGTGGTTCCAAAGAAAATGAGAGCTAGGATCTTGGATGAGTCTCATAACCAGAACACTTGTGGGCACCAGGGAGTGAAGAAAACTCTAAGCTGGCTGCGACAGAGTTTCAACTGGATTGGAATGCGACAGGATGTTGAAGAGTGGTGTTGGCCCTGTGAGGTATGTGGTGCCAAGAAGGGACCCAAGAAACGTGGTTGCACTCTTCTCCAGCTGTAACAAGTGGGTGCACCCACTTGTTACAGCTGGAAAGAGTCACGGTGGACATTGCTGGACCTCTGCCACTCACTGAAAGAGGAAACTGGTATATATGTGTTGCCATGGACTACTTCACAAAGTGGCCAGAAGCCTATGCCATCCATGATCAAGAGGCTGCGACTGTTGCTCGGGTGTTGGTTGACCAGTTTTTCTGTCGTTTTGGGATGCCATAAGAGCTACATTCAGACCAGGGTAGAAACTTCAAGTCTGCTGTGTTCTGTGAGTGCTACAGGTTATTGGGGATCAAGAAGACCAGCACGACCCCACTAAGGCCACAGTCAGATGGGATGGTGGAGAAGTTCAACTGGACCCTGGGACAAGAACTGGCTAAGTACTGCATACAGGAGCAAACGGAATGGGACCAGAAATAATCTGCGTTGCTGATGGGATATCGGTCTGAATCTTATGAGTCTACCAGCTACATTCCTGCAAAACTAATGTTGGGCCACGAGTTAAGCTTACCCATTGACTTGTTATTGGGAAGTCCACCTGGTGAAGAGATGCCTACAGACACCTCCAGCTATGTGAAGCATCTTCAGGAGAGGCGGCTGAGGTACATCATCAAGTGCGAGAAGCCCTTAAGTTTTCAGGAGAGGTGATGAAGTGCAAGTATGATGCCAGGGCAAGTGAGGTAAGCTTCAAGTATGGTGACCAAGTTTGGTTACACAAAACGCAGCGAAAGAAGGGACAGTCACTGAAGCTGCAGAGCCCATGGGATGGGCCTTACACTTTGTTGGACCACCTATCAGATGTAATATATAGGATTCGGGGAGGCAGGAAGTCTCGCCTGAAGGTGGTACCTGTGAACCGTCTGTGGCAGTACCACGGGCCAGGACAGTACAGCTGGGACGTCTCTGAGGAATCGTGCTCTGCTGCAGCCGAGGATGTTGAGGAGGACCAAGGAGCTGAAGTCCAAGAGGATGGTGACAGTTTCCCGCGAGAAGAAGTGAATCAGGAAGAGGGCCAAGACCTTCCAGAAGAAGCGGATTGTGTGGAGGAGCAAGGATGTCCTCAGAAGCATCATAGAAGAAGACATGATAAGCTGAAGGATTATTTTGTTTATGGTTAGATGTTTAGTTTGGATTAAGGACTATGTTTGTATACATTGTGTAGTCTTGTCAGGACGACAAAAGGATTAAGGAGGGGATAGTGCTGAGAAACTGGATTGCCAGCTAGATTGTTCTGGAGAATTCCCGATGTTTACTATAGTTCTGGTACGCATCAGAGTTGCCAGTTTGCCTGCTGTTTGTGAGCATAGTTGTTTTGTAAGTTATGCATTAATTTTTGTGCTCTTTTTCTATATAATGTTTTTTTTTATGTGATTGTTAAATTGTGTGATTTAATTTAAGTTTGTATGCTAAATAATTTAGAGTGTTATGCGTTGTAAGAAAACTCTGGTATGCATCGGATGTCTGAGTTGGTAACTGTTGTAACCGATGCTCTCTCTCTGGAATACATTAGAACTGTGGTGAAATGTAGAGCACTCTAGAATACAGAAAGCTTATGTATGGATGGGGAGGAGACTAAAGCAAGTTCAGTCAGTTTTCAGTTTAGTTTGAGTGTAGTGCAGTGTCAGTGAAGTTTGTATAGCATCATTACTTCTGAAAATAATGAAGTGTTGTTGGCAAAAAGTGAAGTGTAAATGTAAACAGTAAAGTTTGTATAGCTCCAGTGTTTGTGAAAAGAGTAAAGTGAAGTTGGAAAGCATTAAGTGTAATTATCTGGAAAATAAAGACAGTTAACTTAAGCCAGTCTTTATTCACCACGCCTAAGCTGATCTGGTGTAGGCCTACTGTACACCCAAATGCTGACCATAGGAAGAACAACTCACTGGGCAATGTCCTTCCTTTACTGTACTACCGCTGTTGGAGCATGTGGCAGTGTGGGGTTGGGACGTAACTATATATATATATATATAATTATATACTGTATCTATATAAACAAATAAAAAAAAATACAATGCGATATTCATCATTGTGCCTTAGCTCATGTATCTTAGATATGTGCTTTTATGTTTTCATCTATGATGTTTAAGTCTTTGACTTCAATAAAAAAAAAGTTTGATATTCTCCTCCATTCACTTCCGTTCGAAGAAGGGTTTGAGTTTTCCTAACACAATGACTGCAGGATAACAGTCAAGCACTTAGCGTTGGGATGCTTTTAACTACAGTATTTAGGATATAGGCACCGAGGCCATGTTGTGATGTTAGTCCAAGTAATGATGAGAACCATCCCACCCATAGGTTATTGCGCCAGTTACTGTGATCATATTCTTGACCCCCAGATAATGGGGTCTTAATGTTACCACAATACATTGGCTGCCCCCTTGCCTACCGCACTATCTCTGTATGTTAGGGAATATGACACTTCTTTGGAAATGGTTGTGCTTTATATTGTATAGTTTTGGATATGGCGAAGAAAAAGAAAGGATCATACAAAATGCTACGGAAATTCCCAGGAACTGGATTGCATTTAATTTTTTATTATTAAATATCAAGAACTACCAGTCTACCATTACTGAGTGCAGAAATGCATCATACAATTACTATGCATAATACAAGAATGCAAACTTGCATAAAGTAAAACACATATATCTCAAAGTTCCAACAGTGTTTTTGATTGTTGTTCCATCACCTGGAAATACAGGTTGTTACCCTCGTTGTTAATGTTCACAGTCTCTGCCGCTTAGTTTATTATAAACTGTTTAATTACATGATAGAGTTAAAACGGTATAAAGCAAAACTAATATGTAATGTGTTCAAATCAATGAGCAATAACTGTACTGATGTCTATATATTAATTTTATTGGATATGTAAATAATATTGCTTAGACTATACTAAATGTATCCCATCTGTTACAAAAACTTACATATGCAAACCCAGACTACAATATCCACATCAGTATTTTGTCCAACCACCATTTTTCCGTATAATGGCCTGGAGTCGATTCGGTACAAAGAGTCAATTCAAAGTTAATTTTTTATAAGCCAGAGTGACATACAGGCATATATTGTACATACACAGAAGAAACTATACTGGCCAGGCTCGTTGAGCCGATGGCTCTTTTGCAAACCTAATAAGCTTTTAAAAATAGCTTGGTTCATCTGTCTCTGACAATACAAAATTATTAATTTATAAAACAAACTTATATACAACGTATTTCTTAATTAATGTTTAAGAACCCACTCATAATTTTATGTTTAATATCCTGTTTAAAGAAGTTAAGATTGTCATTAGTTTTAAGGCAATAAGGTAGGCCGTTCCACATAACTGGTCCTGCACAGAATATATATGACGTTTGCTTGTAAATGTTGTAATTGCTGGGATAATGAGATTTATTTCACAGCCCCTTGTATCATTATTGTGACTGACGTATTGGAACATATTGCTACAGCAGTTAAATCCATTTTGAGCCTTAAATGTAAAATGTATGCTAAAATAATTATATATATGATCAGCGTTTAAAATATTCAGCTTATTAAATGCATTACTAGTTGAATCATATTTTTAAAAATAAGAAATAGTTCTTACTGTCTGTTTCTGCATTACAACCAAGAGATTTTTACAAGCTTGACTCACACCACCCCATACAAAAATACCATATAAAAGATCTGGATATACTAAGGACCGTACACACTTCGAAGTGCAGAGGAGGTAAGCATTTCACGTGTTTTATACAATATACCAAATGTTTTGGCAATCTGACTGTTTACCTCAGTATATGTTCCTTCCATTTTAATTTATAGTCAATGGTGACACCCAAGAATTGAGTCGTTAATTGGTTGCTTATATTATGACTCCAATTATTAACTGTCGTAAGGTTTCAACTTCAGTCGTTCTATAAAAGTGCATATAGTGAATCTTGGATATGTTCAGTACTAATTTGTTTGTCCAGTTATTTAATTTTTCATTTTCATTATTTAATATACTAAACAAGCAGTGTACATTTTCATGAGACATTAATTTATTCGTATCATCAGCATACATGTTTTAATTTGTCACTAGCATTGACAAGATCGTTAATATAAACTAAAACTAACAAAGGGCCCAAGATTGACCCTTGAGGAACTCCTATTGAGATATTTAAGCAACCTGAACATTCTTGATTATTAACGACATATTGTTTCCTGTTACTTAAGTAGGAAGAAAACAATTTAAGGGAAATACCTATTACACCATTATAATTCAATTAATCAAATAGTATATCGTGATCTAACGAATCTTAAGCTTTGGCAAAATCTATAAAAACCCCAACAACATGTTCTTTTCTTTCTACTAATTCATTGATTATATTCATAAAGATTAATAAACTCATTTCTGTTGAATTTTTCTGAAGAAAACTATGCTCCTGAGGATTAATACAATTGATACCAAGAAGGAAAGGGACAAGTTTCAAACATATAGCTCTCTCAGATAGCTTACTTACAACAGGCAGAACTGATATAGGTCTATAATTGTTAAAGTCTTCCTTTTTACCAGCTTTGTAAACTGGAGTAACACGAGCAATTTTCAAAGCGTCAGGGAAAACACCAGTTTTAAAAGATAAATTAATAATATGGACTACTGTATAATAGGGCTAATTATATGAGAGCAAGATTTAACTTTAGAAAAAGGAATTTCATCATAACCCGAGGCAGTATATTTCATACTACTAATAATATCTAGCATTTCTTGTAGGGAGAGATTATGCACCAATTGGTTATGCACCAATTGCAGCTTCCAACGGATCACTTCCCATTCAGCTTGAGCATGGTGCATTAGTTGTCGGGAGGTTCGCACCTGGACTGGTTCCCAGGTGTTTACAGTGCTTGCCCACACCTGTTCAATTGGAATGATGTCGCACCCTTTGCTGGACAGGTTCAAAAGATGTACACTCCTTTCCTCGTCAAACCGCCGCCTTACTGCATGCTGTGTGCACTGGACTCCTGTCTTGGATAATGGTGATTGGTCCATTGTCGAGGAACCATATGCACGAGTAGATGGCAGCATAACGTCCTCCAATATTTTCACGTATTTGTCAGCACTGAACCGTCCTTCAATTTCTGTTAGCTTCCCCACTCCATGTCTACTATTCCACCCCCAGATATTGCATGTTATATGGCTGATTCTTGCTAAATTAGAAATGTTTGCAGCTTCGTACCGTGTGTTATTTCTTTGCCAACAGTGTAACTTTCCATGACTTGTAGATGAATATGTTTTCTCATCCGAAAAAATAGCCTTTCCCCCTAAATCAAAACCTTCATGTTGATACCGTTGTGCAGACTGGAGCCTCCCCTCTCTATTCCGTTCGTTTATTGCCTCCTTGATGGTGGGGTTTCGATGATAGACCCATCTTCATGAAGTCTTCTCCTAACTGTTAGTGAAGACACTTTCAGACTAAGCTCATTTCTAATTTGCGCTGAGTTCTTGAAAGGGGAAGCTTCAGCGAGTTAGCGGATCCTCCGGTCAACACTAGCGGTGGTTTTTCTTAGTCCTCCCGTCCGGCGACGATCTCTAAGGTTACCCTGTTCACCCCAACTCTGCAGCCAATTTTAGTGCGTGATATTCCAAGTTCCCTTGATATTTCGCTTGGAGACAGGCCACTCTCGTTCATACCAACTATGGGACCCCGCATGGTAACTTTATCAGCGTGATATTCCATATCTACAGCGTATGAGATGTGAGGGCTCTTTGAGCCTAACGTTGGAGTGATAAGCATCTCTATACCTCGCTTCATTCTGTGTGTTACATTATTAGATTAAAGACTACTGTTCAGGTCACCGATCATTATTTTAACGCACAATTTCATAACTTGAATGCGATTGATACATTTATGCACCGAATTACTATTATTCTGAAATACAGAACCAGACTGTTTGCTGTTACAGGGAGAAATTGTTCATTACTTATACTGTATGCTATATGTATTCTTTATTATTATAACAGATCACTGCCAATGGAAAATAAGTAGTAATTTTTACAAATATGAATCAAATTATAGTAACGGTAGTGTGAAAAGAACCGACGCTTCCTTCCGTGAAGCTCCCCCCCCCCACACACACAGAGGGTTCCGTTACACAGTGACTATGAAATGATGCAATGCTTCTTAGGTCAAACTGCATTAGGACACATCAACGAGGAACTGAGGCACCGTAAGACCAAAATATCATATGTTAAACATCAACTAGCGACGATGAAACAATACTGTACTTTAATTTTGTCAATATGAATTCTGTTCCGATCCTTTGAAGTGAATCCAGCTACATGTAACATTGGCTGCAAAGCCTCCTGTTCCTCATGTTAATACAGATTAACCAATTTTAGATATATGGAAATAATGCTGATACATCTACCCAGTATGAGTGAACGATGTGATATCGCTACCATTATACTGACAATATCACGCAGTACATTTTAGAGATGCTTAATATGTAATTTATTATTCTCACACTGGTAATCAGTGGAATTAAGCCTCTGTAACCAATCGGCGGGCACGACAAAAATTGCCGCTTTCATTCTTAGGTTAATATTACGTCGTGTTAGTAAGAGAATGCCAGATACCTCCAGATATGTCCTGGGAATCATGAAGTCAACTCTACCTGTTCTGAAGTGAAGATTGGTTGCATTGTGGTCCATCTAAATTTTGCAATGTGTACAACGACTGCTTAAGGAAATGAAAATTTTTATACTGACTCATGGCATACTTTATTATACAAGTACAGTAATTAGTGACTGGCATCAGAATTAACTACGTTGTTGTGGACAGGTGGTGAGATAGTAACTGTTATACTTCAACAAAACTTTTTAACCGATTAGCTGCAAAATGTGCATTTTCGTGCCCCTGCGCCATACAGTCCAGATTCTCGCCATGTTTTACGATTGTCGACCTCCATATGGCGCAAAGTACGTGTTTATGCTTGATGAATGGCCTGGAATGGAGTGATACAATCATTGTCTCGTGCAGTGGTCGGCGGCGAATACTTCCAACCTGCCTGGGAGCTGGTCGACCAAAATATGCTCCAATAGCCATAAAACATGTGATTTCAACTCATCACACTGCATGAACGTGGACACCTAAATTTTCCAGTGTAAATCGAGTGTAGTAAAAATATTTATTTATTTTTATGGTTTTTATTAGTCTACCAAGCTTGAGTTCAAATTTTTTAGAACTTTGACGCGGTCTTTTCAAGTTCCTACCAATCAGAGAAGATGCGCTTAATCTGACTAATGGCTGAGAAAATCAACATCATTATAAGGGGTGTATGTGATTATATGGGCTAAATAGTAGATATGAAAGTACAGCAAGTGTCTCTCTTTTTTTTTTTTTTCTTAATAATGAATGGAGGAAGGAAAATCAAAGGAAAAAAAATAAGTCCATGTGCCTAAAGGCATCCTCCATTCATAAAATACTTATAACAAATGGATTTAAAATCGAGAAGATTTAATGTATGTGCGAAGCAACCCCCAGGAAGTGAATTCCAGAGAATAGTAGTTCTGGGGATAAATGAATTTTGATAAGCAGTGGCTCTGCATTATGGGGGAGAGAGTGTGAGTTCATAGGCACTCCCAGCTGCCCGAGTATTTCGGGAGAAAATGTGAAGGAGAGGCACAATTGAAGCCAGTTCGTTAGAGCATTTACGGTAAAAATATCGATAAAATAGTGCTAAAGAAGCAACATCTCTACGTACTGATAACGGAGGAAGTTCCTGCGTTATGGCAGGATTATTGATTAATTTAATGGCTTTATTTTGAATTTTGTCTAACTGCCTCAATACAACCGCTCCACATCCACTACACAGTGGTGAACAGTATTCGATCTGAGAACACACATGACTTTTGTATATTGTGGCCATCTGCTCGTCAGTGAAGAACTCACGAACTCTGTACATAAGTCCCAGTTTTTTAGAAGAATTTTTAGCAAGGGATTTAACATAAGCTGTCCAGCTTAGGTTGGTGTTTAGAGTAACACCTAGGATATCAATTGTAGTGGATATGGAAATACTGACATAATTTAAAATTATGTGAGAGTCTGAGGGATTCTTTCTATTGGAGAAATTAATGTATTTAGTTTTCTGAGCATTAAATGAGACCAGATTTTTTGGTGCCCATTGATTAATTTTAGAAAGGTCATGGTTCAGAGAAATTAATGTGTTTATTTGGGAATTTATAATATCAAATTGTGTAAAGGAGGTACTAAATGTGAAAGAACTATGAAGGGTCGAGTCATCAGCATAAGAGTGTATTGGGTTGTGCGTGACAGATAGGTCATTTATATGAATGAGAAAGAGGGTTGGCGCCAAAACTGATCCCTGAGGTACACCAGCATTTATGGAATGAAACTGAGAATAAATTCCATCTACCATGACCCGTATTTTTCTACTATGAAGGTAAGAAGAAATTAGAGGAACCGGTGGTGCAAGGCCATAGTGTGACATCTTAGACAATAAGGCCTGGTGCCATACTCTGTCAAATGCTTTTGAAATATCAGGTGCTATTGTGTGTGTTTCACCATGTTGGTCTATTGTTTTGTTAATCTGATGGGTTAGAAGGCAAGGAATGTCTACAGTTGAACGTTCTTGTCTAAATCCATACGGCCGATCATTGATCAATTTATTGATTTCTAGATGGTTGACTATGTGTTTGTTAATTAGTGTCTCAAAAACTTTACCAAGAACGGAAGTTATTGCAATTGGTGTATAGTTTGATGGATCAGAAGTTGCCCCCTTTTTAGGAACACGATGGATTTTTTATTCTTTCCATGGGGCTGGAAAAATGGAGGTACGGATGCATAAGCGGAAAAATTTTGCTAATACAGGAGCCAACATTGAGGGGTAATTTTTAAGTACTATTGAAAGAATTTCATCTGGACCAGCGGCTTTGTCTGCTGAGAGATTCTGTAATACAGCTTGTACGTATCTGGTTTGAATCATGAAAGGAGGTATTTGAGGGGAATCAAAATCAAATACAGGAATAATATGATTTTCTGAATTTAGGGTTGAGTTTGTTGAAAAAATGTCAACAAGAAGGTTAGCTTTTCCACGTGGGTCGCTTACTAGATTTCCATTGGGAGACTGTAACGGTGGAATAGAAGAGGTGGTAGTGAAGTTAGTTTTGAATGAATTAAGGGTTGACCAGAATATTTTGTTATCATTTGGATTGTTTAGTAGTTTGTTAGCTTGTCTATGTAGAAAGTTTGATTTATTAAGATTGATAATTGTTTTGGCATGGTTTCTGATATTTTTATAATAGTTAAAGGCTTCTTTGGTTTTGGTCCTTGTATAAGTGTTATAGGCTATTGTTTTATGATCTGTTACTCTAGCACAATTGTGGTCAAACCATTTAGGAGAATTGCATCTTTTTCTGTAACTATGATGGGGAATGAATGTTTCCAATCTGATTTTAATGAAATCCTGTATGTGGCCCAATGTGGAATTTGCATCATGGAAGAAAAAGAAGGTCCAAGGAACATCCATGAGACAATTTTGAAGTCCCTCCCAGTAAGCCCTGTCCTAGTGCCATTTGGTCATCACGACAGGTTCAGAGCAGGAGGGTGTGGTAGGTGTTAAACTGGTGGCTTAAATCAGACAATGATCCGAGGATCCGAGGGGGCACTTCACTTCGACACTATATTATCTGAATTGGTGATAGACACAAGTCCAATAGGTGGGGATATTGATTGGAGTTGTTTGGTACACGGGTGGGTTGACTGACTAACTGGGTGAGATTAAATGAGTCTGCGAATAGCGCACATTGAAGACCAGAGTCATCAGTTCTGGGTGAATAAGTGAGCCATTCGACATTATGGACATTAAAATCACCCAGAATAGTAATTTCTGATGCAGTATTAATGTTGAGGACACTTAGTTGTGAAGACAGAGAGTCAAATAAACTCGGCTCTGAAGGGGCATTAGGGGAACGATAAACACAACAAAAGAATTTAATTTGTATATGGAATAGTCGAAAAAAGAACAATTAAATATAGTAATCTCCTCCAGGGGAATTTCTGATTTAGCAAGGCAACATACGCCTCCTTTTGAATCAAGATATAACCAGGAAAATTAAATCTAGCTAAATCAGAGGTGGAGCTTACTTGTGTCTCTGTCAGAAATAGCATATCAGGGGATTCAAAATGGAGGATATTTTGAACAGAGATGATGTTGGAGTGAAGTCCCCTAATATTGCAAAAGAAAATTTTACTGCACTGACGAGCAGATTTAGGGTGCCGCAACACTGGAGGTGGCACAGTCGCTTGATGACGACCGGGAGGGCCCTGTGCAGATGACCCAGCCCTGACGGTGGTGGTCACCCAAGAAACCACCGCACTGATTCCTAGTATAGCAGCAGCCATGGTTCTTTTTATGGGGGGGAGAACAGGGATGTGTTGTGGAATGGGTATGATATGTAATGACAAGATCGGTGTTTTTTGGAGAGAGGATAGCTGGTTTAAGGTAATGTAATGTAATATGGATGTGCGTGTTGTTAAAGAGGGCAGCCTGATGCCCTCCGGTGTGTGAGGCAGAAAGATGTGTAACCAGCTACCAAGGCCTAGGAGAGAAAATGGAATCCTGGCTATTCCTTGAGTCTCCAGTAACCTTGGCGGTAGTACTTCCCTGGGCGGGGCTGCCTGCCCCTACTACACGCAGTATCTTCATGTAGTAATATTGGATGTTCCGTATTTATCATGTTTTTTTCTCGTAGACCCTTCCGAAAACAATTATGAATTCAAAGGGGCGGGATAAGAGAGTACATTGAGCAGATTGTCATTGCACGCAATGACGACATTATCTTGAGGAAAATGAGTAATATTTCCGAAATATATAAAGCCTGATACATATAAAATATGTATTTATAAAGGTATCGGAGTATATATTGGTATATTATGTTAAGCGTATATATCTATATGAATATACCGATTTCAAGACATATTATTTCTATGCAAATATATGGACTACATGGGTAAAAATGCTGATATGTGTTACTGGAAAGGTAAATGTATGTATTTTCCTGCTTATGATATAGAGTTATCGTATCTGCAATTTTCTCACAGTCTTCAGTGAAAACTGATTGTTAATTGAATGAGTTCATAGACTTGTGAGTAGATTTACGAGCTGTGTAGTGCATGCAGTGACAATATATCATAATAAAAATGCACAATATTAGTTCCACTTACCTAGGCAGTATGCCTATATCTATCTATATATATATATATATATATATATATATATATATATATATATATATATATATATATATATATATATATAATCTCATCAGCCGTTTGGGTGTCCACTGCAGGACCGGCCTATCCCGACCGAAGTGGGGACGATACAGCTAATGTATCTCTACCAAGTGGCTTAGGCTGTCTAGCAGAGATTGTATGCAGGGTGTGAAGTGCTTGTAAGTGTAATTGAAGTGTTGGAGTGGCTTTGGATGTGTGTGAAGTCTGTTAACCAAGCGTAATCGGCCCGCGCACGCCGACTGGGTGCAAGCATACTTCATAGTATGCGACACTGGTTCAACCACAGCACCCCTTGTGTCCGCCAAAGTAGTATGTGGCCAGAAGAACGCTTCCAAAGTTTATTACCCTGGCGGGGTGCGAACCCTCGTCCTTCAGTGTACAAAGGACACAGAGGCAATATATATATAAAAATATTCCATTGGATCCCTGGGGTGCTGGGCGAGGCACTGCACTGGGAGGGCAATAAGCGTACCGCCCTCCGCCTATCGGCTCATGGTCGCTAAGCTCATAGGTCCCTACCCTGGGGTTCCCTACTTTATAAAGACGTGAAAAATCCCAGATCTGTCCAATATTCCGGACAATGGGCTCCAATGGGTTAAAGAGACCGATTGGTTTGCAGGTCATTATATATATAAATATATATATATATATATATATATATATATATATATTATATATATATATATATATATATATATATATATATATATATATATATCATCATCATCATCATCATCAGCCATTTGAGTGTCCACTGCAGGACCGGCCTATCCCAACTGAAGTCGGGACGATACAGCCAATGTGTCTCTACCAAGTGGCTTAGGCTGTCTGGTAGAGATCGTATGTAGGGTGAGAAGTGCTTGTAAGTGTAATTGTAGTGTTGTAATGGCTTTGGATGTGTGTGTAGTCTGTGAACAAAGCGTAATCGTCCCACGCAAGCCAACTGGGTGGAAGCATATTTTATAGTAAGTGACACTGGTTCAACCACAGCACCCCTTGTGTCTGGCAATGCAGTACGTGGCCGGGTGAACACTCCCAAAGTTTATTACCCTGGTGGGGCACGAACCCTGGTTCACCAGCAGTGTACGAAACGCACACTCTACCACTGTACCACAGAGGCTCATATATATATATATATATATATATATATATATATATATATATATATCTATTGCCAGACGCCTCAGTCCCGTTTGGGGTGGCCACAAACAAATCGCCTCCAAGTCGCCCTGTCCCCTGCCATTTCACTCCCCTGCTCCCAACTCACACCCCTCTCTCTCATATACCTCTCCACCCCATCCCTCCAGCTCATCCTCGGCCTCCCCCTCCCTCTTTCCCCCTCCACCTCACTCACATACACTCTCTTCGTCAGTCTTTCACCCTCCATCCTCTCCACATGGCCAAACCACCTCAGTATGTTCCTCATAACGCTTCCTATCACATCCACATCAACACCACAACGCTCCTTTATATCCTCATTCGTCAGCCTGTCTCTCCATGTGACTCCACAGGCTCCTCTTAAATAACTCATTTCCACTGCTCTCACTCTTGACTTGTGTCCTTCCAACAACGTCCAAGGTTCACTTCCGTACGTTAGAGTTGGTATCACAATACTGTCATGTAGTAACTTTTTCACTTCCATATATAATATATATATATATATATATATATATATATATATATATATATATATATATATATATACACACGTGACGACAGCATGGTTGCCTCAAGGCAGCTGACATACTTTGCAACTCCCGGGAATTACTGTTCACACATTTTATTACTAAGCCTGCTTGACTAAGGTCAAAGCCAGAGGTGGGAATGGGTGTCAGTATGCGACAGCGACATTGAAAGGGTTAATATACATTCAGTATTTCTATACAAACTCTGTAAGTGGTGAGAAAGATCTATTTTTGGCACCACCGAGGTGGACAGCAATAATTTTTTACTCGAAGCTAAGGGTTTAACGTCACATAAGTTGTGAATCACAGGTCATGCTGATGTTTTTTTTTTTTTTTTTTTTTTTTTTATGTGTCCGACTCTGGGCATAGGCTTCACAGCCTGCTATCAAGGCCCAGTAGTCCTCCTACATACCATACACCTCTACATGTCACCACTTGAAACAGAGTAGCCCTTCTTTTCTCAACCCAGGCTTCTCTTTGGTGGAAAACATACATTTTGCTTTAAATTCATTATATCTTAAATATCTAACCTTTACATTCTTGTTGGATCTGATCTTATGACGATGAAATTCATCAAGAAATAACAGAAGTTACACTAAGATGTCGTACAGAACTCCATTATACTGTTCTGATCATCAAGGCACTTCTGCCCCAAGATAACCCTGATTCTTCGTCTGGTGTAACGCAGTATTTATATTTTCATGAGACACACTAGCCTCTTTTATTTTCTGTTTTCTTATTGACTTAAACTACATCACTAAAATTTGCTTCCTGACATTCCATCATCTTAGTGCGGATTATGTATTATACTAATTGTTTTCAGCTATTGGAGCTGAGCCACCCTCACAACTTGAACATTAATTGTCCTTGACAAAATTCAGCCACTCTTTTGTTACTATACTCTTTTCACTCTAACGACCAAATATTGCCATCTCATCCTCATGAACACTGAGTTGAGGTAGTAAAAATAACACTAGAATGTAATGTTAGGACTGAATAATGCCACAGAAAGGATGTGGTGTGGTAGTATTGTCGCTGTCTGCAACTGAGCTGCCTGGAATGAGTTGCAAGGGGACGAAAATCTGGACCAGGTTAAGGTGAGGCATCTATACAGGTGGTAGGAGTGAGCCTTTAGTTATTAGACAATTTAATCGGTCCTCCAACTTGGTCAGAAATCCAACTGAGATGATGGAAGTATGGGATCCTCATCAGGGTAGAATAAATGTGTCATTTTATGGGAAGGGGGAGGAGGGCTGATGCTGTATCGAGTAATCTGCTGTAACTAACCCATGGCCATTATATACTAAATTTTGATTATGGATACCCAACAGATGGATGTGTTCACAATACTCGTACTGTCTTTCAACGTTTCATGTGATTTTGCTGTACCTTGAGAACTGAGTGGTAAACATTAAATATTTTCAATTAGAAAACATTGCTAAACCGACATTTTGTTCCATGTTATGCGAATTTTGTTCGGTGGAGTAGGGTCCAAGTGGTCGCTATATTCAAAGTTCGGAAAATCGTGGTACGATATAGTAAGGAGAGGGAATGGTGGGTCTAATAATTTATTGACTGTGTTCTCGTAGATAATATATTTGTGTTTTTGGTCAAACTTTCTCTCATGGTAACTCTTATCCTCCTGTATTATGTTCAACTTTCCATGCAGTTTTGTCATCAACCAGCCTTTCTTCTAAGAAAATCATGTTGATACCTCTTCTCAGACTTTGCTTTCACAGGCGTTTCCCCGTATAAACTTAACATTCTCATCTTCACACAACTCACTCTCTACTGCGTAATCCTGTATATTGCCATTTAAAATGAAAACCAAGAGTTGTCCCCTCCATATGGTCGATTATGTTTTGCAAGTAATTTAACTAAGTTCTGCTTCTCATTGCGTCTGCTCATGTTGCTTTTCTCTCTCTTTGTGGACTCCTCAGCATCACAGTTCCTCCCCTTGGATTAACCACTTCAATCCGATGACGTATATTCTGTTTCATTCTTGGTACCTCCAGACGATTCTGTTCGGTTGATGAGATACTTTTGATCTAGAAGGCTTTAATAAAGACTTAAATAACCATTCCAAAACAAGAAATATCTCTTAGGTGCACAAAACCTGTTGAAGTTAGCAAAAATAAACGGAAACACACACACACACACAATCACAGTTAAGCCATCGGGTTTAGGGGTTTAAGAAGGAGTTTGGAACCCTTCTTGGGCCGGAGCACAAGTGAAGCACTGTCGGTGGTAATTTCTTCATGTCCCGCAGCCACGGCCATCTCAACGACCAGCACGAGTTTGGCCAGAGCGACCTTCACTTCCATCAGGGCGAACCTCATTGCTGGAAGGAAACATCATCATCATCATCATCAAAGTGCTTGTATTGATGGAACCGCATTGCTGGAGGGAAAGATTATGATGTTAGGGCCACATAATTATTAATACTCAATGTATGCAGGTGTGAGTTCAAATATCTAATGGTTAATTATGGAACATTAATTTTGTTTTATGATATGGTCAGGCTCCATCACATATTATAGAGTACAGTCACCTGAGTGACACATGAGCTCTCATCGTCACCCAGTAAATATCGTGATGAATAGTAGGAGTTTCTCCACATTCTCGTACGATATTCATAAATTTTCTGTCAAGGTGCATTTGCAATTTAAATAGAATGAATAATAACAAGAAGAATATGAAGAAGAAGAAGAAGCACAAGAAGAAGAAACTGATAAAGAAGAAGAAGAAAAAGCTGTAGAAAAATCTGGGTCTGTTAGGACTGCAGGCCACCTCTCTACCGATTGAGCCACTCCTTCCCCTATACGCAATCGACCTTTTGACTTAGCTGACCTAATCAGTTCACCGTCCATTGATTCTTTTATCACTGACATAAGTGTTGTTGAAATCCTTCAAGGAGTTGAGGAGATATTGCACCCACACCCATATGGCTTTGACCTTTGACCCTTTAACCTGTATCACTGACAAAAGTTTAGTCTAATTCCATTGAAGGTTTAAGATGTCGCACCCACACCCATATGCCCTTGACCTTGCTGACCTAATCAGTTCATCATCCCTTCATACTTTATCACCGGCAAATATCTCGTCGAAATCCGCTGATGGGTTCAGGAGATATTGCACCCACACCCATGTGACATTGAGCTTTGGACCCTTGACGTTGCTGACAAAAATGGTTCATTGTCCTACCATACCGTATCACTGAAAAAAGTTTGGGCGAAATCCATCAAGCGGTTCAGCAGATTACGACCACACCTGTAGTACCTTGACCTTGACCCCGTGAGCTTGCTAATCTAATCAGTTGATTGTCCTTTCATACTATATCACTGACAAAAGTCTGGTCAAAATCAGTCAAGGAGCTCAAGAGATGTTACGCCTACACATACATGCCCTTGACCTTTGACTATTTAATCTTGTTGATCTAATGACCCTGAATTATGACCTTGACTTTAGACCACTTGACCTAACTGATTTAATCAGTTCATCGTCCTTTCATACTGTATCACTGACAAATGTTTGGTCGAAATATATCAAGCAGTTTAAGAGAAATCACGTCCACTCCCATATGACCTTGGTCTTGACTCCATGTCCTTGCTGACCTAATCAGTTCATTGTCCCTTCATACTCTATCACTGACAAAAATTTAGTCAAAATCCATCGAGGTGTACGGGGGATATCGTGTCCACACTCATATGACCTTCACTTTGTCAATCTAAGTGGTTCATCATTCTTCCACACTGTGTTTGTGAAAAAGTTTCGTTGAAATCCGGCAACAGGTTCAGGATATATCGCTCCCTCAAACATAAATCAAGTCTAATACATATGACCTTCACCTTTGCCCCCTTGACCTAGCTGACCTAATCAGTTTATCATCCCTTAATTCTGTATCACTGACAAAAATTCGCTCTAAATCCGTTAAGGGATCCAGGAGATATTGCACCCACGTCCATGACTTTGACCTTCGACTCCTTGACCTTGCTGACCTAATCAGTTCATTGTCCCTTCACACAATATCACTGACAAATTAATTGAAATCCATCTCGGTGTTCAGGTAATATCGCACTCACACCTATACGACCTTGACCTTTGACCCCCTTGACCTTTGACCCCTTGACCTTGCTGAGGCAATCAGTTCGTCATTTCTTCATACTGTAAAACTGGCAAAAGTTTGGTCGAAATTCGTGGGTTCAAGAGATACTGCGCCAACACCATGTGACCTTGACCTTCATGACCTAATCAGTTAGTTGTCCCTTGATATTGTATCAATGACAGAAGTATTGACGGTTTCCGGAGAAATCGCACCCACAAGGATAAACTAAGTTGACTTCCATACGACCTTGACCTTTGACCTCTTCACCTAACTGACCTATCAGTTCATCGCTTCTTACCGGAAGGCCGTCGATGGGTTCAAGAGATATTGCGTTCAAAATAGTGTTAAGGACACATGGACCCAAGCAATCATGAACGCAAGCATGAATGCACGCATTGACGTACAGACCAATGACTTAATGCCTCCTCCACCATACGTGGGCAGAGGTACAATTAAGTAATCCTTACCTAACCCTAAACCCATCCACCAAGATTGGTTCATAGTGCATGAAAAGTATAACCTGACCGTACCCAATAACGTTGCCTTTGTTCTATTGTTCTGAGAACAAGAGTAATTTACCCTTGTTTAACATTATCCCTTTTCACAAACTGATCCAAAATAAGTCCGGCCTGCTTGAAATAAACGGTCGAATATTTGACTTTGTCCTGTGACCTTTATGTATGATCGATAGTTTTCAAAGCTGAATCAGTTTACTCTTCCTCATCTATGTATTTTCCACCAAGTTCGGTTGCAATCGTATCAAAACTGTAAGTTGGCTTTGCCTTTGGTCTGTGACCTGTTACTTTTTTACAAATTTAATCATCAGTTCCTCTGATGGTCCTGTCATTATGAGAAATCTGGTGATATTCCATCCAATATTTTTTTTTTTTGCATAATCTTGATAAGAACCAGACAGACAGACAAAATTAACAGCAGAGAACCCGGACCAACCACAAAAGCCCATCCTGTTGCGTGCGCTGATGTAAATGACATAAAGTTATTTCTGACAGTAACTATGTAGTGGGCTTGTTTAGTATCGACCTTTGCTAATATTATTTAGTAGTAAAAAAATACACAGTACAGTAATAATAAAGGCTTAGGAAATAAACTTATTCCAAGAATCTGGCCGGCCTTCGAATCGACCTCTGGTTTAATGGGCACTGTTCCTGCCATAGAACCAGTGCAGTTCGGGCGTCCCATTATTAAAGAAAAAAAAAAAGTGTGTGAGACGGTCTTGATTTTGTTTCCTGGTAGATATTAGGATAAATCTGAGTTATGTTAGGTTGAACCAGCTTAGGTTAGGTTTAGTTACATTATATTAAGGTGGCGTGAACAAGGGTAAATTAGGTTAGGGTGAACTTAGGTTAGGTTGGATTGAACTAGGTTAGGTTAGATTGAACTAGAGTAGATTAGGTTATGTTGAACTAGATTAAGTTAGACTATTTTGAACTAGATTTGGTGAGGTTAGGCTGAACTAGGTTAAATTTGGTATGGTTGAACCAGGTTAGTTTCAGATTCGGTGATGTTATGGATCAGGCAAAACAATATATATCGCTTTACCAGTGCAGTTTCTCGATCCCATTTCAACGGATATGTGTGTCTGGTAATTAATACTGACCTTGTCTCCTATACATTATATTAGGCTAGCTTAAGTGAAATAAGATAAGGTTAGGTAACGTAAGGTTATGTTAGGACTGGTTAGGTTAGATTTGGTTTATTCTCGGGTGAGGTTAGGTTAGTTAAGGTATCAGTATACTAAAAACACATGGCAAGTTACTAATATAATGCACAGGTTGAGTTCCAAAAGGCATGTGTGTAAAATGTGCTTCATGTTGACGTTATTTGCCTGTTAACTTTGATGAGGTTAGGTTTTAGGACAAGTTTGTTTCGTTTCCGTTAGGTTACGGCAGACGAAGGTGGATCAGAATATTAAGTTATATTACGTTTGGTCAGGTATCAGAAAGCCGAAAACACATGCCACATTAGCAAGTGCTTGACGTTGACCTTGTTCGCTGCAAAGTAGGTTAACTTAGGTTAACTAAGGTTAGCTTCGGTAGGTTACATTAAGTTTTAGGTTAGGAGAGTTATCTTAAGGAGCTCAGGGGAGATCAGGTTAGCTTGTTAGATTATGTTTGGTTAGGAATCAGAAAAAGGAAAGACACATGTGACGTTACCAAGACAGTTCCTGGGTCCCACTCCTTAGGGCAGATGAGTGAAGTGCTTGATGGTGGCCTTGTTTGCAGCCGTTTTAGGTTAGGGCACGCTGGATAAGGTTAGGTTAGGATAGATTATGTTAGGTTAGGTATAAATACACATGTGACGTTACCGAGACAGTTCCTGGGTCCTGCTCCAAAGGGCAGATGAGTGAAGTGCTTGATGTTGGCCTTGTTCTCGGGCATGAAGCGATCTGGACGGAACTTGTCAGGCTGGGGCCAGTAGCGGGGGTCGTGGTGGAGACTCCAGACTGGAAACTGTACCAAGTCCCCTGGCCTTAGCACCACTTCTGTCCCGGGCACTCTAGCCAATCAAATGAACTAACGTTAGAGGGAATAGAACACTTGAGTTTTCCCGGCCATGAACGGGGTAATGGGGCGCCAGTAGTAACAATCATGGTCTCTGCTGACTCACTCTCAGCTGAATCAAATCGTCTGGCATAGCTGGAGTTCAAGACTAGAGCTGTCTTTAACATGAGTGTTTTACCCTTTTAACTCTAACATTGCCTAAAATTACCATCAGTGCAACTTGAATGCTGAGCTGCAACAACAGATTAACATTAAAATATGATGCTAGTCACGAAGAAGTGCTATGGAATGTATCTAATCATAATATTGTCTTATTCCGCCAGTGAGCTACATGACACAAGCTGCAAAATGGACGAGAATTATGGCTAAGATAAAATGAAAAGAATGGAGTAACACACACGATCGGAAAAACTCATATTTTGATACATAAAATCCAGATGATAATATTGGGGATTTGTGGTCTATTAATCTTCCACATGGAAGATAGGACATCCAACGAAACTACCCGAAGTCGCAAATGTGTAAGACTAAACAATTTCCTACTAGAGCTGTGAACTCTACTCAAGCCTAGGTAATTCAAACAATACTGCCACAGTTTTAAAGGGAAAACTTATATGTCTCTTGTGTGGGTTTTCAAGCTGTAGACATGCCGTGATTCGCAAGGCGCGAGTCAGAGTTTTGTTCAACACGTCCTCAGGTCTGAGTATTATCTGACTACGGATTGTGAAAAATAAGGCCACCTGCTTTTTGTTAGGGCACAGTTGCAATACTACAGAGAAGACGTATTGCATTAATCTGTATAACAGACATTTCACTTCCTGCTACAAATGATGCGAAATAAACAATATTTACACTAGGTTGAGACCGTTTCTAGTCCAACTCTTATTTAAGTATTGATCCCCCAAAATATAAGACAGCACTAGTTTAGGTGACAACAGAGCAGCCACAAAGGCTTTTTTTTTTTTCACTTATATTAAAGAAAGCCACACAATTTATATATTCCATATATTAGGGTTATAAGTTTTTGATGCTTTTTTTCATATAAAAGATAGCCTGTATCATAAATTGATAAACTTTTGTTTAAAACAAAGAAAAAAATGCTATTCCTCTCAGTTTTAAAAAAAGATCACCCCCAAATAAAAAAAAAAATGGATTACCATATATTTAACGTTACCACACTCAAGTTCAATCGGTTTCTCAATCTTTGTATAGATTTTTTTTATAACTTTATAGACTTGCACAGAAGCTTTAAGAACTGTTTAGAACTTTCTAGAACAGTTTGTAACGTTCTAGTATGGTTTAACATTGTTTAGAACATTCTAGAATAATCTAAATATCATAAAACAACGCAGTTTTCCGTTGCATATTAAATATTTTTGTTTTTCAGATAACCATAATGTCGCACAGAAGAAGTGATACTCTCGTAGAAAAGAACAAGGGTGTCTGGACCAGTAATTTGGTGCGGTTCCAGCAGTCACATAGAAGAAGAAGAACTGTGCCTTTTGAAAGAGCCTTCATTAGAAGAAATGTGCAGAATGCCAAACCAAATGCAAGTTGTTGGACATTACCAGTTTCTTGGAGCAAAAATCAAATTAAGAAAAGAACGCACGGTCAAAATTTCCATAGAAGTTACAAAGTTATGGGAGAATAAATTGAACTTTTCACATGTGTCAGATCAAGCAATACAAGCAAAGCTTGACAAGATGCTAAAATCTTACAATGAATGTGTGAAGAGGGGGAAACTATGATGCTCTAAATATACTTCTTGATGTCAGAAAAGTAAAGGGTCAGTGATTATCCACTAAAGATAAACAACTCTAACACCTACAAGTGCAAAGCAAAGGAGAAGTGGGGTACTTAACAGGTCAAGTTGCAAGTAAGGAAACCATTCACCCTTGAAAAAGACGAAAACTGCCTGATGCACATATAGTACCATCAACATCTTACGATCTTTCATCTAGTGGTAGCTTCGCTGATCTTTCATCTAGTGGTAGTTGCACTGAATCTGATGACAGCGAATATAAGGATGAAAAAGAGACTAATCATCCACCAACCAGAAAACACAACAGAAGTAAAGTTGCAACTAACTTGGTGACATCCACTTGAGTATCGACAAATAAAACTGCTAAAATATGCAAACAATTGTCACAAGATGGTATTGTCATTCCAGCTCCAAGTCAAGCAGCAATTTACAAGTCAAGATACAAAGAGACTGCTACACTGAAGGAGGAAATGATTGCAAAGTTACAGTCGGAAACATGGTCTTTACATTTCGATGGAATGTGGATTGATGAAAATGAGTACCAGGTAGTCCTACATGAAAGTGAAAGAACCGAAATAAAATTGGATGCATTGAGTTTGGGAAATGGCATAGCTGAAACTATTGCTGAAGGAATTGCAGAAGTTATTGCTGAATACAACTTATGGCATGCAATAACAATGATCATTGCTGATACAACTAGCGTTAACACTGGGAAAAACAGTGGAGCTGTTGTTAGACTACAACAAATGTTCTCGGATAAGAGATTCAACAAACCACAATTTATCGGTTGTCAGCATCACGTTCTGGACAGGATTCTCCGTTTAGTGATGGACGAAGAACTTGGCGCTAACACTAATTCTCCAAACATCGAACATCTACTTGTGTCTCTACTAAAAATGAATTATGAAAAACTAAAGTCGCAGTTTGTTTAATGGAACAGAAGAGATCCTCGATAAGTCAGGATGGAGAGATGACATGAAATTTTGTGCCATTTAACACGAGTGTTTATATTCTTTGAAGAAAAGGGCATTTTCTTTGATTAACTTTCACAAAATTTTAAATATCAGTAATGTGAGGTGGAATTCAAGAGGAATTCTCGCTATCCTTGCATTCATTCTTATGGCTACAACAAGAAAGAATTTGAAGATGATATGCGGATTCATTTCGTACTAATGGACAGAGCACTGGTTTACCAATCAGATGTACAATGAATATTACTTCAAGAACTTGTCCCAAATATTGAAACCTTACAAATAAGCACTAAATTCATTGCAGAATCACTGGAAGCAGGAACCATCCTTACTCAAGATACCAATAAAGCAATCAGAGTAATGCAGGAACTTTATGCTGCCTGCAGAAACAAAGCCAAACTACAAGTTAGAGTTATTCTAAGTAATAAACACTGATTTTAAATATAAATGCATTTGTATATATATTTTTTTATTATTATTATTACTATACATGTAAATATACACTTGCAAAAATCTATTTTATTTTTATTTCGGGGTGACATTTTTTTGTTTTAACTGAGAGGAATAAGGGCTTTTCTCTTTGTTTTTAAGCAAAAGTTTTTCGACTTGAGGTACAGGAACATTAGGCTGTAAAAAAGTTATAACAGTAATATACATACTGTATATTACACAACTATTTGAATACTGTACATTACATAACATTCCTATCCTTTCCTATTGCTCGAAATATATTAACGGGGAATGTTTATACATCTGCTATTCTAATTCATTGATTCGATGCTTCAGAGGTACGAATATCGATGAAAATTTATAGAAGATGGTTTACCCTACTGCTGGTCTGCATGGAAGGTGCAACCCACTGATGCCTGGTAATGTAGGAACTGTTCATCTCATTATCTTGTAAGGCCAGTACGATCTGAGCAAAATCAAGAAAGTGCTCCATTGATCTTGGATCTAATGTACATCTAGTGTCAAAGGAATCACATGCAAACCTAAGAGGGGGAAGTAGATCAGGCTCCCATTCAGTGTCAGCCTAAATCCTGACGCTCCCACTTCACAAATACATGCAACCATCAAATGAAGTTGCCGGACTTACAATGTCTGGGCCTGAATCCTGGTATGGGCCGTTGGCGCAACTCGGCGCAGGCAATCATCGGGACCCGGTGTTTTATGAAACTTAAATTTACTGATCGAAAACAAAACATCTCTCTCATGATCACGATGTCACTAATTGTGCTGCTTTGTTCTATATGTACGAAAGAAGACAAAGGAACTGAACATGAGTTTTCTGCTATAAATAATGATGCAAAGAATACCAATTTTAGCCATCTTAGTTTCGTTATTTCCATGTTCTCTACCTTCTAAAACTAAGAAGCCTGTTGTTGGTGTTACTGTCTTACTTCTGATGAAACTAAACATATCCTTCGGTTTTTATTTGAAGATTTATGTACTTCCATTTTTTTCTTTCTTTTATTGTTAGCATTACGACGAATATATATATATATATATATTCGTCGTAACTAAAAGTTATTAACCTCTGAAAAGTATGATGGTCGAGTGGACTGGGCCAGGCCACTCTAACTCTCCGCTCCTACAGTAAACTTCTCTTGCTGGCTTCACTCGTTGCTCGTAATTAATTTTTCCTTGCAGATATGATAGTGTAGATTTTTTTTTTTTTCTGTTCAGTCTCTCAAGATATTTCCATGGCAGTCTTTCTAACCTCCATGGTTGTCGTCCTCACTCTTCTTGTTAGCTTGGCCTAAAAGGGTCGATGAGCGGGGGGGGGGGGCTTCCTGTTTTGCTGACCTTTTTTTCACCTAAAAGAATTAGATAGCATAGTCATATCTCCTATGTAACAAATATTCTCGAAAGGAGTATTATGTTTGTTGATGTTTACTTTCCCTGTACTTTCCACTGTTTTTGGATTTGTAGGTAAAATTATTTCTAGGGTAAAATATGGGGAAGATAAATTTAGTAACACGGATGATACAGTGGCTTTGTATCCCAAGACAGTTGAAGAATAACTTACCACAGGCTCAAAAGCCCAAGTTACGGGGTGATCCCTGCGGCAGAGCGACACATGGCTACATTAACAGGTACATGGGGAAATGAGTTTTGTTTAACAGTCTGACTGGCCTGAGAATCGATCGACCTAAAGGTCTTCCAGTTTTGGGTTGGATATGCTGCCACTATTACTGGCTCCCAAGCCGTAACTAAAATTTGTCTTTGTGAGAATAACTACATATAGAGATTCTCCATTTTCCTTTCTCTGCCCTACCTGCAGAATTGTATTTCAGTTACGACCCAGTACTTATTTTTCAGAAGTATATACGGATCCTGGACGATAAGTCGGGAATGCCAGTGCATACAAAGATAAATCACTATAGTAATTTTATAGGAAATAAAAACATGGTGTTCCAACTTACTTGTATGGCTTGGTGCATATCCGCTCCCCAAAGGTAGCTGGTGGGTATAGCCTCAGGGTTTCTATGAAAAGAAAAGAAAAAAAACTGCAATGTAGTTACCAGTCCTTCCAACCCCTAAGCGTACATTTTGTGTACAAACAGCCTTGGCGTGCTTTATATGTTGTCTTTTATCGTATCTATTTATATTTCAAAGTAACCATAGCAGTGTTCTTACAAGAACTTGTGCTGGTTGCGAACTCACACTTAAAGACAGGGTTTTTATTGATATTAGTTTATTTAAATTTATTATGGTAAGAAGCTGGATCAGAAACCCGCCATACGAAAAGCCGAGTTCCGATGCGAGTCATCTCAATATGTGTATGACTAAATAATTTATGATCAATGTTAACTGTTCATCATTCTACAAAAAGAGAAAATACATGACGGTACGTAAGGAACCAAAACCGCTTTACATGCGTATGTTTAATTTCAGTTGTGCAAAGAAGTGACCACGAATTATATATATATATATATATATATATATATATATATATATATATATATATATATATATATATATATATATATATATATATATTGAATTTCATGAAAAAATAAGTTAGTGATGGATAACTGTCGAAATTGTACCATGAACTGGGAACAGATAAACACCAATATTTCTCTGTGGATGCCATCACTTGACACACAGTCGCGTCACAGTCATTGGCGCCAGTCATTCATGTTTGTTTTAGAAATTTCATGTAATATTCCTGGAGCTGCGAGATACGTCAACAATGTTTTAACACACTCCACTTGCCCAACGACACCCCTATTACGTACCGTATATATATATATATAATTTTATGCTTGGAGAACACCCACATGCTAAATGAGTTCCATTTCATGGGCATAGACTTCACACAAAATATGAGTCCAACGGCATGTTGGTAACCCAATCCACAATGCGTGCATGTTTTACGCCTTATGAGAAAGTACTCTTGTTCTGGCTAATGTCAAACGCTATCCCAAAACTGAGTTCTGAGATGGGAGGGGCAATGGGAAGAGCGGTACTGGATATCCTGAAGCTGTGGTCACAATTAGAAGACTGGGCGGCCAGCCCCTGCTTTGATACTACCATAAGCAATATGGGTGTCCACAGCGGGGCTTCCATCATCATCCAGAACTCCGCTGGGAAACCACTCCTCTTCATGGCATGCCGCCACCACATCCACGAGCTTCTCGCCATGGGTCTTTGATGAGCTTTTCTTCTCCTCTGGTACGGAAATCCCCCTATTTGGCCGGTTCAAGGAGTGCTGGCATATACTTGATCAGCAGGTTTTCAAATCATTCAAAGCACAGGCCAATCATTCTGATCCTCAACTCTTAGATCGAAGGATCCCGAAGGACTGAGACAAGTTGGCTTCCTACATCATCATTAAATTCCAAGAGGGCCACTACCATGATGACTAAAGCGAGTACCTTGAAATTGCACTCCACGTCCTGGGTTATGAACTTCACGAGACAAGGAATCATGTATATATATGAAATACCCACCCCAGGAGGAGACACTGGGAAGGGCGACCCAGGAGTAGGCCACGGGGAGGCGTGCAAGGGCCTCGAGCCAAACAGGCCTATGTCCCCAGCTACCATGTGCCCCTCTTCCCCTCAATGGAACCAGCAGGGAGTTCATTGCCCTGCCACATTACACTCCAGCTGGGACGACACTCGCCAGCACTGGGGTGGGACTTGTGCTTGCACAGTCCCCAGTAAGCCCTCAGTAATGTTCACCAGACTTACCAGTGAAGGAACATCCACCGTACTTCCCGCAGGGAGCAATGTAGCAGCAACGTCCACTGGACTTGCTGTAGAGGGAACAAGGGAACTTCCACCAGATTTCCCTCATTTGCTGCACACCACCGGAAGCATGGACATGGTAACATCCACCCGACTTACTGCAGAAGGAATGTCCACAGGACTTCCCTCACCTGCCGTCCCAAAGAAGGGAGCAGCATCCACCGGACTTGCCATAGAGGGGGCATCCACTGGATTCCCCTTGACTGCATCCCTCCCCTGGCAGCAGGGCCATGGTAATGTCCACCGGACTTGCCATAGGCGGAACATCCACTTGACTTCCTCTACCTGCCGCCCCAAGGACGAGTGGAGCCACGGTAACGTCCACTGGACTTGACAGGCACAAGGGATGTCCACCGGACTTCCTTCCTCTACTACCCTGGAGGTCCCAGCTGAGGACAGCGTCCCTGGCTTGGCCTGCCCCTCCAGAAGCCGAGCGGGATGCCCCTCGCATCCCCTTGCGGTGGAGACAGCTCCCCAGCAGAGTCCCTGGTGAACATCTGGAGTGGCCCCATTGTGAGTCTGGGAGTCCGCTTGCTGCTGCCGGCCCCTTGACGTCATCAGCCGCTGTCGGACTCCTCCAGCGAGAGCGGCCACAGGCAACCCCAGATGGCTTCCCCACATCAGTGAGACCGCAGACCCCAGCCTTTGAGGGATGCCCCAAGGACCCCAGGCCAGGACAAGCCCGGACCCCCAAGCAAGATTCCTACTACCTCTAAGGGCAGGCACAGAACTGTGCGCCTGCTTGCCCTGTTCAACCCCAATCACGAGGACCACCACATGCCCCAGGGCCCCACCAGAAGGGGGATGCTCACGACGTCACCCCAAAGCCCATGCCAGATGATCCACCACGTAGCCAGAGACTTGTGCCAAGAGCTCACACCAGATGGTCCCCCTCCCACACCTGACCGTTACCTACACCTTCCTGACCTCCCCTAGTCAGTTCACATCTTTATGTACCAATACTGATTTGTATTGTGTTACATGTATTGTGTTAGGTGCTGTGTATCTTTTGTATGGTAATACACGTGCATGAATGGTTAGCCTGCATTTGAGCCCTGTTCCTTTGTTGAATGCTCTTGACCTGGTCCTGAAAAGAACCCAAGTCTGTGCCCGTGTTCTGAGGACAAGAAGTTGGACTCAGAACACGCTGCTACCTTTAGATACCTGGGATCCGTCAATATTCACCATACACCGTCCATTCCTCTCACGTGCTCCCTGTACACTAACCCAGTGGTTTCCAACCTGTGGGGCGTGCCCCCCAAGGGGGACATGAAGGGCTGCCTGGGGGGGTGCGAAGGCTTGATAAAGAGGGTAATTATATTTGAAAACTATGAATTATGATGGAAATCAGTAATTTCTTAACATGGAGAAAATACTTCAGATATGAATAAGAAATCTAGTTATCTGAATATATAAACAATTACAAAGATTAAGAAGCTATGATATTTATTGACAAGTGCCAACTATGTCAGTAAAATACAGTATCTGAGGAAGGGGGGTGCAGGGAACGTATCATTCATTAGGGGGGAGGGGGACAGAATTAGAAAAGGTAGGAAAGCACTGAACTAACCTGAGGCTCAGCAGTGCAATATTTCTGTACAGCCTCAATTTTCTCACTAATTATCTTCACATGGTCGACTAGCCTACATCCTTCAACTGGTTATCTACATGCTGTCTGCACTTCATCATTATTCCCTCACTAATCTTCAGCTGGTTGTCCACATGCTGTTTGCACTCCGCCACTGCTTCCTCACTGTTAGTCTTCAACTGTTCATCTACATGCTTACCTGGTAATTCTGCTGCACTAGCTTGGCATCTACTTCCTCCTTAAGCTGTTAATCTTCTTCCTTCATTTCCCCCATGAATGCATCTAGCTGTCCTTGCACGCTCAGTTTTACTTCCCTCTGTTGCTTCTGAAGTGCCTCTTGAAGTTGTTCTTATCGTTCTTTTTGTTCTTCACATTGTGCCTCTAGTTGTTCACTCTGTGCCTGCAATTATTCTTTTGATTTCGTTCCTGAGCTCTTTCTGTTCTTCAATTTGGACCTGTAATTGTTTTTGGAGTTTTTTCTGTCCTTCATTCTGTGCCAGTAATTGTTCTTTGACTCCATTCCTGAGCTCTTTACTTTGGGCCGGTAATTGTGTTAGCAGGGGAGTGAAAGATAAACATGGTAGATTACTAGTGGAGAAGGGAGAAAAAGTGAGCAGATGGAGAGAACACTTTAAGGAATTGTTGAACGTAGAGGATGGAAGTAATGCGAGTATAAGTGGCTGGGGAATGGCTGGGAGAAGGAGGGAGGTGAGAAGACAGGAAGAAATCAGTAGGATAGAGGTTGTGGAAGCAATGAAGAAAGTTAAATCGGGGAAAGCCCCAGGAATTGATGGAGTGTGTGGTGAAATGCTGAAGCATGGGGGAGAGATACTAGTAGAATGGATGTGGAAGATGTGCAGATTGGCCTGGGAGGAAGGTAGAGTCCCGGAGGATTGGAAGTCAGGTATAATTATTCCCTTGTACAAAGGAAAAGGGGAAAAAGAAGTGTGTGGTAATCATAGGGCATTTATCTTCTTAGTATAATAGGATAAGTGTATGGTAGGATACTTATAGACAGAGTTAGAGAAAGAACAGAGAAATTAGTTGGAGAAGAACAGGGAGGCTTTAGGAAGGGAAGAGGTTGTGTAGATCAGATATTCATTCTTAGATCTTTAGTGGAAAAGTTTCTAGAGAAGGGAAAGAAATTGTATGCGGCTTTCATGGATTTGGAGAAAGCATATGACAGGGTGGATAGACAAGGATTGTGGAAAGTGTTAAGAATATATGGAGTAGATGGGAAGTTGTTGAATGCTGTGAAGAGTATGTACGATGGTGCGAAGGCTGCAGTGCGTGTGGATGGTGAACTAAGTGAATTTTTCTCTTTGAAAGTTGGTTTGAAACAGGGATGTGTCATGTCTCCATGGTTGTTCAATCTGTACATGGATGGGGTAATAAAAGAGGTACAAGGTAGGGTAGTGGATGTTGGAGTGGCCCTGGTGAGAGAGGATAGTGTTTGGAAACTCCCTGTACTGTTGTTTGCAGATGATACTGTGTTGTTGAGTGAAGACGAAGGGGAGCTGCAAGGCTTGGTGGATGAGTTTGAGAGAGTGTGTAAGAAACGGAACCTAAAGGTGAATGTAGGGAAGAGTAAAGTGATGGTCTTTGAGAGAGGTGAAGTCAGTGAATGTATAGCGAGGTTGGATGGTGAGGAATTGGAAAATGTGAGTACGTTTAAGTATTTGGGTAGTGTGATGAGTAAGGATGGAGGTTTGGAGGGTGAAGTGCTTGAAAGGGTACAGCAGGGAAGAAAGGTTGCTGGTTCCTTGAAAGCAGTGATAAGAAACAGGGAAGTGAGCATGGAAGTAAAAAAGTTACTACGTGACACTATTGTGATACCAACTCTATCGTACGGAAGTGAGAAGCTTGGACATTGTTGGAAGGACACAAGTCAAGAGTGCGAGCAGTGGAAATGAGTTATTTAAGAGGAGCCTGTGGAGTCACGTGGAGAGACAGGCTGACGAATGAGGATATAAAGGAGCGTTGTGGTGTTGATGTGGATGTGATAGGAAGCGTTGTGAGGAACACACTGAGGTGGTTTGGCCATGTGGAGAGGATGGAGGGTGAAAGACTGACGAAGAGAGTGTATGTGAGTGAGGTGGAGGGTGGAAGAGGGAGGGGGAGACCGAGGATGAGATGGAGGGATGGGGTGGAGAGGTATATGAGAGAGGGGGGTGTGAGTTGGGAGCAGGGTAGTGAAATGGCGGGGGACAGGGCGACTTGGAGGCGATTTGTTTGTGGCCACCCCAAACGGGATTGAGGCGTCTGGCAATAGATAGATAGAATTCTTTCTGTCCTTTATTCTGTGCCTTCACAGTTTTCGCCAGGGACGTTTCCTCCTCCTGCCCAGCTCAAGACCTTGTCTGCACACCTGCTTCCATGTCGAAGGTTTGCATCACTGCAGCACTTAATCCACACTTCTGACATCAGTGTTATGTCTCCATCCCACTCTGTCACAGGCCACAAAAGCAGTAGTTTAGTATAGGAAGGATGTTGCCTGTGAGTTGTTCCTCCTATGGTCAGCCTTCCGGTGTACAGCACACAAGATCAGCTGAGGCGAAAGTAAACCCTGTCTTCTTAAAGTTCACTGTATTTTCCAAATAATTCCACTCAGTGTTTTCCAACTTCACTTCACTGTTCTCACAAGCATTGGAGTTATACAAACTTTACTAACTGCAATGACAGTAATGTTCAATCATTTTTTCTGACCAATTTTAAACTTTTTCAGTCAAACTTTTTCAAGCACCCTTTTAATCAAAGTTTAATCGTATTTTCAAACTGTTTTTTCGTACCTTTTTAAACTTTTTTAACTCGCCCCGTCCCATTGATGTATGGGTATGTTGCAACGATTTGCATTTGCCAGTCCCAGTGACGTACTGGTACGTCGTGCAATTGCAAAGTGCATAATTTCGACAATTTTCAAATTTCGCACTTGATTTTCGGTACGTATCCTTGCTTGACCTTCCCCTACCTGCCACCAGGCGGGGACACTCGGCGACCCCGCGAGACCCGCGGCTCATCCACTCACCTGTTAGCAACGGTCCTGCTCGGACATGGCTACGAGAGGTCTCTCAGAGGTTGAAATTCAAGCCGCCCTGGATGCCTTTACAGGTGACAGTGATTCCCCACTGGATGATGAGGTTGTTGATAAAGATTATGTGCAGCCAGAGGAGGAGGAAACCACCAGCAGTGATGAAGAAGTCCCGTCCCCCAGGAAGCGGCAGTATGTGACTTACCGTGCTGCTAGAGAGGGGCAGCCGACCAAGAAACCACATGCAACATCCTATCCCCAGCCCCAACGTGATGTGGAACCTGAATTCGATGACGAGGACGAGGACGGAGTCGTGGGACGTGCTGCCACGTGGTATGGACATGAGGTAATAACTCATCGTGGCCCCGAGCGCACACCATGTCGGACGAGCAGGTATGGGCCTAGTATTTTGTTTGGGGAGTTAGGAAGTGCCGTGGAGGAAGTGGGGAGTGAAATGGAAAGTGCAGGGAGGAGTATGGCAAGTGAGAGTGGCATGAGTGAGTCATTGCTCTCCCTAGGTAGTGTGAGGCGGCGGGGTGTATCACGTGGGCGTGTGCAGGTGCGTTCTGTATCACGTGGGGTTGTGATGGAGGGGGAAGGAGGGGAGGAACCACTCCCAAGCACGTCTTATGCTCCCCAATATCCCCTAACACGTGGGCGAGCTAGGGTGCGTGAAAAATCATGTGGTGTTGTCATGGAGGGGGAAGTTGGGGAGGAACCACTCTCCAGCACGTCTTATGCCCCCCAATATTCCCCAACTTCATCCCCACAGCCCACTAATGTTCCTCAAGGCTGTAAGGGAAAGGGAAAGGGTAAAGGCAGAGGGAAGAGTAGTGACAGTGGGAAAGCCCTCCACACTCCTTCTCCCCAACCTCCCCCACCAGGATCTCCTCCCCACCCAGACGAAGGCGGTGATGGGGATGATGGGGACGAGGGATTTATGGGATGGAATTGGGAGGATGGGAGTGATTTTCCTCCCCTCATTCACTCCTTCACTGAGCAGGGGCGCTCTGGCTGCACTGCTCCCGGAATTCACCGTAATTCCACCAGGTTGGATTTTTTCCACCTGTTTTTTAGTGAGGCATTCGTGGAGCAGATTGTTTACAAAACCAACCTTTTTGCAAGCACCCGGCGCCTTGAGAGTGAAAGATTTGGAACAAGGAGTAGGCATTCTATCATATATGATTACCCTGTCTCCCTTTCAGAAATGTTCCTATTTTTTGCCCTGGTCCTTTTGATGGGTATTATACGAAAAAACAGAATTCCGGCTTACTGGACAAGGAACCCTGTTATGTTTACACCAATATTTGGGCAAGTCATGAGCCGTAATCAGTTTTAAACAAATTCTAAGTCGCCTCCATTTCTATGATGCTCATGATCCTGCAATATGCGAACGACACAGATAAGATGAGGCGAATTAGGTTTGTCTTTGATCACCTGAGGCAAACCTTTCGTTCGTCATTTTATCCCTATAGAGACCTCGTCATAGACGAGAGTCTCGTGTTGTGGAGAGGTAATATTTTCATTTAGGCAGTATATACCCAGCAAAAGGCACCGTTTTGGGTTCAAAATCTTTGTTATGTGCGACTGTAGGACTGGATATGTGCAAGACATAGTCTTGTACACCGGTGCACAGACAGACATAATAGAAGATCGGAGTATTGGACTGTCGGGAGCAGTGGTAAGGACAATGATAGAAGACTACCTTCATCGTGGTCACGTCCTCTACCTGGACAACTGGTACACTAGCCCTCTTCTCACTCGTTATCTTCACATGCATGAAACGGGAGTCTGTGGAACCGTGAAGGTGAACCGGCGTCACATGGCCAAGGTAGGGCGGAAACTTGACAGGAATGAGGTTGTCTTCTTCAAAGCCAACAACATCCTTGCAACTGTGTGGAACCATAATAGAGAAGTAAGCCTCTTGTCAACGGTTCACCGCCCCTTGATGCACCGTACTGATTCCGTTGATTACCGGAGCGAGAACAGGCGTCATATTTGGAAACCTGAGTGTGTCATGGACTATAACATAAACATGCGCCTGGTGGACCAGTCAGACTTCATGATATCGACGGTAGAGTGTGCCAGGACCACGATGAAGCGGTATAAGAAACTGTTCTTTCACTTGCTAGACATCACTGCTCTGAATGGCCACCACCTTCACGCCATGACAACAGGAGTTCAGGAAACCTTTGGAGGGGTTTGTGAGGGAGCTCACAAGAGAGATGTTTGCACGTTATGCTGTTGAAAGGCCCCAACATCGCACCCGCACTGCCTCTATTGCCCAAACTCCCCTGAGAATATCCTGCCGCCATTTCCTCACTCCTATCCCTCCCCAGCCAAACAGACCTAGGCCCCAATGCAGGTGTCACGTGTGTAGCAATTCCCAGGTGAGACTCACCACTCAGAGGAAGGACACCCACTATGAGTGCATCGAGTGTGACGTGGGTCTCTGTATTCACCCATGTTTCAGCGTATATCACACCTTGATGCAATTCTAATATGGTGTGAATGCGATAGGACGCTGAAACTATGAAGTAAATGCGACAAACAGACACTCAGTGAAATTATCAGTCATGTTGATCTGAAAATATTAGTATAAAGTGCATACGGGTATAACATAAGTGCAAAAATTGCATGTAAGTGTATAAATATGCTGTAAGTGGAAACATACCTAGCGAGGGTTTTATGATGCGATATTCTGTCGCTCAGTGCAATAAATACGGCCCGTAAATATGTAATTATTATTATTGGAAATGCTAACGGGTATAATATAAGTTCAAATTATTGTAAGTGCTGAAATATATTCTAAGTCAAAATATTCCTGGCGTTGTATAAAGATGCGATATCCTGACGCTCAATTGAATGAATAAGGCCCGTAATTATGAAAATAGAAGTCAACAAGTGGGAAAGTGTGTAATATATGTGAAGAATTAGTATGTAAGTGTTTGAGTATTATGTTTGTCAAAACATTCATTGCGAGGGTATTTTCATGCGATATTCTGATGCTCACTTGAATAAATAATGCCAGTAAGTATGTATAGTGCAGTATAGGGGTGTAAACGTGTGTAATGTAAGTGGGAAAGTATAATTGGAGTGAAAAAATAAAGTAGAAGATGAAACACGAGTGTTTGAGATTGTGCTTGCTACGTGAATATGCGCTAGCATTTCGCTAAATGCCCTCGTAATGAATGTAAATAATTGAAAACATTTACAGTGGTGGAGGAAAGGTTCTATGTAAAGGAAAAAATAATAGTAAAGTGATAAAACAATTGGGTATGTTGAAATACGAGTCATAGCGAGTGCGCTTACTAAGCCAATGTGCGCTAAACTTATGCAGCATGTCATCATAATGAATGAAAACATCTGAAAACATTTTCAAACAGTAAAAATAGGTAAAATGTCAACGAAACAGAAGTATACAAGTAGAAAAAATGATATGTTGACTGATACAAGAAACTTAGCATATAGCATGTTACGACTCGGACCTAACTCGCTATGCTTGCACGATGGTACAATGCTTATTGTTCATATATATGTGTCTGAAATCCATTATATTGCTACTGTTATTGTTTATTAGTTCAAATTCAATAAATATAGAGGTGTTGTGTGTTGTTTCTCCCAATATTTCCTACCATAGAAAACGTGAGCGCCTCACACGTCAATGATAGAATACGATACCTGGCGCGGGGGACCTCACCTGTTCCGACCACTTATGGACCACGGTAAGCCCTTTCTTGGTGATTTTCCTTTGTTTCTCAACCAAAGCGGAAGTTTTAGCCAAAAATTTTTTTTTCCAAAATAGCTCGGCACTGGGGGATGTCAGAGGAGCGGAAAACCTTGGGACGTGACGTGTTAAACTTAAACAAACTTTTGAGATGTATGGAATAGAGGATATAAAATACCATATTTTAGTTTATCAACATAATCTTGCACTTTATCACGCTTGCATTCTAAACACTCCATTGTCACGCTGGTTTATACCAAATTTCAACCATTATACATGTACAAAAATAGGTATGCTCTTGAATTGCACAATATTTTTGACGTTCACTTTCGATAATTGAAAGCAAGTGGCAAGCCAAATGATTTTCTGTGAACCAGGAAAACATTTATAACGCTGAGTGGTAACCTTATAACCAACCAACATGTATTCCCCACGTGACAAGAAGTGGGTTGGCGGAAGGTTAGTGCCACTCCCTGGAAAACAACAACTAAAAGTACGAACAAGAATCCTAGGACCAGGACTGATCAAAAGGTGACCACTAAGGAACGAACAAATGACTTGGTATTGATAGCTACATGGAATGTAAGGGGTGCAAATAATGAGATGAAAGAGAGATTGTCCACGTGCTTGAGGGTGCAAAAGTGGATGTATGTGGATTAACTGAAGCTAAATGGGGAGATAAGAATGTGACAGAATGGGAGTATGGATGGGATATATGCGCGGAAGTAAGTGAGAATGAGAGGGCAAAAGATGGAGTGTGTATTGTTCTGAGTAACAGATGCAACAAGAATATAAGAGAGTATGGATCAGTTGGCACAGGGATTGTGTGGGTAAGAGTGAAAGTTGGACTACAAATGTGGGCGACTGTGTGCATGGATGCACCAATGCAAGATTGTGCAAGCAGAGAGAGAGAAGAGTTCTGGACAAATGTGGAAGCGTGCTTGGAAAAGTCTGAAAGGAATGAGTGAGTGTTTTTGACTGGAGATATGAATGGAAAAGTAGGGAGGGTGGATGCAGTAGTTGGTGAAGGGGGTGTGCCTGCAGAGATGGATGAGAATGGCATGCTTTAGTGGACTTTTGTGCCAGGAGAGGGTTCATGATAGCTAATACCCTCTTCAGGCACAAAATGATCCATAGGTATATGTGGCAAGTGATGAGAAGGGTGAGTGGTGAAATGAATGAATGGAAGGCAATGATTGATTATGTGTGTGTGGATGAAAGATGAGAAGGTGTGTAATGGATGCAAGAGCACATAGAGGTTGGAGAGTGGACTTTCTGATCACCACAAAGTAGTGGTCAGAATCAAAGTCCAAACAAAATGGAGAAATAGAAGAAGGAAAGGACAGGAGGAAGTAGTTCTTACAAGGAGGGTAGAAAATTACAAGAGGGTGGAAAAAAGATAGAATATAAGAGGGAAGTGGAGGAGCGGATGGGTAAATATAGATGGGAGCAGATGGGGGATGTGGAAGGTGTGTGCAAGATACTCACAGAAGAAATTTGCACAGCATGTGAGGTGGTGTGTGGGGTGAAGAGAAGACGAAAGGGGATGCAGGGAACAGCATGGTGGACTGAAGAGGTGAGCGAGGCTGTGGCACAAAAGAAGAAAGCATGTGGTGAGTGGATGAGAAACAGAGGTGCAGAAGAAGTTGAGAGACAGAAGAGGGAGTTATATGTAGAAAGCAAGATACAGGTGAAAATATTAGTAAGAGAGAGTAAGAAGAGAGTGGATGAGGAATTTGGAAGTAATTTTAGTGTAAAGTGATGGGAATGTAAGAAAATGTTCTGGAAAGAGGTAAAGAGAGTTAGACAGGGTGCCAAAGAAGTTAGTTGGGGAGTGAAAGATAAAAATGGTAGACTACTAGTGGAGAAGGGAGAAAAAGTGAGCACATAGCGAGAACACTTTAATGAACTGTTGAACACAGAGCATGAAAGTAATGCAAGTATAAGCGGCCGGGGAGTGGCTGGGAGAAGGAGGGATGTGAGAAGATAGGAAGATATCAGTAGGATGGAAGTTGTGGAAGCAATGAAGAAAGTTACAATGTGGAAAGCCCCAGGAATTGATGGAGTGTGTGGTGAAATGCTGAAGGATGGGGTAGAGATAGCAGTACAATGGATGTGGAAGATGTGCAGATTGGCCTGGGAGGAAGGTAGAGTCCCGGAGGATTGGAAGTCAGGTATAATTATTCCCCTGTACAAAGGAAAAGGGGGAAAGAAGTGTGTGGTAATCATAGGGGTATTTGCATTTCTAGTGTAATAGGAAAAGTGTATGGTAGGATACTTATTGGTAGAGTTAGGGAAATAACAGAGGAATTAGTTGGAGAAGAACAGGAAGATATTACGAAGGGAAGAGGTTGTGTAGACCAGATATTCATTCTTAGATCTTTAGTGGAAAAGTTTCTAGAGAAGGGAAAGAAGTTGTATGCAGCCTTCATGGATCTTGAGAAACCATATGACAGGGTGGATAGACAAGGATTGTGGAAAGTATTAAGAATATATGGAGTAGATTGGAAGTTGTTGAAGGCCGTGAAGAGTATGTATGGGGGTGCTAAGGCTGCAGTGCGTGTGGATAGTAAACTGAGTGAATTTTTCTATTTGAAGGTTTGATTGAAAGAAAGATTTGTCATGTCTCTATGGTTGTTCAATCTGTATATGGATGGGGTTACAAAAGAGATACAAGGTAGGGCAGTGGATGCTGGAGTGGCCCTATTGAGAAAGGGCAGTGTTTGTAAACTCCTTGTACTGTTGTTTGCAGATGACACTGTGTTGTTAAGCGAAGACGAAGGGGAGCTGCAAGGCTTGGTGGATGAGTTTGGGGGAGTGTGTAAGAAACAGAATCTAAAGGTGAATGTAGGGAAGAGTAAAGTGATGGTCTTCGAGAGAAGTGAAGTAAGTGAATGTACAGCGAGGCTGGATGGGGAGGAAATGGAGAATGAGAGTGCGTTAAAGTACTTGGGTAGTGTGATGAGTAAGGATGGAAGTTTAGAGGATGAAGTGCTTGAAAGGGTGCAGCAGGGAAGAAAGGCTGCTGATTCCTTGAAAGCAGTGATAAGAAACAGGGTAGTGAGCATCGAAGTGAAAAAGCTGCAACGTGACAGTATCGTGATACCAACTCTAACATATGGAAGTGAAGCTTGGACCTTGTTGGAGGGACAGAAGTCACGAGGGAAAGCAGTGGAAATGAGTTATTTGAGAGGAGCATGTGGAGTCACATGGAGAGACAGCCTGACAAATGGGGAAGTGAAGGAGTGTTGTGATGTAGATGTGGATGTGACATGAAGCGTTAGGAGAAACACACTGAAGTGGTTTGGCAATGTGAAGAGGATGGAGAGTGAGACACTGACGAGGAGAGTGTATGTGAGTGAGGTGGAGAGGGGGAGAGGGAGGGGGAGGCCAAGGATCAGGTGGAGGGATGGAGTGAAGAGGTATATGAGAGAGGGGGGTGAAAGATGGGAGTAGGACAGTGAAATGGCGGGGGACAGAGCGACATGGAGGCGATTTGTTTGTGGCCACCCCTTACGGGATTAAGGCGTCTGGCAATAGATAGACAGACAGATAGAAAGCAATTTAAGAAGCGACAGAAGCACACTGGAAACAGCCCAAAGACAGCGAACTCATGACTTCCCACATTTACCCGTGGCAGGCCATCGACTAACCTAGTTCCGCGGGAAAACCGCGAAGTTGGCAACCTTGAGCTCATTGTGCACACGACATGAGGTGGAATCAAAGCAGGGTTGTCAGGGGCTTCATTACTTATTTAGCATCTTCTCATAATATTTTTGGCATTTTTTTTGGCAAAATATTTTCGGAAAATGACAATCTCTTTTTGTAGTTATACTCGTACAAGGAGCACAGTCAGCTCGAATATATACCATGAAATTCACATGCTTCACTGAAAATACACACACACATGCACGAACATGCGTGGCCGTGGTACACACACACACACACACCGCTCGCTGGTCCAGTGGTAACGTTCCCGTTTGCCAACTGGTGGACGGGAGTTCGCGCCTCGCTCAGGTTGCGACAAGTTTCACTGACGAAGTGGGTGGTTACTGTCCCCCTTGAGCAAGGGGACGGGTGTGTGCGTGTGTGAAGGTCACAGCCTTGCCCTTAGATCGGACTATATGAGCTCTCAGCTCCCTTCCGGGAGGGTAAAAAGCTGACCATCACGACCATCAAGTGATCCTGACCGACCCGGTGAATTACACACAGGAAAAAAGTTTAAAAACTGATGATAATTTCAAACTTTTAGAATCGAATACCAGTTTAATAAAAAAAAAAATATTCACCGTACCATATTAACTGTTTTCCAATCAATCAAACTTTCTGAAAAACCATTTTTTAAACGTTTAAATATTTAAACGATTGAACATTCCTGTGCAATGACACTTAATGCTTGACAACACTTGACTGTTTTCACATGTACCGATGATGTTCAAACTTCAATGAACATTTCCCTGTTTTCACAAGTACCGAAAATGTTCAAACTTCACTGCACTGACACTGCACTACACTCAAACCGTACTGAAAAACGACTGAACTTCACTCAAACTAAAATAAAAACCAACTGAACTTGTTCTAGTCTCTTACCCATCCTTATAATATAAGGAACAGCTAACAGTTACCAACTAGGAGACATCAAAACATGCCACAGTTTTCCTACGTTACAGAAAACTGTAAATTATTTAGCTTCCAAACCTACTGTAGATTAATTTACATAATTTAAAAAGCAATCACATCAATAAAACATTATTGAGAAAAAGAACACACAAATTAATGCATAACTTACGAAATAACTAAGCTCACAAACAGCAGGCAAACTGGCAACTATGATTTGTATCAAAACCTACGGTACAAGATACGTCGAGAAACATCTCGGCTATCTAACTGGCAAATCTCGCTTCTTAAATAAAGGCTTAAAATGATATAAGTTATTGTTTTAGTCACCAGAAATGCACAGAATTTTTTTTTTTTATGTGTCTGACTCTGGCCATAGGTTTCAAAGCCTGCTCCCAAGGTCCAGTGGTCCTCCTACATACCATACACCTCTACATGTCACCACTTTGGCGCTAAATCCCACCGTCCTTATTGAATACATGCTAGGGCTGTCTCATGCAGGACTGCTGTATTGGTATTTGCGGGGGTATATTTACTTGTTCGCGGGTCATCTGGTAGATCAGTAAAGTGTTTTTATTAAATTCAAATCCTTAAACTGTTCCCTGCCCCAGCGGGGATTTGAACCTGGGTCCGGTAGGACTGCAGGCCACCTCTCTACCGACTGAGCTGTATAGTTGCAGGCATGTATATCCAAGTCCAAGGGCAAGACCAAGCCAGATAAAGCTTTAAAGCCCAGAAAAATTGGAAAAATCCAAGAAAATTGGAAAAAAAAAAAAAATTAGAGACATTTCGCCCTGACAAATTCGGAGTATTGGGATTTCCGGATTATTGGTAGCCGGATTAGAGGAATTTTACTGTATGTATGTATATGTTACAGCCAGACTGTGAAATCACTCATTTCATGAAATGCCCAGTCAACTCGTGAAATGAGTTTAAAATGATATGCTTGAATTTAGGTTATGTTAATTAAGGCTGCAGTTTAGCCAGGTTGGGATACTCTTCGTTAAGCTTAAGTTAGGTAAGGCTAGGGTACTTAGGTTACCGGTAGGTAAGGTTAGATTACGTTAATTCAGATGAATGCTAAGTTATGTTAAGCATTCATGTAAATCAACCTATCCTAACCTAACCTAACTAAAGTAGCCTAACCTAAATTTAACTTACATTATCCCACCTTAACTGCAAACTAGATTAACCTAGCCTAAATAAACCCATTGTGAAAAATATTTAGGTTTCTAGTAAACAAATCGGGGCTCCTAATTCAGGACACCAAAATGTCAGAAATATTTAATGTATACAAGTCGGTATCTTCACTCGGGACACTACAATTGTTAGTTCACATAGTTTCTTTCTTGGTTTGGGTGTACCGTAATTTACACCTTAACTCACCTAACTATTTCTCTCCTATCTCCTAGCTAATCCCCCCTTGAATTAGCCAATTCTTAAAGGTTACTTAGCTAGTGAAGAGGGAGTGTCGGACAACATATGACAATAAGGCTGCTTTTCTGTAGTTGCTTAGGCTGTCAAGCGTCCTTCAGTGTGTATGTACACGCTAACTCAATGAGGTCTAGGAGCACAGTGATACAAAATGGCCAGCTTCTTCTCCCTCATCGGATTTGAAGGTGACAGCTATTAATTAATTACAATCCTAAATACAGTTAGATTACTTCACAATATATACTGTACAGGGTAAATCAACAAATTAATCTTAGTTTTAATTAAACTAAAGCCATACCAAATATTCCCTTTATCGATATGAGTATATTAAACCTACGTCTGCTTTTATGTGAGGCTTCTCATCCTCTAGTCACGTCATCTAACGCTCAGACGCAGTTTAGGTCAATGGAACTTTCCAAATAGTTACATATATTTACAATATATTGTCCACGAGGGTTTAATGCTGTAGCATTTAATTTGTCAATAATAAGAATTATTAAAGAGAACGTAATTTCTGGGTTGTAAAAACCGCTTGAATAGTAAATAAACGATTTCAGGTTTTCCTTTACTTCTAACCAGGGACGACTATTTTAAAAGGTAGAGAGTGCAATTGCTCTGGGGGAAAATATTTCCCACAGTTTTGGAGCCGGGCTAAAAATAATAAGCTGTATCATGTAATGTGACCCTTAGCCAGGAGTTCCCTCCATAGGTCTCGAGAACCCTGTGCTGCGCCCCTTCTCGGTCGCGCATCCTGACCTGCTTGATCTCTACCATCCCCTGTATCCAGGGTAGCTGGTAACTCAAGGGGTACCAGTCTATCAATAGTTTTTATGCTGGTATGTCCCCTACATTTATTTTTACAAGTCTCAGCACCCCCTCTGAATCTGGGTGCGTGGAGATCACCTTAGCTAATGGCCACTGGGATCTTGGTTGTTCGGTTTTCACCAAGTCCACATCCCCTATGTTTATAACAGACTTGTAGCTGGCAGCCTGAGCCCCACAATATCTTTCTCGTAGGCTCAAAAGATATTCTTCGCTCATGTCTATTCCAAGAATCCAGTACCCTTTTCAGACGTTGATATCCCTCCCGCAGATGTTGTCCTAAATCATTATTTTCAATGGTAGGATCATCTACTTCTTCCTGGATATCCACACAAGGCACCGGATGGAGCTTCCTGCCATATAACATATGAGCCAGTGTCAAGGCCTCTTTCGAAATGCTAGTGTCATCTAAATAGGTTAGGGGTCTATTATTAATCCTATTATCAGTTTCAGTTACCACGGTTCTTAACTCTTCTCTTGTGATCTTAGTTCGGTGTAATGTTTTCCTTAGGTAGTTCTTGACAATACCAATCATTCGTTCGGTAAATCCATTTTGCCATGGTGCTCTTTGGGCTGTGAACTGCCAGGTACAATTTCGGATTCCCAGCACCAGCTTAACTTTGGGGTATTTCATTATCTTCACCAGTAAAGGTGCTGCTCCAACGAAATTAGTTCCGTTGTCACTTGTTAATTTGCTAGGACAAGACCTTCTAGTGGCAAATCTTCAAAAGATGTTCAAGAATGTCTCTGAGCTCAGATCTTCTGCCATTTCTAGATGGACTCCCCTTGTGTAGGTACAAGTAAATAGACATATGTAAACCTTATGGGGAGTTCCCTCACCCGAAACAGATATAGCTCCTGTGTGATCCACTCCAGTTACTTGGAGGGGCTGACTTGCAATTACCCTATCCCTCGGTAAAGCAAGTGGTCCTGGATAGTAATATGGTCGTTGTTCATACCTCCTACGTGTGATGCAACCTTTGAGATATTTCTTTATGACCTGTCTACCCTTAGGGATCCAATACCTTCCCCAGATTCGGGCCAAAGCCTGTGGCACACCTCCATGCAGAGTCAATTAATGGGCTTCCTTTACATTTAACTGTGCAAAGTATCCACTCTTGGGTAATAATATGGGATGTCTAGTATGGAAAGCCAAATCAGCCTTTATTAATCGGCCCTGGCATCTAATCAGATCCTTTCCATCTAAGAGCAAGCCAAAATCTTTCATCAGTGTATTCCTGTTCCCAGTGCCCTTGTCTAAAAGGTCATAAATCTCTCCGTAATAGTCCTTTTGTATTCTTTTCAGCCAATATTCCATGGGATCTAACTTTTGAAACCCCACTTTCTTCAAAAATTCAACTACTAATTTTCAGTAGTGTAAATAATTGTCTTATGGATGAGAATCGGCTGATGTCAATTACTTTTGGCTCAGGTACTACAGGATCCAAGTTTACTACACCAGCCTCAGCAATGCTAAACTGTTTCTGCTCAGGCCAATCCTTAGTGAGTAACCATTTATGACCTTTAAACCACAAGTTATCTTTGATCAGTCTCTTTACAGTCGAACCTCGAGAGCAGATCAGCTGGGTTTTGTTTGGAGGATACATACTTAAATTTAAAATCTGAAGACAGCTCTTTAATAGTCTTCACTCTATTATGGACGAAAGGAATTTTACTGTCTTCCTTCTCTATCCAGTCAAGACAAAGCTCACCGTCAGTCCATGTATAGATATCCTCAAACTGAGTATCAAGAGTAGTGGTTATACTCCTGGCCAATTTAGTTCCTACTTCTATGGAAGCCAATTCCATTTGAAATAAGGTTCTTCCTTTAATTGACGCAACTTTGGCTTTGGACATGATAATCTTACTATCCTCTCCTGTTGCGCAATAAGCTATTGCTCCATAGGCCCTTTGAGAAGCATCACAAAATACGTGTAAGTGCGACTTCTCATTACTGCTTATTTTCCTTGGAATACACATGCTAGATGTGGTTTCAAACTCCTTTCTAATCTGTTCCCATTATTCCACGTATGTCTCACCTAATTCAGAGTCCCAGTCTAACTTTTCTCGCCAAGCCTCCTGCACTAAACATTTGCTCCTAATAACTATGGACTGACCAACCCTAATGGGTCAAATAACATGGAGACCTGACTTAACAAGAACCGCTTGGTGAGAGTGACATCAGAGAACTAAATTGGTTTCAAACGTATTTCATCAGCTGTTGTATCCCAGTTAAGACCCAACACATTTTGAACTTTGGGAATGTCATAATTTGGATAGTCCTCTTGTATTTTATTCCTCAAAAGCGGTGAATTTGTATTCCAGCTCTGTAACGCCAAATTTGCCTTCCCACATTCGGAATTGGCTACTTCATAAGCCTTCAATGCTTCTGACTCTGTATCAGCAACACCTTGCAAATTATCAGTGTAAAAAGCCTGCCCTATTTCTGGGCATTTGGCATATTCAAAATGATGCATTAAAGTGTTGCATAATAGGAAAGCACTAGCACAAGAGCCAAAGAGCACCAATCGGAAACATTAAGTCTTCAATGGAATATCCTCATTTTGAGGATCATGAGGCCAGAGGAATTTTGTAAATTTCCTATCCTCCTCTCTCAGTTCTATTCTGAGAAAAGCCTTACTAATGTCTGCTGTATAAGCATATGGTTTCTTTCTAAATCTTAGTAACACATTCCCTAGCTTCTCTGTTAGCGTAGGTCCAGAGTGTAAGCAATCGTTCAAGCTGGCTGATCCCTTGGACGCTTTACTGCTACAACTGAATACTATCCTTATGGGTGTAGTTACTGAATTCTTGCTTACAACATGATGTGGTAAGTAATGTCCTTCCTTGTGGTTAACAGGGAATTCAACCTCTTCTATAAATTTGTTCTTCAAATGATCCTTTATAATATCATCATATATGGTTAGATATTCTGGTTTATCTCTCAACTTCCTTAGAAGAGAATTTAACTGAGCCTTAGCTGCTTGGTAATTTGTTGGTAACTCCGAGTGGTTTAGTTTCCATGGTAATCCTACCCAATACTGTCCATCCTTAAATTCCACAGACTGATTATACAAATCCAAGGTTATTTTATCTTCAGGGGTTGGTTCCTCAGAGTGTATTCCTACACTGTCTAGGTCCCACAATTTGTGTACAGGTTCAATATTTTCATCCAACAAGTCGTTTATCTGGGTAGGTTCTTGTTGTGCACCTATTCTAGCTACCATCAATGATTGTGTGGTGGTAACAAAGACTGAGTCTACTAGTTAGTCTCTCCTTTAACTTGTTTTGGAAAAGGCAATTGACCCATAATAAGGTTACCTCCTGGACTCTTGAACAATTGTACTTTATTCTTCTTGAAAGTCCTATGTAGGATCTTCCACAGTAATTACAGCCAATTATGATTTTTATGGGACCCACAATATCTGATTCGACATTCAATTTAGACAACTTTATCCCTGAGCTTTGTAGATGATCAGAGGTTTCCTTCAGTCCCCTTTATATATATATATATATATATATATATATATATATATATATATATATATATATATATATATATATATATTAAATATTGTCACTTGCAGGTTTAGGAACCTCAGTTTTCATCCTAGGACATAGGGAACTATGATGATGATTCCTTTTGCATTTAAAACAAAGATTCAATTTAGTCTTACAGTCCGCGGAAGTACAGTATGTTCGAAATTCATACAGATCATACAACATCCCAGTTCCTGAAGCTTTCCTACTCTAGAAGCATAATCAGGATAATTTTGACACGATACACTGGAATGTTGCTCACCACAAAACACACAGATCTTCCTGTCCTTTACCATGGAAGGTTTTACTTCCTTAATTTCATCAGCCTGTCTGTTCCTTGTCTTTAATACTTTATCATCAGCCTTTAAGGAACTAAGGAAAGTACCTATCTCTTCCTTAGGCATATACTTAGTCTTTTCTGACTTAAGTTTCCCAACCAGTTGGTTAGTGGGTAATTTCTTTATTTCAATCTTCTGTTTGATCTCAGTAGGTTTTGTCAGGACTCCATATTATAATACAAATCATAACAGATAGCATGATGGATAGATAGACAGATAGATAGACTGAGCACCAGACAAGGTGTGAGAATGGGAAATGAGCTTGCAAGTCTTAAGTGAAGGAATGCTGGACGTGCACCGGAAGCTGTACATACACACAGACATACAGTGTTCTAGAAGCTTCCACGACAGTATAGCACACATGACACGACCTCTGCTAAATGAGAATGTAGGAATCAGAGATCAGAAAGGGGCTAGCCATCGAACTGGCAGGTAGTGGAGAGATCAAATAAGAAGAGGGGTCCGACTAGACTTAGTAAATTAAGTCCCTGTGTAATACATACACTGCTCAACTTAGACTTTCTTTGAAGATAATAAATCAAGATCAACTCCCTGTATTCATCTTTAACTCCTCCTGCTCATCGATTACCAAAATAACTTTAACCAAAACTCAAGACTTAAATATTACAAGACTAAAGAGTTACATATATATAAATGGCGGATACAAAGTTTCTACAATAAATGGTGGCAGTAACAATTGACTGTACGCCTACAAACCATCATTTCCACAAAGGCAGGCGAAACTGTAACCAAGATCAGCTCGAGTTCTACAGCTGATTCTACATTATCCAGAAACTACAATTCTACGATCAAGTAACCACAAGCGAGTATAAAATAAGAAGAACGAGTCTACGAGTTTACGAGTCAACGAGTCTACGAGCCTACGAGTCTACGAGCATACATTAGCAATGACGAGTTACGAGTGAGGATCAACAAGCTCTACGATTAACTACAAATAACAAGTCTACAAGACAACTCTAGAATCTTCTTCACGCAACTTCATGTATCAGCAAGAAGAATAAAAACAAAACAAGTAAACGAAAAGCAAGAACAAAGCAACAAGTACTAGAGCCCCACCGTATGACATATTGTAAGATATATGTGCTAATCAGACATACGCATATAACTGTGCACTGGTAATACTGCTATGTCATTACATTACATATGGAGTTACCCTTTAGTAATGTCTAATATTTCATCTAACTTGTATGATGATTCTTGTAATACAGAATTGTAGTACCATTGTATGAATTGTTACATAATTGTATTTTTATTGTATATAATTGTAGAGTTGAGCAGAGGGTGTTGCAATGGTTTGGGCATATGGAGAGAATGGAAAATGAGTGATTGGTGAAAAAGATAACTAGATCTGATGTGAGAGGTGTAAGGCTGAGAGGAAGACCACGAATAGGATGGATGGACAGTGTGAAGAGAGCGCTGGATGCGAGAGGGATGTCTGTTGAGCAAGGAAGAGTGGCTGTGCGTGACAGAAATAAATGGAGAGAAATTGTGAATGAATAAGTGATGATGCAGCCCTGAGGGGATATTCTCCCGCATTTGGTCTGATCAGCTAGTCAGGTCAGGTGCGGGTAAGGGGATGGGTGTATTATGATGTGGCAGGGGTAAACCAGTTCTGCTGTCGGGCCCTGCTGCGGATGTCACTGATTGCATTGTGCAGTTGACCCTTGTGCGGTGTGGTGCGGTGAGGATCTGTCCGTTCTCCCCTTTGGGGCTAAGATGCGAATAAATGTGTTTGAATGGATGAGTAAATGGAGAGTGAGTCGTCCTGTCTCGGCTACCTCCCTTTCCTTGGGGGAAGCAGCCTAGGTATATAGATAGAGAGATAGATAATTGTATTAAAATAAGTGTAGCAACTGTTAAATAATTGTATTAACATTGTAGTAATATTGTAGTAACATTGTAATAATACATAACTGTAACAGGTTTTACTGTTCCTTGCAAATGTTTACAGAGTTGCATCAAGCCTTCCTCAATCTCTTCGCAGGAGAAATTATCCTTTTGATACCATACAAATCATCCTTGGTTTTCGGTGGAAGCTTTAAGGACACAATTCTTGAAAGCACTCAATCTGATGCCATAATATCTTCGTAACTACCTAAGGCCTTTAAGTTACAACTTAGTGCAATCCTAAAGTTTTGCAAGGAATCAGAATCGTATCTAGGTGTGGATAGTTCAATTAGAGCCTTCAGTAACTGAGTAAAAACTTGCTCCCTGTCTTCGTATTTTTGTCTAAGGATAGTCAAGGCCACCTCATAATTATTTTCTTCTACTGGTAATTCTTTTTTTAGCTGATATGGCATTCCTTTGACCTGTCCCAACAGATATGTGAGTTTGCTGACTGTAGGGAAATCTGTTCTATCATGTACTAAATATTTGAACTGGTCCCAGAAGAATTTCCAGTTCTGCTCCCCATCAAACTCCGAAAGCGTTTTTTGTGGTAACACAGCTTTACTCTGCTGAGCCTCTAATTGTGTTTCCGCGGCAGTCTCAGCTATTTTTGACTCTAGTGTCTTTATTATAGTTAAGTATTCTTCTAGTTTACTTTCAAACTTCGGAGTTTCTGACTCTAGGAATTCCTTATCATCAGCCCTTACTATAGCTCCTTCTAAAGTTAAATAACTTTCTTCATACTTATTCCATCGGTCTCTGAGTATAATTAGGAGACTATTTAATTCCTCCTTGGTTAAGGGTATTTCATACCACGATTGTTTGCAATCATTTATGGCTCTAGTTATCCATCTTGCCTTTCTGCTAGAAGATCTTTGCAGTAAAGAAACAGACATGTTGACTGGTTTCTAATGTAATAATTAGCTATGAGTTTCAACCACAAATTTACCCCAGCTTAGTAATTCTCTGATTAGGTAGGGATTAGATCCTCTTTGTGCAACCTGTCCCCCTGGGTTATTAAACCTCTAGGGTTGTATTTATTCCCTCCCCCCCTCTCAATTTCCAAATATTCATTACAGCTCAGCTAACTAATCATTTAATTTTGAGGAGTGTAGGGATTAGGTCCTTTACTTCAACCTATCCCCCTGGGATATAAAACCTCTACGGGTGTATTTATCCTCCCACTCAATTTTCAAAACATCCTTTTTTCCCTGAACTCGGTATGCATGCATTTCCACATCATCCATCTCAACCGAACGTGGTAGCAAACTATGCCCAGCAAAAGCAACTTTAACCTGTCACGTCCCGACCACTTTTTGAAAAAAAAAAAAAATTGGCTAAAACTTCCGCTTTATTTGAGAAACAAAGGAAAATCACAAAGAAAGTGCTTACCGTGATCCACAACTGGTCAGAACAGGTGAGGTCCCCCGCGCCAGGTATCGTATTCTATCACTGACGTGTGAGGCACTCACGTTTTCTATGGTAGGTAATTTTGGGAGAAACAACAAACAACACCTCTACATTTATTGAATTTGAACTAATAAACAATAAGAATAACAATATAATGTATTTCAATGACATATATATGAAAAATAGGCATTTGCGTGAGCATAGCGAGTTTGGTCCGATTGGTAACACACTATGTGCTAAGTTTCTTGTTTCAGTCAACATATATTTTCTACTTGTATACTACTGTTTCAATGCCATTATACCGTTTTGTCTATATCTATCTATCTATAGCCCGACGCCCTAATCCCGCAAAGGGTGGCCGCAGACAAAACGCCTCCAAGTGTCCGAGGCGCTTTATTTGCTTTTTTAGTTAGTTCTTTTTACGGGGTGGGGCACTAACCCACCACCAACCCTTTTAGTCGCCTCGTACGACAAGCAGGGATACTGGGGGACTATTCTTGAAACCCCCCTACCCCCGGTATGTAAATGTTTTCAGCTGTTTTCATTCATTACGATGACATGTAGCATAAGCATAGCGCACATATGCATACTCAGCACACTCGCTACGACTCGTATTTCAACATACAACATTGTTTTATCACTTTCATAATATTTTTTTCTTTACATTGAACCCTTCCTCCACCACTGTAAACGTTTTCAATTATTTACATTCATTACGAGGGCATTTAACGAAATGCTAGCGCATATTCTCGTAGCAAGCACAGTCTCAAACACTCGTGTTTCCACTTGTATTTTATTTCTTCAATCCCAATATACTTTACCACTTACGTTACACCCATTTACATCCTATTCTGCACTATACATATTTACTGGCATTATTTATCCTAGTGAGCATCAGAATATCACATGAAAATACCCTCGCAATGAATGTTTCGACCAACATAATACTCATACACTTACATACTAATATTCCACTTATATTACACCCGTGATCACTTGTAGACTCCTATTTACATATTTACGGGCCTTATTTATTCCACTGAGCGTCTGAATATCGCATCAAAATACCCTCGCAAGGTATGTTTCCACTTAGATAATATTCATACACTTACATAATAATTTTCCACTCGTATTACACCCGTTTCCACTTCCATACTACCATTTACAGATCTACGGACCTTATAATTACACTGAGCGTCTGTTTGTGGCATTTATTTCAGAGTATCAACGTCCTATCGCATTCACACCTTATCAAAAGTGCAGGAACGTGTGAAACTCACTGAAACATGGGTGAATACACAGACCCACGTCACACTGAACACACTCATAGCGGGTGTCCTTTCTCTGAGTGGTGGGTCTCACCCGGGAATTGCTACACACGTGACACCTGCGTTGGAGCCTAGGTCTATTTGCTTGGGGAGGTATAGGAGTGGGGAAATGGCGGGCAGATAATCTCAAGGGAGGGTGGGCACCTGGGGCTGTGCGGGTGTGGTGCTGGGGCCTTTCAACCCCATACCTTGCAACAATCTCTCGTGTCAGCTCCCTCATAAACCCTTCAAAGGTTTCCTGAACTCCTGTTGGCATGGCGTGACGGTGGTGGCAATTCAGGGCAGTAATGTCAAGCAGGTGAAAGAATAGTTTTTTGTACCACTTCATCGTGGTCCTGGCACACTCGACAGTGGATATCATGGAGTCTGACTGGTCTACCAGGCGCATGTTAATATTATAATCAAGCACACACTCAGGTTTCCATATGTGGCACCTGTTCTCGCTCCGATAATCTACCGACTCTGTGACGGTGCATCAAGGAGTAGTGAACCGCGGACAAGAGGCGGACTTCTCTATTGTGGTTCCACACTGTTGTAAGGATATTGTTGGCCTGGAAGAAGACCACCTCATTTCTGTCAAGTTTCCGCCCCACCTTGACCATGTGACGCCGGTTCACCTTGGCAGTCCCACAGATCCCCGTGTCATGCCTGTGTAGATAATGAGCGAGAAGAGGGCTAGTGTACCAACTGTCAAGGTAAAGGACGTGACCACGATGAAGATAGTCTTCTATCATTGTCTTTACCACTGCTCCAGACAGACCAATACTCCGATCTTCTATTATGTCTGTCTGTGCACCAGTGTACAAGACTATGTCTTGTACATACCCAGTCCTACAGTCACACATAACAAAGATCTTAAACCCAAAACGGTGCCTTTTGCTGGGTATGTACAGCCGAAATGAAATATTGCCTCTCCACAACACGAGACTCTCGTCCATGGTGAGGTCTCTATAGGGATAAAATGAGGAAAGGAATGTCTGCCTTAGGTGATCAAAAACCAACCTACTTCGCCTCATCTTATCTGTGTCATTAGCATTTGCAGGATCATCAGCATCATAGAAATGGAGGCGGCTTGAATTTGCTGAAACCAATTACAGTGGAACCTTGGTCCTCGAACGTCTCACATGTCGAACAAATCAGACCTCGACCAAAAAATTCAAGAAATTTTTGCTCCAGAGGTCGACCGAAATATCGGACCTCGACCAACCTCAACGTAGCTGAATGAAGGGAAGCTAGCCGACCGACAGTCATGCGTCCACTTTTGTTCTTCGTCAACGTGCTTCACATTTTTTCTTGATTCAGTGCAGTATTAGCCCCTAATAATGGCTCCAAAGAAAGCAAGTTCATCCAGTACAGCTACTGGCAGTGAAAAGAGGAAAGTAGTGCAGAAAATAATTGAAGAAGTGGAAAAATTATTGCTTATCTTCATCAATGAGAAACAGTTAGCAGGAGACAGTGTTAGTGAGTATATAATTTGTGAAAAGGCAAGAGAAATATACAGTCACCTCGTAAAGGAAAGCACTGGTACCAGTGCTGAAACTTAAAAGGTAAGCATCTGGGGTCTTAGAACGGATTAAAATGATTTACATTATTTCTTATGGGGAAAATTAGTTCGGTCCTCGACCAATTCGGTCCTGGAACAGCCTTCCAGAACGGATTGTGTTCAAGGACCGAGGTTCTACTGTACGGCTCATTACTTGGCCAAATATTGGTGTAAGCATAATAGGGTCCCTTGTCCAGTAGGCAGGAATTCGGTTCTTTCGTACAATACCCATCAACAGTACCAGGGCCAAAAACAAAAACATTTCTGCAAGCGAGACTGGGTAATCATATAGGATTGAATGCCTGCTCCTTGTGCCCTGTCTTTCACTCTCACGGCGCTGGCTGTTAGCGAACCAGTTTGTCTGATCCATTATTTCCTCCACAAAACCCTCACTGAAGAAAAGGCGGAAAAAATCCTGCCTGGTAGAATTACGGTGAATATCAGGAGCAATGCAGCCAGCACGCCCCTGCTCAGTGAATGGGTGAATGAGGGGAGTAAAATCACTCCCATCCTCCTAATTCCATGCCACAAATTCCTTGTCCCGATCCTCCCCATCGTCGTCTTCATCGTGGTGGGGAGGAGATAATGGTGGGGGAGGTTGGGGAGGAGGAGTGCGGAGGGCTTCCCCACTCGCACTCCTCTTCCCTCGGCCTTTACCCTTCCCCTTTCCCTTACCCTTACGGCCTTGGGGAACATCAGGGGGCTGTGGGGAGGAAGCCCGGGAATATTGGGGAGCATAAGACGTGCTGGGGAGCGGCTCCTCCTCACCTCCCTGCTCCATCACCACACCACGTGATTCACCACCCACCCTCACTGCCCCACGTGATATGCCCCGCCGCCTCACACCACCACGTGAGAACGATGACTCACTCCCGCCACTCTCACTTTCCACACTCCTCCCAACACTTTCCCTTTCACTCCCCACTCCCTCAGCGCCACTTCCGCCATCCCTAAACAAAACACTAGGCCCATACCTGTTAGAACGACGTGGTGTGTGTTCTGGTCCGCGATGAGTAATTACTTCACGGCTGTACCACGTGGCAGCACGTCCCATGGCTCTGTCCTCGTCCTTGTCCTCAAAATTGGGCTCCACGTCATGTAGGGGCTGGCTAGAGGATCTTGCACATTGTTCTTGTGCAGCCTGACCCTCGCCTGCAGCACGATAAGTCACGTAGCGCAGCTTCCTGGGGGACAGGACTTCCTCATCACTGCTGCTGCTTTCCACATCCTCTGGTTGGACATAATCTTTGCTCATCTCCTCGTCATCGAGTGGTGAATCACTATCGCCAGTAAAGGCATCCAGGGCGGCTTGAATTTCCTCCTCTGAGAGACCTCTATTCGCCATGTCTGAGCAGGACCTTTGCTAACAGGTGAGTGACCGAGCCGCACGTGAGCGCGGGTCGTGCGTGGTCGCTGAGTGTCCCCGCCTGGTGGCTGGTAGGTGAAAGTCGTGCAATGCTACGTACCAAAAATCTCGCGCGAATGCTGAAAATTGTGGAAATTATACAACTTGCAATTGCAAAATGTACCAGTATGTCGACGGGACTGGCAAATGCAAAATGTTGCAACGTATCCATACATTGACGGGACGTCTCAGGTTAAACACATTCAGTGCTTCGGCACACAGTTGTCCCCACTGGGGACACCAAAATGTGAAATATATTTAGGTTTCTAGTAAGTAAATCGGAGCTCCTAATTCAGGGCACCAAAATGTCAGAAATATTTAATGTATACAAGTCGGTATCCTCACTCAGGGCACCACAATTGTAAGTTCACATAAGTCTCTTTCTAGGTTTGGGTGTACCGTAATTTACACCTTAACTCACCTAACTATTTCTCTCCTATCTCCTAGCTAATCCCCCCTAGAATTGGCCAATTCTTAAAGGTTACTTAGCTAGTGAAAAGGGAGTGTTGGACAACAGATGACGATGAGGCTGCTTTTCTGTAGTTGCTTAGGCTGTCAAGCGTCCTTGAGTGTGTATGTACACGCTAACTCGATGAAGTCTAGGAGCACAGTGATACAAAATGGCTGGCTTCTTCTCCTTCATCGGATTTGAAGTTGCCAGCTATTAATTAATTACAGTGCTAAATACAGTTAGATTACATTACAATATATACAAGGCAAATCTAACAAATTAATCTTAGTTTTAATTAAACTAAATCCACACCAAATATTCCCTTTATCAATATGAATATGTTAAACCTACTTCTGCTTTTATGTGAGGCTTCTAATCCTCTAGTCACGTCACCTAACGCACAGACGCAGTTTAGGTCAATGGAACTTTCCAAATACAGTGGAGTCTGTTTTATCTGAGATTCTTTTAACTGTAATATGCCATTAACCGTAAGTTTTACTAAAACATTCTCATTTCGACTAACCGCAAAAATCTGAAATCTGTCTGAAAATTCAAACACGTCAGACTTGTTTGTGCCACTAGCATTGGTTTACTGTTGTTCTGCTAGTCACTAGAGCAAGCATTGGTTGCTCCAGCCCCCATCCACCACCTCGGAAGATTTGGATGATGTGGGAGATGATGTGGAAATGAGTGGATAAGAAAATAGAAAATATGAAAAAACAATTAGGTTTAAGACCTTATTTGTTCGAATTGCTTACAGTGAATTACATAATTGTTTTGGTGAAGGTTTATTTAAGTTTATTTGAGTGAAGATTTAAGTTGACAGTTTCTATTAGTTACAAAAGTGCAGTTACACAAGTAGTTACTACAGTGTATTAAGTGTTTTGGTGATGGTTGAGTGGCTTTTGGGGTGCTGGTGGTGGTGGTGGTTGGCTAGACATCACCAGAAATGGGTGATGGGTGAGTACAATACTGTTCCCTTGTATCCTACATATTATTACAGTATCTTTTATCCGAAAAAATCGATTAAACGAAACTTTGAAAGTCCCATGATTTTCAGATATGAGACTCCACTGAAAATACATGTATTTACAATGTAGTTGTCCACGAGGGTTAAACGCAGTAGCATTTAAGTTATCAGTAATAAGAAATATTAAAGAGAACATAATTTTTTGGCTGTAAAAAACCGCTTGAATAGTAAACAAACGATCTCAGGCTTTCCTCTCCTTCTAACCAGGGGTGACTATTTAAAAGGTAGAGAGCGCAACTGCTCTGAGGGAAAATATTTCCCACACCCATCCAAATTTCTACTCACTCCACGATTTCACGAAATGACTATGCATTTCACGAAATGACTGATTTCACAGTCTTCCTGTAATATATATATATATATATATATATATATATATTGTTACATAGCCTATGATTTCATCATCCTTTGTGTAATTCTAACGTACAGTATGCTGCATGTTTGATCACGAGCGTGTTCTACCTCACTCCCCCCTTCTACCCTTATAGTAGAGTAAGTCGTTCTTTCTGTTTTTCAGAGCAGGATTGTCAACTCTTTGTCCCCTATGGCTTCATTTGCGCGTCCTTCTTGCAAGTTGTATCAAGCTCTGCCGGCCCCTATATAATGAGCTCAGTCTCTGCATTAATTGCCACTTAGATCTACTCCTCATTTTGTTCACATCTCTGTCCTCCCCTGTACAGTTGTTATTATTGTGAGTGCTCAGGAAGTCTCCAACCATCTAGCAGCTGTGTAATTTGAGTATAAGTGTTATTACATTTTTCCTTGTACTGTATAGCATGAGGTGTTGATTCGTAGGCCTAGTGAGGTTTTTGTGATTCATGTGCTTTAGGTGTCAGCCATTATTAATAATATTTTGTATCTGTAATAATATATCTTGCATTCACTGAGCATTATCCGGTTTTCTCATTTTATCAGGGCTGACTTAGATAAATTTACACTTGCTAATTTCGTGTTAATAGAGGCTATTGCAGTTAACCATATATTTAACCTGTTTTTTGCCATTACATTATCCTTATGAGTCCTGAATGTTTAGTTGTTAGTTTGAGCATTAAACTTTAACTTGTAATTTTACCTAACTCTTTTGTTTTGAACCTGGAACTTTGCGGGACAGTTTTCTCTGTTCCGTAACATAAATTTGGCGACCTCTTATCAGGATATTCAGGATATTTTCATAAGGATATTGCTTGATATTTTTGTGACTGTGATTTATTCATGATGTCTACTATTACTACGCTTGATGAAGCCAAAGATTTTTTGTCAAATATGCAAACAGTGTGTGATGTAGAAAACAAAACAAAGAATGAACTTAAGCTTGTTGCTCAACAATTGGGAATTGCAGTTCACTCTCATCATTCTAATGATCAAATTGTTGGCATGATTAATAAAAGCTTGTTTAATGTAACTCCTCCAAATGAGCAAACGCAGATTGAAATAGCTAAGTTACAGCTAGCTCTGCAGGAGGCTGGTGTTAAGGAGGCTGAGTTTCAGGCACGTGCTAAGGTGGCTGAGTCTCAGGCTAAGGAGGCTGAGTCTCCGGCTCGTATTCAGGAGGCACAAATTGAACTTGCTAGGATTCAGGCAGACCATGAGTATCGCATGAAACAATGTGGAACTGGATCATCTAGCTCTGATGATTTTGATGTGGCTAAAAATGTTAAACTTGTCCCTCCTTTTAATGAATCTGATTTAACAAAGTATTTTCAGTTGTTTGAGAGGGTAGCTACAGGTTTTAATTGGCCCAAAGAGTATTGGCCAGTACTCCTTCAAACTGTTCTCACCGGTAAAGCTCAAGTAACTTATGCATCTTTGCCTCAGGATCAATGTGATAATTATGATGTAGTTAAGAGCTTGATTCTTAAGGCCTATGAACTTGTTCCTGAAGCCTATAGAGTAAAATTTAGGGCAACTTATAAGCAAGATAAGCAATCCCATGTTGAGTATGCAAAAATCAAAGAAGATCTGTTAGAGCAGTGGTTAAATTCTAAGAATGTGGATTCTGATATCGGTAAATTTAAGCAGATGATTTTGCTGGAGGACTTCAAAAGGTGTATTAATAAAGATGTAAGCCTATATCTTGATGAGAAAAGAATAGATAATTTGTCTGATGCTGCAGTTTTAGCTGATGAATATGTTCTCACTCACAAGAGATATTCTAGAGAAAAAAGGAAAGCTGAGAGTAAGTACGTTGCCTCTACTCAGAGTACAGGTAACAGGAAAGAGAATAAAGATGATGTTTCTCAGGAAGTAAATACCAGCTTCACCTCTAGATTTCAGAAAAGTAAATGTACTTATTGTAGTAAGCTTGGTCATACTACAGAGAAATGTTTCAGGAGACAGCGTGATGTGAACAAAAAGGAGTCTTTAAATATTCAGTCAATTGGTCTAGTGTCCACCCTTGAGAGTTCCCAGAATTCTTTAACTGAGTTAACTGAACCTGCTTTGAGGGGTAAATTAAATCCTCATGATGAAGCTCCTCTTTTGAGCAGGAACGTGGGTGACACTTTCAAGAGTTCATGTGCTAATTTCCTGTCTGATGGTTTTGTCAGTCCTCTAGACAGTAATGACAGGAAATCAGTTAAAATATATCGTGATACAGATGCTTGCCAATCCCTTATGCTGACCAGTGTTCTAGGCTCTAATGTTAATTCCTCTGATGAAACTGTAATCTTACAAGGTGTAGGGAATAATTACTTCTCTGTCCCTCTGTGCAGAGTGAATTTAGAGTCTGGTTTTGTTAATGGTTCCGTTATGGTTGGGTTGGTTGGGACACTCCCACTGTCAGGTGTAACTTTCTTACTTGGAAATGATATTGATGGAAGTCAAGTGTGTCTAGCTCCTCAGTTGTCTAGTGAGCCAGTGGCTGCGGCCCAGGACTGTGATGTCCCTGATGTGTTCCCTGCATGTGCTGTCACTAGGGCTAAGTCTAAAGTTACTGGTGACTTAGAGGATAATGATGATGATGATGTTATCCTAGCTGACACTTTTCTTGCTAATTTGGACCACTCACCAGATTAGGCAGTACCCCGTAGTGTTGATAATTTGTCTCGTCAAGAGTTGGTTGAGTTGCAGGTTGCTGACCCTGAGTTGAAAGGTCTAGCTAACGCTGCTTGCAGTGAGGAAGAGTCAGCTGGTGATTCTACTTGTTATTATATAAAGTCAGGAGTACTTATGAGGAAGTGGAGACCCCCAACAGCATCAGCCGACTATGAATGGGAGGTTGTACATCAAGTTGTCATCCCTCGTGTTTGTAGGCAGGATATCATAAGAGTGGCTCATGATTCCAGTTTGGCAGGACACCTTGGAGTGAGGAAGACTGTGACACGCATTTTGAAACACTTCTACTGGCCAGGTATCTTCAGGGATGTTTCCTGGTATTGTAAGTCTTGTCACACCTGTCAAGTTGTGGGGAAGTGTAATCAGACCGAAAAGGTTGCACCTCTAGTTCCCATTCCTCCTTTTGAGGCGCCATTCACCCGTGTGTTGGTGGTTATTGTGGGCCCTCTTCCTGACTTCTTCAGGATTTTCTTATGTGTTGACCCTGATTGATATGGCTACTCGTTATCCTGAAGCCATTCCACTTAGAAATATCTCAGCAAAGAACGTGGTTAAGGAAATGCTAGGGTTCTTCACAAAGTTTGGTCTGCCCAAGGAGGTACAGTCAGACCGGGGAAGTAATTTCAAGTCAAATGTTTTCAAGCAGTCTCTGAAAGAGTTGGGCATCACCCAGATCACGTCTTCAGCTTACCATCCCCAGACCCAAGGAGCGTTGGAGAGATATCATCAAACACTCAAATCGATGCTCAAGAAATACTGTTTGGAACATCAGAAAGACTGGGATAAAGGTCTTCCATTCGTTGCATTTGTCGCAAGAGAATCTCCAAATGAATCACTGGGCTTCTCACCCTTTGAACTACTGTTCGGCCATGAAGTAAGAGGACCCCTTAAGCTACTCAAGGAATGCTGGCTGTCGGAGGAAGATGACGTCAACCTGCTGGAGTATGTGATGAAGTTCAAAGAACGGTTTTCCACTGCTTTACAGCTGGCGAGAGAGAATTTAGGAGCTGCTCAGGAGATGAAGACTTGGTATAATAAGAAGTCCAGGTTACGCCACTTTCAGCCAGGAGATCAGGTTTTGATTCTGCTACCGGTGCATGGGCAACCTCTTCAAGCAAAGTTTAGTGGTTCTTATTTCGTGGAGAAGAAACTCAGTGATGTCAACTACGTCATCGCCACACCAGATTGTAGAAAGAACAAGCAACTTTGTCACATCAACATGCTAAAGTTATATCACAGGCGGGACGAAAATAGCCCAGTCTGCACTGTAGCTGTTCCTCCCAAGTCTGCAAGTGAAGTTCTCCCATGCAGCATGAGCCTGACTGACAGTTTGGGGAAGAATTCTGATATCATCAATGATCTCCAGACTAAGCTTTCTCATCTAGCTCCTGAGGAAAGGCAGGAGTTTTCGGCATTACTGCAGGAGTACCCGCAAGTGTTCCGTGCCACTCCAGGAAGAACCACTGTGTTGATGCATCATGTCGATGTGGGAGACGCAAAGCCAATTAAACTGCCTCCTTACCGTGTGAACCCAGTGAAAGTTCCTCTCATCCAGAAGGAGCTTGGCTACCTGTTGGACCACAAGATGATTGAGCCCTGTCAGAGCGAGTGGAGTTCGCCTGTCACTCTAGTCCCTAAGCCAGGTGGGTCACAGCAGCTTTGTATCGACTACAGATGTGTTAATCAGATAACCAAAACAGACACTTACTCTCTCCCTCGTGTGGAAGATTGCATAGACAAGATCGGAAAGGCTAGGTACATAAGTAAGTTTGATTTGTTAAAAGGATACTGGCAAGTACCTATGACTGAACGTGCTAGGGAGATCTCATGTTTTGTAACACTAGGAAAGACTTTTGCATGTTCTGTAATGCCATATGGTATGAAGAATGCACCAGCCACATTTCAAAAGCTCATGAATGTTGTAACAGAGGGTTTGGCAGGGTGTGTTGTTTATATTGATGATGTATTAATCTTCAGTGACAACTGGAAAGATCACCTATGCCATGTCAGTAAATTTCTTGAGCGTTTGGTTCAGGCTAATCTTGTAGCTAATTTATCAAAGTGTGAGTTTGGTCAAGCTAAAGTTCAGTACCTTGGGTACGTAATTGGTGATGGACATGTTGCACCAGCAGCAGCTAAGGTTCAGGTTATAAGTGATCTTCCCAGACCTAAAAGTAGGAAAGAGCTACAAAGATTTTTGGGAATGGTAGGTTATTACAGGAGATTTGTTCTTAACTTTTCAATTCTTGTATCACCACTTACAGACCTACTGAAAAAGGGAGTTAAATTTGTCTGGACCAATAACTGTGAATCCTCTTTCAGCAAACTTAAAGCTATCCTATTAAGTCAGCCAGTGCTCGCTACTCCAAATTTTGCTAAGCCTTTTAAGATGGCTGTTGATGCAAGTGATACAGGAGCTGGGGCTGTTTTGCTGCAAGAGGATGATCAGGGTATTGAACACCCTGTATCTTATTACAGTAAGAAGTTCACTCCACCTCAAAAGAACTACTCAACTATTGAGAAAGAGCTTTTGGCCTTGATTTTGGGTTTACAGCATTTTTCATTTTATTTGTGTTCTGGTTTTGACCCCATACTCATTTATACCGATCATAACCCACTGAAATTCCTTAATAAGTTTAAAGAAAAAAAATCAGAGATTGACAAGATGGAGTCTACTTCTTCAGGAGTATTCATTAGACATACAACATGTCAAGGGGAAAGAAAATGTTATTGCAGATTGCTTATCTAGACTTTAGACAGATTGTTTTAGAGTAATAAGAAATTTCCTTTGTAAATTTCTTTTTCTTTGTGGGGAGGTGTTACATAGCCTATGATTTCATCATCCTTTGTGTAAGGCTAACGTACAGTATGCTGCATGTTTGATCACGAGCGTGTTCTACCTCACTCCCCCCTTCTACCCTTATAGTAGAGTAAGTCGTTCTTTCTGTTGTTCAGAGTAGGATTGTCAACTCTTTGTCCCCTATGGCTTCATTTGCGCGTCCTTCTTACAAGTTGTATCAAGCTCTGCCGGCCCCTATATAATGAGCTCAGTCTCTGCATTAATTGCCACTTAGATCTACTCCTCATTTTGTTCACATCTCTGTCCTCCCTTGTACAGTTGTTATTATTGTGAGTGCTCAGGAAGTCTCCAACCATCTAGCATCTGTGTAATTTGAGTATAAGTGTTATTACATTTTTCCTTGTACTGCATAGCATGAGGTGTTGATTCGTAGGCCTAATGAGGTTTTTGTGATTCATGTGCTTTAGGTGTCAGCCATTACTAATAATATTTTGTATCTGTAATAATATATCTTGCATTCACTGAGCATTATCCGGTTTTCTCATTTTACCAGGGCTGACTTAGATAAATTTACACTTGCTATTTTCGTGTTAATAGAGGCTATTGCAGTTAACCATATATTTAACCTGTTTTTTGCCATTACATTATCCTTATGAGTCCTGAATGTGTAGTTGTTAGTTTGAGCATTAAACTTTAACTTGTAATTTTACCTCTTTTGTTTTGAACCTGGAACTTTGCGGGACAGTTTTCTCTGTTCCGTAACAATATATATAAAGGTTGTAAGCTTTTTTTCGAATAAAAGATAGCCTGTATCATAAATTGACGAACTTTTGTTTAAAAAAAAAAAAAAAGCCCCTAAGTTTAAAGAAAACGTCACCCCCCCAAAAAAAAAAATTGATTACAATATACTAACATTACCACACCCAAATTTTGTCACTTTCTTAATCATTATATAGAATTTTTATAACTTTATAGACTTGCACAGAATATTTTAAAACTTTTAGAACTTTCAAGAACAGTTTGTAACGTTCTAGTATGGTTTAACATTGTTTAGAGCATTGTAAAATCATCTGAATATTATAAAAAGGGATGCAGTTTTCAGCATCTAACAATTATTTTCGCAGTTTGCAGGTGAACAGTCAGCAAAATCATTGCTTACTGTGTTACTATTATACATTATTATTATTATTATTTTTTCAGATAAGCATGATGTCGCACAAAAGAAGTGATACCATCATACAGAAGAACAAGGATGTCTGGACCAAAAATTTGGTGCGGTTCCAGAGGTCACATAGAAGAAGAGGAATTGTGCCTTTAAAACAATCTTCATAAGAAGAAATATGCAGAATGCCAAACCAAATGCAATTTGTTGGACTTTACCAGTTTCTTGGAGCAAAAATCAAATTAAGAAAAGAACGAGTAGTCGAAATTTCCAGAAGTGACAAAACTATGAAAGTATAAATTAAACTTTCCACATGTATCAGATCAAGCAATACAAGCAAAGCTTGACAAGGTGCTAAAATTTTACGATGAATGAGTCAAGAGGGGAAAGTATGATGGTCTAAATAAACTTTTTGATATCAATCAATCAATCAATCACTTCCTGTGGCACCCCACGGGATGCATAGGGCCTCAATGAACTCTCTCCACTTTTGTCTCTTACCATCTCCTTCAGGTCGCACCAACACTCCTCTCCTGCTTCTTTTTTCATTGTCCTCAACCAGGTTTCCCTCGGGCTACCTCTACCTCTTCTTCCTCTAGCAGTCCACTCTGGCACATCCTGTATTAAACTGCCTTCTTTTCTGCATATGTGCCCCAGCCACTTCCAGCGAGACAGTCTCACATATTCATTAACTGGTTCCACTCTCGTAATATCTCTTACTCTTGCATTTGTAACTCTGTCTTGCCACTTTACCCCAAGAATCCTTCTCAGTATTTTATTCTCAAATCCTAATACTTTCTGATCTGTTGCAATTGTACTGTACCATGACTCATGCCCGTAAATGAAAATTGGTCTAACCATGGACTTGTAAATTTTCACTTTAGTATGTACCGAAAGCATATTATTATTCCAAACAGATTTCAACATTCCAACAGCTCCCCAAGCCTGTCTAATCCTCTCCTCAATTTCATTGTTTAATGATCCATTAGATGATACAATCGTTCCCAGATATTTAAAGTTTTCTACATTCTTCACCACATTATTCCCAATTACACAATCGATTTGGTTCTCCACGTTCATTTTGATAATTTCAGTCTTTCCACAATTTATTACCAATCCCACTTTTTCTCCTTCCTCCACCAGACAATCGAGCACCCTCTGCATCTCGTAAATACTTCCGCAAATCAGTACAGTATCATCTGCACAGTCCAAATCCATCAGCTTCTTATTTTCTTTCCAGTTAATTCCTGCACCTGTTCTCCTTACAACCTTTTTCATAACATAATCCATAACCAAAACAAACAACAATGGCGAAAGAACTCCTCCTTGAATCACTCTTAACTTGAAATGGATCACTCAAAGAACTACCCACCATTACCTTACAAAAAGTACCTTCATGCAGACTTCTAGTAATATTTACAAACTTTTCTGGTATACCATAGAATCTCATAATTTTCAACATAGCTCCACGCGAAACTATCAAACGCCTTTTCAAAATCCACAGAACACATAAGTGGCATTTTCATCTCATTAGCTTGTTGCATTAGATGCCTTACAATAAAAATCTGATCATTACAACCTCGACCCTTTCTAAATCCCGCTTGTTCTTCTCTTAAAATTTTATCAATTACCAGCTCTATTCTGTTCAACAAGATTTTGGAAAAGACTTTTGCAACTACAGGTGTCAAAGTTATCCCCCTCCAATTGCCACACACACTTAAATCTCCCTTTTTTGGTATTTTTATAATCACTCCATTTTTCCACTCTTCTGGAATTCCACCATTATCCCAAGCCACATTAAGAAGTTTCAAAAGCGCATTCATCAACTCGTCATTTTCCACCTTAAGCATTTCAGGGAATATTCCATCCTCTCCTGGGGCCTTAAAATTCTTTAACTCCTTTATAGATTTTGCTACCTCTTCCAAAGTTATATCCCCTGTTTCTATCTGCAAATCTCTCTCGGCTGGCAAAATGTCCTCTTCAGCTGGGATTGGTCTATTTAGAACAGATTCAAAGTGCTCTTTCCACCTTCCTTTTATATCCAAATCTTTAGTCATCAAATTACCATTTCTATCTCGTACAGGTATTTCCTTCCTTCTCTTTTCAGTCCCAGTTAACTCCTTTATGGCCTGATACGCTGCTCTTGTACTCTGACCGTCATTTTTACTTAATTTAATTTCTGTCTCTGTCGCCTTTTCATCATATAGTCTCCTCTTATCACATCTAACGAGTCTTTTTACTTTAGAATGTAAACTCCAGTACTTTGCTCTAAGTACTTCAACTAAGGGAATATTTCAGGGAATATTCCATCCTCTCCTGGGGCCTTAAAATTCTTTAACTCCTTTATAGATTTTGCTGCCTCTTCCAAAGTTATATCCCCTGTTTCTATCTGCAAATCTCTCTCGGCTGGCAAAATGTCCTCTTCAGCTGGGATTGGTCTATTTAGAACAGATTCAAAGTGCTCTTTCCACCTTCCTTTTATATCCAAATCTTTAGTCATCAAATTACCATTTCTATCTCGTACAGGTATTTCCTTCCTTCTCTTTTCAGTCCCAGTTAACTCCTTTATGGCCTGATACGCTGCTCTTGTACTCTGACCGTCATTTTTACTTAATTTAATTTCTGTCTCTGTCGCCTTTTCATCATATAGTCTCCTCTTATCACATCTAACGAGTCTTTTTACTTTAGAATGTAAACTCCAGTACTTTGCTCTAAGTACTTCAACTAACTGGCCATCAACATGTTGTTCTTCACTTTTTAACTTAGCCTCTTTCCTTTTCTGAATTGCAATCCATGTTTCATCTGACATCCACTTTTTCCTTCTCGCTTTTCCCTTTTTCTTAATAGTAACCATAGCACTCTCATGCAAAACCTCTTTTACCTCTCTCCACATTTGATTAATATCATTGTCCACAGATTCCATCAAAATCTGCGGGACTAGAAACCTGTTCCTACATTCCCACCGAAACTTTTCCTTCGTGCTCTCATCACTTCTCAGCTCATCCAGATCATAATTATTACCTCCTGTACAATTACCATTAACGTTTCTCTTAAGTTTTATTCTAATCCTTGACACAACAAGTTGATGATCACTACCTATATCTGCCCCCCTCCTGATGCAAACATCTTGCAAATAACTCCTAAGCCTTCTGGTAATTGCAATGTGGTCAATCTGGTTACAATATTTACCACATGGTGAAATCCAAGTAGTCTTATGTATTTTTCTATGCTCAAAGATAGTTCCACCAATTATAAGGTCATTTGCCAAACAAAAGCTTCCAAGTCGCACCCCATTTTCGTTCCTTATACCAACACCCTCCTTACCCATACAATCTTCAAAGCCATCTCTACTACTGCCAACAATCGCATTAAAATCACCAATGCAAACTAACACATCATGTCTTCCCACTCTATTCACTACATCCTGCAGCTTCTCATAAAAGTCATCCTTCATTTCATCAGCAGCCTCATTTGTCGGAGCGTACCCTACAACCATACTGATATTACTATGGTCAGATTTTAAACGAGCATAAAGCAAGCGCTCATTAATTGGTTCAAACTTACATACTGCCTTACAATCATCTCTACTCAGCAGTAAGCCTACTCCTTGGTAATGATTTCCATCACTCCTACTAGAAACCAACATTGTAATACCATCTTCCAAATTCATTTTATCAACTCCAAGCAACCTCGTTTCTGTAAGAGCACAAATATCCATCTTGTATTCTTTGAACACTGAAATAAGCTCTTCCATTTTACCAGCCTGCTTGAGAGTTCGAACATTCCAGTTTCCTATTCTTAAGGTTCTTTTTGGATGTATAAACTTATTTTTACACCGTGGGATCCTTAGTATCCCCTGCCCACTTAAGGGCTGCACAGGACTGAGGGCCATTGCTTCGTCACCAGAGTTCATCATGATTTCTTAGGCAAAAAAAATATTTTACCCTGGAGCCAATGGCAGTGACTCGCAGGAGACAGACAGTGGAGAGAGGAAATTAACTAAATGAAAGTAAAATGCAGAGGGTTTGGACAGATAAAGTACAAGGGGAAGAAAGAGAGCAAAGAGAATGTAGATAAAAAAAAAAGTGTCCCTTTTAGTCGCCTCTTACGACAAGCAGGGAATACTGGGGAAGTATTCTATCCCCCCTTCCCCATGGGGGATATCACAAAAATAAATGATCAATGGTTATTCACTGAAGTTAAGCAACTTTACCACCTACAAGTGCAAAGCAAAGGAGTGGGGTACTCAACAGGTCAAGTTGCAAGTAAGGAAACCATTCACCCTTCAAAAAGATGAAAACTGCCTGATGATTCTATATTACCATCAACATCTTACGATCTTTCATCTAGTGTAGTTGCACTGAATCTGATGACAACGAATAATTGGATGAAGATGAGACTAATGATCCACCAACCATAAAACACAACAGAAGTAAAGTTGCAACTAACTTGGTGACATCCGCTGGAGTATCGACAAATAAAGCTGCTAAAATATGCAAACAATTGTCACATGATGATACTGACATTCCAGCTCCAAGTCAAGCAGCAATTTACAAGTCAATATACCTGTACAAAGAAACTGCTACACTGAAGGAGGAATGAAAAGTTGCAGTTGGAAACTCGGTCTTTACATTTCGATGGAAAGCAGAGTGATGAAAATGAGTACCAGGTAGTACTACTTATGAAAGAACCAAAATAAAACGATGCATTGCGTTTGGAAAATGGCAAGGTTGAAACTATTGCTGAAGGAACTGCAAAAATTATTGATGAATACAACTTACCGCATGCAATAAAAATGATCACTGCTGATACAACCAGCGTTAACACTGGGAAAAAAGTGGAGTTGTTGTCAGATTATAACAAATGTTCTCGGATAAGAGTTTCAGCAAACCGCAATTTATCGGCTGTTAGCATCACATTCTCGACAGGATTCTCCGTTTGGTGATGGACGAAAAATTTGGCGTTAATACCAGTTCTCCAAACATCGACTGTCCATTTGAGTCTCAACTAATAAAGAATTATGAAAAACTAAAATCACAGTTTGTTAATGGAACAGAAGAGATTCTCAGTAAGTCAGGATGAAGAGATGACAGGAAGTTTTTGTACCATTTAATATGAGTGTTTAGATTCTTTGAAGAAAAGGGGAATTTTCCTTTGATTAACTTTCACAAAATTCCAAATATCAGTAATGTGAGGTGGAATTCAAGAGGAATTCTCGCTATCCTTCCATTCATTCTTATACCTACATCAAGGAAAACTTTGGAGAATATATACAGATTCATTTCGTACGAATGGGTAGAGTACTGGTTTCCTAATCAGATGTACAATGAAAATGATTTCAAGAACTTATCAGAAATATTGAATCGTTACAAAAAAGCACTAAAGTCATTGCAAAATCACCGGGAGCAGGAGCCATCCTTACTCAAGAAACCAAGATGTAATCAGTGTGCAGAGCATGCAGTCAAACTGATGCAGAAAGTTTATGCTGCCTGCAGAAAGTGACGTGGAGGGACAGGTTGACGAATGAAGAAGTGAAGGAACATTGTGGGGTGGATGTGGATGTGGTTGATAAGATTAGGAGAAATACACTGAGGTGGTTTGGACATGTGAAGAGAATGGAGAATGAAAGACTGACTAAGAGGGTTTATATAGGTGAGGTGGAGGGAGGGAGAGGGAGGGGTAGACCGAGGATGAGGCGGAGGGAGGGAGAGGGAGGGGTAGACCGAGGATGAGGTGGAGGGAGGGAGAGGGAGGGGTAGACCGAGGATGAGGTGGAGGGAGGGAGAGGGAGGGGTAGACCGAGGATGAGGTGGAGTGATAGAGTTGAGAGGTATATGAGGGAGAGGGGGATGAGTTGGGAGGAGAGTAGTCAAATGGTGGGTGACAGAGCGACTTGGAGGCGTTTTGTCTGCGGCCACCCTTTGCGGGATTAGGGCGTCGGGCTACAGATATTTAGATAGATAGAAATAAGTCAAACTGCAACTTAGATTTATTTTCGGTATTAAACAGTGATTTTACGTATTAATACATTTCTATAAGCTCCTTTTTTTTTTTTTTGTTATTATACACATAAATATAAATTTGGAAAACTCGATTTTTTAATTTTGGGGTGACCTTTTTTTTTTTTCTTAACTGAGAGGAATAAGGGCTTTTTTGTTTGTTTTTAAGCAAAAGTTTATCGACTTGGGGTACGGGAACATAAGGCTGTAAAAATGATAAATTTATATATATATATATATATATATATATATATATAAGTAGATAGATAGCTATTAAGGTTATAACTTTTTTTTTTTTTTTCAAATAAAAGGTAGGCTGTATCATAAATTGATGAACTTTTGTTTAAAAACAAAAAGAAAAGCTGATATTCCTCTCAGTTTAAAAAAAAAAAAGGTCACCCCCAAATCAAAAAATGGATCTCTATATGTTTAACATTACCACACACAAGTTTTATCACCTTCTTAAACTTTCTATTATTTTTTTTATAACTTTATAGACTTGCATGGAAGATATTAGAACTGTTTAGAACTTTCTAGAACGGTTTGTAACGTTCCAGTATGGTTTAACATGGTTTAGAACATTCTAAAATAATCTAAATATTATAAAACGGGATGCAGTTTTTAGCATCTAACAGTTATCTTCGCAGTTTGCTGGTGAACAGTCCGCAAAATAATTCCTTGGTGTTTTACTGTTGTATAATAAATATTTTTTGTTTTTCAGATAACCATCATGTCCCGCAAAAGAAGTAATACTATCGCACAGAAGAACAAGGATGTCTGGACCAATAATTTGGTTCGGTTCCTGCGGTCACATAGAAGAGGAACTGTGCCTTTAGAATAATCTTCATTAGCAGAAAAATGTTGAATGCCAAACCAAATGCAAGTTGTTGGATGTTACCAGTTTTTTGGAACAAAATTCAAATTAAGAAAAGAACGAATAGTCGAAATTTCCAAAGAAGTTACAAAATAATGGGAGAATAAATTGAGCTTTCTACATGTGTAAGATCAAGCAATACAAGCAAAGCTTGACAAGGTGTAAAAACCTTATAATGAATGTTTCAAGAGGGGAAAATATGATGCCCTAAATAAACTTACTGATATCACAAGAGTAAATGGTCTATGGATATCCACTGAAGATAAACAACTCAACCACCTACAAGTGCAAAGCAAAAGGAAAAGTGGGCTACTCAACAGGTCATGTTGCAAGTAAGGAAACCATTCACCCTTCAAAAAGACGAAAAATGCCTGATGAGCCTATATTGCCATCAATATCTTACGATCTTTCATCTAGTGGTAGTTGCACTGAATCTGATGACAGCGAATATAAGGATGAAGAAGAGACTAATTATCCACCAATCAGAAAACACAACAGAAGTTGCAACTAAGCTGGTGACATCCGCTGGAGTATCGACAAATAAAGCTGCTAAAATATGCAAACAATTATCACATGATGATACTGACATTCCAGCTCGAAGTCAAGCAGCAATTTACAAGTCAATACCTGTACAAAGAAACTGCAACACTGAAGGAGGAAATGAATGAAAAGTTATAGTTGGAAACTCGGTCTTTACATTTCGATGGAAAGCTGAGTGATAAAAACGAGTACCAGGTAATACTACTTAAGAATGAAAGAACTGTAATAAAATTCGATGCATTGCGTTTGGAAAATTGCAAGGCTGAAACTATTGCTGAAGGAAATGCAAAATTTATTGCTGAATACAACTTACGGCACGCAATAAAAATGATCATTGCTGATACAACCAGCGTTAACACTGGGAAAAAAGTGGAGTTGTTGTCAGATTACAACAAATGTTCTCGGATAGGAGTTTCAACAAACCACAATTTATCGGTTGTCAGCATCACATTCTCGACAGGATTCCCCATTTGGTGATGGACGAAGAACTTGGCGCTAACACCAGTTCTCCAAACATCGAATATGCATTTGTGTCTCAACTAATAAAGAATTATAAAAAAAAAAACTAAAATCACAGTTTGTTAACGGAACAGAAGAGATCCTCGATAAGTCAGGATGGAGAGATGACAGGAAGTTTTTGTACCACTTAACACCAATGTTTAGATTCTTTGAAGAAAAGGGCATTTTCCTTTGATTATCTTTCACAAAATTCCAAATATCAGTAATGTGAGGTGAAATTCAAGAGGAATTCTCGCTATCCTTCCATTCATTCTTATACCTACAACAAGGAAGACTTTGGAGAAGATTTGCAGATTCATTTCGTACGAATGGGCAGAGTACTGGTTTAATAATCAGATGTACAGTACAATGAAAATGACTTCTAGAACTTGTCAGAAATATTGAAACCTTATGAAAAGCACTAAACGCATTTCAGAATCACTGAAAGCAGGAGCCATCCTTACTCAAGATACCAAGAAGTAATCAGTGTGCAGAATGTGCAATCAATGTGATGCAAGAACTTTATACTGCTTGCTGAAACAAAGCCACACTGCAACTTAGATTTATTCTAGGTAATAAACAGTGGTTTTAAGTATTAATACATTTGTATAAGCTCTTTTTATCATTATTATACATGTAAATATACACTTACAAATATCGAATTTTTAAATTTCGGGGTGACATTTTTTAAAACTAAGAGGATTAAGGGCTTTTTTTCTCTTTGTTTTTAAGCAAAAGTTCGTCGAACTTAGGTACAAGAACATAAGGTTATATAATTATATATATAGATAGATAGATAGATAGATGATAGATAGATAGATATACATACATACATATAGATATTGGCAGATAGGTATATATATAGGTATATATATAGGTATATATATATATATATATATATATATATATTGTTACGCTGTCCGCCTTTCCGTTCCCACGGGTGCAGCCGTTGCAGCTGGGCTGGGGGATTGTGCAGTGTGTGTCCGTGTCATTCGCGGAGTTTACATTAGCGAGTGTTACAGGTTCTTTTGTTTCTTTCGTTCCTGCCACTGAGGGCAATTTTGTTTAATGCCATGCTGAGAGTGCATTTGATTATTTTGATTGTCGTGTGTGAGCTGCCAGTGTGTTTGGTGATGTTTTGCTTGCATTTGAAGTACCAATTCATTGTAGAGAGAGAGAGGGGCACGAATATAAGTTCTTATTAATTAATTTGATTATGCGTTCGCGCTTGGCCGTGCGTGAGCCTTGATCAGAGTCAGTATCTTCCCAGCTAGCTTCCGTATCGTGCGTGTGTACACACTCTCTCTCTCCCCAGTCATTTTTATGCCGAGCTGGCGTTTTCATTTAAGTTTATTTTTATTCTTTTGTTGCTGACTGAGGGAAGTAGTTATTTTATTTTGTTTTTGTAACCGTGTTGTCTTTGGAGGGCCAGTTTGGCTCACCGTGGTTTTCTCGCTGCCTTTGTTAACGTTCCCCAACACACGTACATACACACACACACCCCTAACCCCTACACAGTTAATCCCATCTCTTTGCTCAAGGCTAGTGAGAACCATCGTGAGCTATTAACTGCGTTCCCCCTTGGACACGGGTTAAGTAGAAAGTCGTCACCACCGGAAGTAAGTGGGAGGTGTTCCTGTAGACTGTCTCGGGCGGTATTACTTCCGGTAGTGACGATAGTAGGCTAGATCTATAGGTAGGCTGTTCCGTTTATTATCAAAGTACAGAGTGTTGCGTTTTAGTTTTTCCGTTGCGCAGTTTTTCTCTAGTTTGCGGAGTGTCAGTGCCGGGGTCTGCGTTATTTTTGCAACGCAGTGGAGGCCGATCATCTAAGGCTGACTTGTTGTCTTTTTTGTAATAGCCCCGGGCTGGCGCCACCGTAACAGTGGCGACCTCGCATCAGGATATCCTAACAGTGCCTTCTTGCTAGGATATCGTTACCTTGGCGTTCTCTGTGCTTTGAGGTGAAGTTGATGTGTGTGTAGTTTCTCAGTCAGCATTAGTATTTCATTATTTAGTACTGCCATTGATTTGTCGCCATGGAGTCACGCGTGTCTACACCAGATCGCGTACGTGCTGAGTCACCTGTGGATATGGAACAACGAGAGGCACATAGCAAAGGTACTCCCCGTGTGAGCCCTGAGTTTGACTATGGTGCTGAAATGCCTCGTTTCGCTACCCCACTATTACCATCTATGATGCCGCCGAGCCAGTTCAGAGCAGTTCCCCCAGGGATGTCTGGTGCTTTCCCTGGAGTTGTTTATTCCACTCCCATATACCCTGGAGCCTTGTCACCGGAGGCTCAGTTGCAGTTGGAGTTGAAAAAGATGGAGATGGAAATGCAGCGTGCAAAAGAAGAGAGGGAAATGCAGCGTGAAAAAGAAGAGAGGGAGATGCAGCGTGCAAAAGAAGAGAGGGAGATGCAGCGTGCAAAAGAAGAGAGGGAGATGGAAATGCAGCGTGCCAGAGAGAAAGAAGAGAGGGAGATGGAGATGCAGCGTGAAAAAATGCGATTTGAGCTGGAGAAGACTCGCTTGGAGGTGACTGCTAATAGACCAACTTCAGATACCCAAACCTCAGGCTGTGCAGAGGATAGGGAGAGTTGGTTCTCAAGGAGTCTAAAATTAGTGCCAGCATTTGATGAGTTGAAGGTGACAGAATGGTTTGTCAGGTTTGAGAAGAAGGCTAGGGAATTTGAGTGGCCAAGGCAGCGCTGGGTGGGGTTGGTATCTAATGTGCTGAAGGGAAAAGCCTTGGAAGTGTATAATAGGTTGAGCCCTGAGGATGTAGATGATTATGATGAATTTAAAACAGCCATCCTGAAGGCATATGAACTTAGACCAGAGGCTTATCGGTTGTTGTTCCGTGGTGCTCGGAAAAGGCCTGCTGACACCTATATGGCCTACGCTAGGTATCTGGAGGAGAGGTTAGACGAGTGGTTGCTGAGTGAGAGCGCCACTTCGTATAACGATGTGCGTGAACTGCTTTTGATGGAACATTTTACCAACATGGCTGACAAAGAAATTGGTGTTAAAATTAGGGAGAAGAGATTTAAGACCGTGAAGGAAGCAGCGACGTGGGCTGATGACCGGGTGTTTGCCTTGCGGAGTATGGGGGTCAAGTATGCTAATTTTCAGTATTCCAGGGAGAGGACTGTGAGTGGCCCTGCCTGGGATAAATCTCCCGTGAATCAGTCCAAGGGAAGTTCAGAGGAGAAAAAGAATTCTGGGAGAAAGAGCCCTGTATCCAGTTCGAAGCTAGTTTGTTACTTTTGCAAACAGAGTGGGCACATCAAGCCTAACTGCCCTAAGTGGAAGGCCTCCCAAAATGCCAAACCAGTGGCACTAATTGTAGGTTCGAGTCAGGTGAACGAGAGGAGTTGGGAGAGTGGTAACGGTGAGGGAGAAGTCTGTGGAAAGCTGGAGTGCAGCCGGCTGTGCTCGCTGCCAGCTCAGGCTGAAAAGGTTACCCAACATGCTACGCCACCTCCGGATGAACTGCCTCAGAAATCGTCCCTAGACTGGTGTAAACCTTTTATATGTCACGGCACAGTGAAAATTCATGGGATCAGTTATCCAGTTACTGTGGCTCGTGATACCTGTGCACAACAGTCTGTGTGCAGAAACGTGACTGGAGGGCCTGTAAACTCAGGGAAGTATGTGCTGTGTAGAGGCATGAACTCAGATGAATACTATGATTATGTTCATGTGGAACTCGATTGCCCCATTGTTCAGGCTGCAGCTCAAGTAGCTGTTGCTGATGTAATGCCAGTAGAGGGGATTGATTTTCTGCTGGGGAACGACCTGGCTGGGGAGAAAGTATTTCCATCTATTCCCCCACCAGTTGTTGTGGCAGAGAAGTGTTTTGACGCCCCAGAAATTGGTATTGAAGTTGATGCAGAAGTGGAAGCCATGTTCCCGGTCTGTGCAATTACACGATCTATGGCACAGGTTGCAGCCCGGGAGGAAGAACTGGTGAAGTCACAGGTTCTTGGGGTCGACTGTGGTGAGGCAGGGCCACCAATGGAGGAACCTAGTGAGCAGAGTGTTGCTGTGGTGGGTGAGGAGAGTGGGAATGCGTGCATGGGTGCCGCCCCACTTCCCACTCAGGACACTAGAGGTGGTGCTGAGTATGTCTGTGTGGAGACTGAACCCAGCCCACCGACTGAATTAGAATTTCAGGACGCTGGGGTCGACTGCGGGGATGCAGGACCTCCGTCAAACGCGCCTGAGGAACAGAGTGTCACTGTTGAGGGTAGAGGTGATGATGTCAGTGTGGAGTCTGACATTCTTACCCCTGTCGAGTGTACTAGAGGTGACGCTGAGATTGATCGCCCTTCGCAATCCAGTGTCCCGACCAGTCCCTTATCTCAGTCCTCAGTAGAGCTGGCGGGTGTTGGGCCAGCAGAATTGAGGGTGAAGCAACAGGAGGATGTAACATTAAAGCCCTTGTTTGCTCGAGTAGGGGAAGAAAGAAGTATGGAGTGTGGTAAGGAGGAGTTCCTGATTAAAGATAATGTTTTACATCGCCGATGGACGCCCACTGGCGCCACGGTAGATGGAGGAGTGAGTGAGTTAGTGCAGGTGGCGGTGCCTGTGCAGTATAGGGTGCCGTTAATACAGTTAGCACATGAGGGACCTTTAGCAGGTCACTTGGGAAACAGGAAGACAGTGCAGCGCTTAAGATATAATTTTTGGTGGCCAAGTATGCCGGGACAAGTTGCTGCGTACATCAAGAGCTGTCACACGTGTCAGATGGTGGGCAAGCCTAATCAAGTTCTTCCTGTGGCCCCTTTGACTCCCATTCCTGCAGTTGAACCTCCGTTTACCCGGGTAATCATTGATATTGTGGGCCCTTTACCTCCTACTTCTGCTGGAAACAAGTATTTGTTAACCATAATGGATGTTACAACGCGATACCCAGAGGCTATACCAATCAGAAGCATGCAGGCGAAGTCAGTAGTCAAGCAACTTATCCTGTTCTTTACTCATTTTGGCCTGCCCAAGGAGTTGCAGTCAGACCGTGGAGTAAATTTTACATCTAATTTATTTAAGCAGACAATGACAGAGTTGGGCGTCAAACACATTTTGTCCAGTGCCTACCATCCGCAGTCACAAGGTGCCCTGGAGAGGCATCATCAGACCTTAAAGACCATGCTGCGCACCTTCTGCTATGATAGTGGAAAGGATTGGGACCTAGCGGTACCCTTTGTTATGTTTGCAGTGAGAGAGGTACCAACTGAGTCGTTAGGGTTTTCACCCAATGAGTTAGTGTTTGGGCACAGAGTTCGTGGTCCCTTGGATGTGGTGCGAGAGGCCTGGAGTAACAACAAATCTGGCAACCAGGAATCCATGCTTGACTATGTCTGCCGCACTCGGGAGAGACTGCATTGCGCTTTAGAGCTTGCCCGTGACCATCTAATCGGGGCTCAAGCGAAAATGAAGGCTCATTATGATAAGAAGGTCAGAAGTCGTGAGTTTAAGCAAGGAGATGAAGTTTTGGCACTGCTGCCCATGCAAGGAAAACCTCTGGCAGCTAGATTCAGTGGTCCTTATATTGTGAAGAAGAAAGTTGGGGAACTTGACTATCTAATTGTTACCCCAGACAGGCGGAAGAGTACTCAGTTGTGCCACATTAATATGTTGAAGCCATACTACCGCCCAGTTGATTCTCATTGTGGGATGACTGCTGATGTCTCTCACCTGGGATGTGAAGGACGGGGAAGGGAGGACGTGGCATCAAGGGAACGTGCTGTGGAGGGAGCTGTTGGTGCCGGTGATGTGAGTGGTGGACCAGGGTTACAGCCACAGTTCCTGGAAGGTGACTTTGGAGTGGACGTTGAGGGAACCAGGGATAAGAGCGCTCCTGTAGTTTTGGTGGTTGGTAGTGAGTTGGAGGAGCAGGAGGAAGTGTTTAGTCGTGGTGAGATGTTACCAGCTGACCTATGGGAGGGCAATGGTTATGCAGCTCTGGTGGAGAAATTGCGACACCTTGATCCAGTAAAGCGAGAAGAGCTCTGCAACAGATTATGGAAACATCCGAAAGTTTTTGGAGATTCACCGGGATTGACAACTTGGGCTACTCATGACATTGACGTTGGGGATAGTAAGCCTGTAAAATTAGCTCCCTACCGCATCAACCCTATCAGACAGAAAGCTCTCGATAATGAGATCAAGTATATGTTGGACCATGGATTGATCAAGAGGAGTTTCAGTGAGTGGAGTTCACCAGTTACCTTGCAGCCGAAGCCAGATGGGAAGGTTAGGTTGTGTGTGGACTTCCGGAAAGTTAACTCACTGTCTAAGACCGATGCTTATCCCTTGCCTCGGGTCGATGACTCCGTGGACAAGGTGGGAAATGCCACTTATATCACCAAGCTTGACTTAGTAAAAGGATACTGGCAGGTCCCGCTGACGGAACGGGCTAAACAAGTGGCTAGCTTTGTTGTCAGTGGTGCAGTATATCAGTGCCAGGTGATGCCTTATGGATTGAAGAATGCTCCAGCCACTTTCCAGAGGCTTATGGATAAAGTGGTGGATGGCATACCTAATTGTGTCGTTTACATCGATGATGTCATTGTGTATGACACCAAGTGGGAGGAGCACCTTGATCATGTGGAAATGCTCATTAAGCGGTTGGAGGAAGCTGGCTTAGTAGTCAACTTGGACAAGTGCGAGTTCGTACGTGCTAAGGTCCAGTACCTTGGATTTGTTGTGGGACATGGGCAAGTGGCTCCACCTCGGGCTAAGGTGGATGCCATTTCCAACTTTGCAGCACCCCAGTGTCGCCGTGCCCTCCAGCGATTTTTGGGCATGATCGGCTATTACCGAAGATTTATTGGGAATTACTCCACAGTGCTTGCCCTCTTACTGACTTATTGCGCAAGGATAAGAAGTGGCAGTGGACAGCCGAGTGTGAGCAAGCTTTTACTACTGTTAAGTCTCTGCTGTGCCACCACCCTATATTGCGTGCACCAGATTTTGACAAATCTTTTGTGCTGGCAGTTGATGCTAGCCGAGTAGGGGTAGGAGCAGTGTTGATGCAGCCGGATGAGGGCCAGGTTGAACATCCCATATCATACTTCTCAAAGAAGTTTAATAGAGCTCAGAAGAACTATTCCGTCATAGAGCAGGAGTTATTAGCGATTATCCTGGCCCTACAACACTTTGCTGTCTACCTGCCCCCTTTTGGCCCTGTGATCAAGATTTATTCAGACCATCATCCCCTGCAGTTTTTGAACAAGTTTAAATTTAAGAACCAGCGTTTGACCCGCTGGAGTTTGCTTTTGCAAGAGTACAATTTAGAAGTTAGGCATATTAAAGGGACTGATAACGTAATTGCTGATTGTTTGTCCAGGGAGGGGTCAGGGTCATGATTCGAAAATTTTGATCCAGGGCTCAAAATTTTCCTTTGGGGAAGGGCGTGTTACGCTGTCCGCCTTTCCGTTCCCACGGGTGCAGCCGTTGCAGCTGGGCTGGGGGATTGTGCAGTGTGTGTCCGTGTCATTCGCGGAGTTTACATTAGCGAGTGTTACAGGTTCTTTTGTTTCTTTCGTTCCTGCCACTGAGGGCAATTTTGTTTAATGCCATGCTGAGAGTGCATTTGATTATTTTGATTGTCGTGTGTGAGCTGCCAGTGTGTTTGGTGATGTTTTGCTTGCATTTGAAGTACCAATTCATTGTAGAGAGAGAGAGGGGCACGAATATAAGTTCTTATTAATTAATTTGATTATGCGTTCGCGCTTGGCCGTGCGTGAGCCTTGATCAGAGTCAGTATCTTCCCAGCTAGCTTCCGTATCGTGCGTGTGTACACACTCTCTCTCTCCCCAGTCATTTTTATGCCGAGCTGGCGTTTTCATTTAAGTTTATTTTTATTCTTTTGTTGCTGACTGAGGGAAGTAGTTATTTTATTTTGTTTTTGTAACCGTGTTGTCTTTGGAGGGCCAGTTTGGCTCACCGTGGTTTTCTCGCTGCCTTTGTTAACGTTCCCCAACACACGTACATACACACACACACCCCTAACCCCTACACAGTTAATCCCATCTCTTTGCTCAAGGCTAGTGAGAACCATCGTGAGCTATTAACTGCGTTCCCCCTTGGACACGGGTTAAGTAGAAAGTCGTCACCACCGGAAGTAAGTGGGAGGTGTTCCTGTAGACTGTCTCGGGCGGTATTACTTCCGGTAGTGACGATAGTAGGCTAGATCTATAGGTAGGCTGTTCCGTTTATTATCAAAGTACAGAGTGTTGCGTTTTAGTTTTTCCGTTGCGCAGTTTTTCTCTAGTTTGCGGAGTGTCAGTGCCGGGGTCTGCGTTATTTTTGCAACGCAGTGGAGGCCGATCATCTAAGGCTGACTTGTTGTCTTTTTTGTAATAGCCCCGGGCTGGCGCCACCGTAACAATATATATATATATATATATATATATATATATATATATTGCTTAGATATTTGTTAACAATATAACTCATTTTGAATAAGGTATCTGGTCACTGAATAAAATATACAGCTCATAAATCTACTTGTAAGTCTTTGGCGTCATTCCATTTTGTATTAAGTGTTTGGCATGTTGAGGTAAAAGAAGAATAAACATTTAAAAAATACTCCAGTTCTTTTGGCAGAAACTATATACTTTTCCCTTTAAATGAACTTCTGAATTTTTATTTTTATTTTTATACTCCCCGAATATGTCCTTACAGAAATTGCACCCCTATAATAAGTACCTATATTATAAATGCAGCCATCACCCCCCATTTTCTCTCTCTCTGGAAACTTGCATGCAATCCTGCTTGAGGAACTTGTTGGCTGGGTGGGAAGGCTTGGAGGCTCTTGTCGGGGTGGGTTATGGGTGAGTGGATTAAGAGGCACGGTGAGTGGAGTGGGAGAGAGGGTGATTGGGGTTTACAGGTGGGGTGGACTGAGTTGGTGGGATAGGTGGATGGGTGGGCAGATTGGATAAGATGAGTTGCTGGGTGTCTGTGCTGGATGAGGAGGGGTGGGCGAATTTGTAGATGAATGGGCGGGCAAGGTGGACTAGAGGGTGGATGTGAAGGGTGGGTTGTAAAGTGGTTGATGAGGTGGAAAGGTGAGTGAGTGTGTGATTGAGTAGAAAAGGTGGGTATGTAGGTGGGTAAGCAGGATGGGTAGGTGTGTGACTGGGCTTTGTAGGTGGGTGAGTGGAGGTGTGGATTCTCAGAGGACAAGGCAGGAGGTGGCTTACTACACTGGGTGAACATGTGGACTGGTAGGTAGGTGAGTAGGTGGATGGGGGAAAACAGGTCCATAAGGTAAATATGTCCATGAATGGAATGGGTTGATGTGAGAAAATAGGTCAACGGGAGATTACGTACTTTTGGAAAACTAGCCTAAGTGGAAACATAGGTCCAGTGGATAAGACAAAAGTTCATGGGGTTAATGGGTTCATGGAATAAAATAGGTCATGTTGAGATCTGGTGTTTCTCCGTGAACATAAAAAGGTCCATGGAGGCAATAGGTCTATGGATATATTAATTTTATGGAGGGAAAATTGGTCTATGGGGAAAATAAGTCGATGTGGCATATACGTTACTTCAAGGAAAATATGTTTATGGAGAAATAGGTACACTGGGAGAAAGTACGTTCCTGGAGGAAAATAAGTCCATAAGGGAAAAACGTCCACTGGAGAAAATGAAGTACACAGGGTAGAGTAGGTCCATGGAAGAAAATAGGTCCATGAGGGAAGATAGGTGAGTGAGGGGATGACCCCTAGTGGGTGCAGCCAGAGACAGCCTTATGTGCTATAGTGTGACAGTATGCATGAACCTTAAATTATTTATGTAGTATGACGAATGTCGAAGCAAGTTTAGAGGACAATTTGCATAAAATGGTATAGCAGGGAAAACTGGTTACTTGTTCACTATGAGTAGTGATAAGGAATAGGAACGTGAGCTTGCAAGTAAAAAAAGTAATTACCTGGCAGTAATGCCATCCCCACTCTAATGTATGGATGTAAATCACTGAAACTATTGAAAAGATAAAAGTTATGAATGAGAGCATTGGAACTGAATTATCTGAGAGGAACAAGTGGCGTTACCTGGAAGGATACAGGCAGACAAACGGGGCAGTGAAGGACTGTTGTGGTGTTCAAGTGGATGTGCTATAGGGGGAAAAATGTGTTAATTTTGTTTGGCCATGTCGAGAGGATGATGGGAGAGAGACTGACAAGGAAAGGCTAGAGTCTATGTGAGTAAGGACGGAGGGGGAGACCGAGGACGAGGTGGAAGGATGGTTTGGAGAGGCATATGAGAGAGGGAATTTGAGTTGGAGAGAGGAGTGCCCAAGGGCACAGGACAGAGTAATATGGAGGCAATATGTCTGTTGCCATCTCTTATAAAATTAGGTCATCTGGCAATAGACAGATAGACAGACACCGTATCATTCATAAGCAATAAATATTATGAACACTATTATTCATTATATATATATATATATATATATATATACAGTATATATTTTTAAAAAATAAATAAACATCTCGTGTCACAATTTTCTTTCCTATCGTCAGTATGTGTTCTACCAAGGATGCCCTAGTGGCTATTTCTCACCTACTGTACCTTTTGGAGTCCCGGTGATCCTCCTTTCGGGACTTTGGCGAAAGCTTTGCCATTGCACTTGACATCTCACAGGCTTTCGATCGAGTCTGGCATAAATCTTTTATTTCCAAACTGCCCTCTTACTGTTTCTATCCTTTTATCTGCACGTTCATCTCAAGTTTCTTTTCTGGTTGTTCTATTGTGGCTTTTGTAGACAGCCACCGTTCTTCCCCAAGAGCTGTCTGTAGTGATGTTTTTGGGGCTCTGTTCTATCACCAACTCTCCTCCTTCTATTCATCGATGACTTTCTAAGCTATACATCTAACCGTATGCACCATTACACTGGTGACTGCACCCTTTACATTTGCATTCGCTTGTCACAGCATCCATTTCAGCAATTACATCAGCAAACAAGGGATGGGACTATGGTATTCCTAATGTCTAACTTGGCTCATATCTCTGATTGGAGTAAAAATAGTCTTGTTGTTTTCATTGCAACAAAAGATCAGTTTTTATATCTTTCAACCCGTCAAAATCTTAGGAAAGAGTATCCTTTAATTTTTAATAATTTTCAGCTCAATCCTGCATCAGTTTCATTCTCTCGGGATTTATCCTCGAAAGATCACATTATCTCTCATGTAAAATCTGCTTCCAAGAAATTAGTCGTGCTAAGCCGACTCCGTGCGTTCTTTACCTCTGCACAGTTGTTGACTTTTTACACGGGTTTTACTCGTTTCTGTGTAGAGTACAGCTTTTAAGTGTGGGAAGGCTCCCCACATACAGCACTTCCTAACAGGGTGAATTCAAAGGCTTTCCGTCTCATTAACTCTCCTCCTCATACAGACTTCCTTCAACCTCTGTCTCTTCGTGGCACTGTTGCATCTTTATCTCTTTTCTGTTGCTACTTCAACGACCCTTACTCCTCTAAACTGTCTGCTTGCATCCCTCCACAACTACGGTAGGCACGTATAACAGATATCTTTCAACAAACTCTCGCCCTTTTTCTGTCCAACTCTCTAATGCAAGAGTTATCCATTACTCCCAGTCCTTCATATATGCAAGAGGTAACTTTGGAACACTCTTCCTCAGTTAGTATGTCGAATTTCCTATGACCTCCAGTCTTTTAAACGCAGTGTGTCCAGGCATCTCGAAATGAACGGACCTCGAATCTGGTTCCCTGTTTTCTTGTATTTTACTTTTCTGGGAGAGAGTCATCATGCCAGCTTCTTCGCATTGGTTCCTTCTTCCTTGCATTAAAGAATCACATCCAGTACAAAGTAGCCTACATAAAACCACGCATCAGTATCTGGCTCTATATTTTTTCTTTTACATAGCTCATATATTTCCATACATATAATACATCCGAAACAGTGCAATTTATTTCAGGGTCAAAAGTCAGAATTGGCACATTTCTGACTGGTAGCGACTGGAAGAGGTTAACATTGCTATAAGTAAGCATGTCAGAGGTACTTCTACAAATCCATGAATATCTCTCTCTCTCTCTCTCTCTCTCTCTCTCTCTCTCTCTCTATACATTATATATATATATATATATATATATATATATATATATATATATATATATATATCGCCATTTCCAGTGCCTTATAAAGACACTTCCGGCAATAGCATGAATGTATGGTTAAGAGATTAGGCTTTGGCAGTGAAATTGTTAAAAATCTTTGTTTTAACAAAGTCGTTCATTGGTTAAAGTTCTGAAGCGTAATAAACACGAACTTTTCTGTAGAAAGTGATTTGGGATACCAGGGCTGTTATGTACTCAAGAGCAAGCGTGAATCCGTTACGGAGATAGTCTGATATCCCCACAACTTCAAACTAAACCATTACCACACTCAGTCAAACTGGAGAACCATACAGGTTGTTCAGTTCTAGACTGTGAGACATCTGGAGATACAGTAGTACTTCTTCCTTAGAGAGATACACTGCAATAATGATTCATTTGAATTATGTTCATGAAGACTTAGTCAATGTTAATACTGACATACTGATGACATACAGGAGAACTGAGGTGGACTGGAATGTCCAATATGAATCACAAAGAAAGATTCTCTACAAATCTCTTAAAACAGCTAGAAATACAGTGCTTACCCAATGTGGCGCCTGGGTGCTGGAGACCTCAAAAAGTGTTGCTGTGATACAGAACTGGTTCTCAAAATAGAGATTTGAACTAACCTTGTATACACGCATCCAGATATTTGGCCTCCATCACCCCTTGGTACGTCAGCTCCCCTTCTTGCTTAACCAACTCTTGCAGTTCCTCACGAAGGCGCGTCTGCTCCTTTGGGTTTTGGGCCAGCACATATGAGGCAAAAGCAAGGGTGGAGGCAGATGTGTCATACCCAGCGACCAGGAACAACGCACTTTGTGCCACTATAGTTTTATCATCTAGCACTGGTGTAAATGGGATGAAAGAAGCCAATGGTTAGACATTAAAGTAAGGTAGATGGTTTGGGTTATATTAGCAACTACATGAGGGGTGCCTGAACAAAACACACATTTGATCATTTATGGGCAGACACCAGAATCAGTCGTGTGTACTGACATGAGTTTTATGCCCTTGTTAGAATGTGTACACGTGCTTGATGGGGGGATAGCGGTATATAAAAGAACATTTCCATCGGCTGCCTGGTAACTTCCAGCAGTCACCCTGACCTAGTGCTGCATCAGCCTTTGATGTGGAAATATGTGCTGTACTTATTGCTCCTACCAATAAGCTTTGCTACTGAAAGCACAAATATGTATTCACACACATATATATATATATATATATATATATATATATATATATATATGTTGCATCAGCCCTTGATATAGAAATATGTGCTGTACTTACCTCTACTACCAGTAAACTTTGCTACTGAAAGCACGAATATGTTTTTATATATATACACATCTATCTAATTATCTATCCATATATATATATATATATATATATATATATATATATATATATATCCAGAGAGAGAGAGAGAGAGAGAGAGAGAGAGAGAGAGAGACTCTGTGGTACAGTGGTAGAATGTGCATTATTGTACATGGGAGAAGTTCTCTCCCCGCCAGGGTAATGATTTTTGGGAGTGTTCACCTGGCCACGTACTGTTTTGACGGACATAAGGAGTGCTGTGGTTGAACCAGTGTCGCATACAATAGAGTATGCTTGCACCCAGCCAGCTTGCGTGGGCAATTACACTTAATTCACAGACTACACACACATCTAAAGCCACTCCAACATTATAGTCACACAATGACTTCTCGCCCTACATACAATCTCTACCGGACAGCCTAAGCCACTTGGTAGAGATGCATAGGCTGTATCGTCCTCACTTTGGTCAGGATAGGCCTGTCCTACAGTGGATATTCAAACAGCTGATGATGAAGATTATATATATATATATATATATATATATATATATATATATATATATATATATATATGTGTGTGTGTGTGCTTAGTGTAGCGGAACTGTATTTTAGGGTAACTCTGCACTGAGAGGCAAGCCAATTGATTACCTATAAACCGAGAATTCATATACAGCGGTAGATGGTAACCTTATAACCAACCAACACGTGTTCCCTACGTGACAGAAAGTGGGTTGGCGGAGGGTTAGTGCCCCTCCCCCGAAATCAACTAACTAAAAATGAGAAAAAGAAGTTTCAAACCAGGACTAGCCAACAGGTAACGACTAAGGACCGAACAAAGGACAAGGTATGGATTGCGACATGGAATGTGAGGTGCGCGAATGATGAGGTGAAAGAGACAGAGATTGTCCAGGTGCTTGAGGATGCAAAAGTGGATGTTTGTGGAATAAATGAAACAAAATGGAGATGTGAGACTTTGAGAAAAGTGGAGTACGGATGGGGTATGTGTGGGTGAGTAGGTGGGGATGAGAGGGCAAAAGAAGGAGTTTGTATTGCTGTGTGCAAGAGATGGAAGAATATATGAGATTATGGATCTGTTGGCTCAAAGATTGTGTGGGTAAGACTGAAACTTGGACTACAAATGTAGGCGTTTGTGTGTGTAGGTGCCAACGTAAGATGGTGCAATTATAGTGAAAGAAGAGTTCTGGACAAATGTGGAACCGTGCATGGAAAGCTTTGAAAGGAATGAGAGAGTGTTTTTGATTGGAGATATGAATGGAAAGGAAGGGAATGTGAAGGTTGATTTAATAAATGGAGAGTGGGGTATGCCTGCAGAAGTGGATGAGAATCGCAATGTTTTAGCGAACATTTGTGCCGGGGAGGGGATGGTGATAACCAGTACCCTCTTTAGACACAAAATGATCCACAGGTATACGTGGCGAGTGATGAGAAGGGTGAGTGGTGAACTGAATGAACATAAGGCAATGATTTATTATGTGTGTGTGGATGATAGAGTGAGTGTTTGTAATGGATGCAAGAGCATACAGAGGTTGGGGAAAGGACTTTCCGACCATCACATGGTGATGGTGAAAGTCAAGGTTCAAGTGAAATGGAGGGGTAGGAGATGGGAATGACAAGAGGAAGTAGTCCATACAAGAAGAGTAGAAGGGTTGCAGGAGGATGGAAAAAAGGTAGAATAAAAAAGAGAAATGGAGGAGTGATTGGGTAAATATAATTTGGAGCAGATGGGGGAGGTACAAGGTGTAAGCAAGATATTCACGGGAGAAATCTGTGTGGCATGTGAGGTGAGGTGAGGTGTGGGATGAAGAGGACACAAAAAAGGGGACAAGAAACAGCATGGTGGAATGGTGAGATGAGACAGGCTGTGGCGCAAAAGAAGAAAGCATATAATGAGTGGATGAGAAACAGGGGCAGGGAGGAAGCTGAGAGACGGAAGAGAGAGCTACATGTAGAGAGAAAGAAAGAGGTGAAAAGATTAGTAAGAGAGAGTAAGAAAAGAGTGGATGAAAAATTTGGAAGGAAATTGAGTGCAGAGTGGAGGGAATGTATGAAAATGTTCTGGAGAGAGGTAAGGAATGTTAGACAGGGCGATATAGAAGCAAGTCCGGGAGTGAAAGATAAAAATGGTAGATTACTAGTGGAGAAGGGGAAGAAAAAGTGAGCAGATGGAGACAACACTTTAAGGAATTGTTGAACATAGAGAATGAAAGTAATGCGAGTATATGTGGCTGGGGAATGGCTGAGAGAAGGAGGGAGGCGAGAAGAGAAGAAGAAACCAGCAGGATGGAAGTAGTGGAAGTAATGAAGATGGTCAAAATGGGGAGAGCCCCAGTATGTGGTGAAATGCTGAAGCATGGGGGGGATAGTAGTAGACTGGATATGGATGATGTGCAGATTAGCCTGGGAGGAAGGTAGAGTCCTGGATGATTGGAAGTCAGGTATAATTATTCCCCTGTACGAAGGAAAAGGGGAAAAAGAAGCGTGTAGTAATCATACGGGCATTTGTCTTCTTAGTGTAAT